>NC_065582.1:159166930-159499430 GCF_024542745.1 Macaca thibetana thibetana
ATGAGGGCACAGGGGGAAAATGGCTGTCTATGAATCAAGAAGCAAGTCATTATCAGAAAACAAATCTGCTAGTGCCTTGATGTGGAACTTCCCAGCCTACAGAACTTTCAAAAATAAATTTATGTTGTTATAAGTCACTCAATCTAATTTATTCTAGTTAGAGCATTCCAAATTGACTGAGACAATAATAATAAGTACTAATTATTTACTTCTGGTTCTGCGAAAGACACCATTGTGGACTTGCAGAATTATGCTTAATCCTCACAGCTCACCTGTAAAGAATATAGGGAGCAGATGTCTCTGAGTCTTTAATTTGAGCAAATTTTACCGTAGACTGTTTGCTAGTAATTCACCATGGACCCTTTGCTAATAATATTTAACACACCCAAACATAGCACATAAAATATTGACATTTAACGTTTCCTTACTGGCACTTCCACTTTAAGCTCCAAATTGTAAAGAGCTTAGAAATTGTCCTTGCCATCTGCTATGTGCTGAATCTCTTCAAAATTCATATGTTGAAGACCTAAGCTCCCAGTGCCTCAAAAAGTGATTGTGTTTGGAGCTAAGGTCTTTAAACAGGTAATAAATTAAAATAAAATTTTAGGGTGGGCCCTTATTAATATGACCGACATCCATGTAAGG
Organism: Macaca thibetana thibetana; assembly: GCF_024542745.1. Classification (NCBI taxonomy): domain Eukaryota; kingdom Metazoa; phylum Chordata; class Mammalia; order Primates; family Cercopithecidae; genus Macaca; species Macaca thibetana. The sequence goes on from NC_065582.1 coordinate 159,167,576, forward strand.
AGAGGAGAATAAGGCACAGACACACACAGAGGGGAGACTATGGAAAGAAACAACGAGAAGACAAAAAGACAGCCAACTACAGGCCAAAGAGAGAGGCCTCAAAAGACAATTATCCTGCTGGTACCTTGACCTCAGACTTCTATCTCCCAAAACTGTGCAAAGTAAATTTTTGTTGTTCAATCTACTCAACTATACTCTGTTATGGCAGTTCTAACAAACACCATCCCATTGTCACAACAAGAAAAAGCTTCACATACAAAAACAAAACAATGTGTTTTCTTGAACTTAATAGACTGAGATTGTACAGTGAGCTACAATCTGAAATCTGGAGAGACAGAGAAGATCTGCTAAGATCTGCTTACATGGAACAGAAAGTGTTAGAGACATAAACTAGTAGCAACAGTGAAATGGCTATTCTGACAAATTGCTGGAGGCTTAATGTGACCAAGAGTGACAAGAGAGACCCTTTTGGGTCACTTTCTGAGTCTCTTCTGCCCCTGTCCACACGTACACCCTTTCCTGAGCTTTACCTCCAGCAGCACTGGGTCTTTAAGTGTGGGCTGTGCGTATTGACTTCTTTCCAAAGAGTAGACTATGGAAAGTGGCAAAAAGAATAACTTCACAGTAGAGAAACCTACAAAACAATCTCAGCCAAATGGTTAACATCAACAATGATGGCATATTGATAGTATGCAGTTTTGACTTGATGAGGTAAGAATGGTACTTTATCTCTGTGACTTTCTCCCCAAACCTCATAACCTAGGTTTGATCATGAGACTAATTCAAGCAATTCCCAGTTGAGGGACATTCTAAAACAACAACAAAACAAAACAAAAACACCCTGATCAGCAATCCTCAAAACTGTCCAGGTATCCAAGAGCAAAGTCAAGTCTATGTAATTATCACAGCCAAGAGGAGCCTGGAGACACAATGACTAAATGCAATATGATATCCTTGATGCAATTTTGGAACAGAAAATGGAAATTAGGGGAACATTAAGAAACTATGAGTTAAGGTAATAGTTTTCTTTCTCTTCTGTCCTTTCCCTATTCTCACTATTAACGGTTGTATATCTTTTCAGTACTTCCATAAAAGGACTCATACCTCTGCCTTTTTGAAAATATGAACTTATAAGATTGTAGTATACACACTGTTCTGAAACTTTAATTTATTCAACAATTAAAATAATTCTGTGCAATTGTTTTATATTTCACTAGTTATTGAATAGTCACAGGATAAAGAATATGTCTTCATTTTTGTAAAGTTCACTCTTGCAATGGTGTTTGACATTTGTTAAGCAGTCAGTAAATATTTGTTGAATGGGCAAATGGGTAATCTGTATTTCACAAGGCATAACTCATTCACTGATCTTTTAAAGAAGAGTTGTGAGAGATGCTAACTTATTTGGGAGCTGAAAAGATCAATTAGAAATTTTCAAAATAGGAAGAGAACATTCATGTCAATTTGTTACTTTTTGGCATATTTGGAATATTCTTAGAGTTCAATATCTGGAAACATAAAAATGAGATAAAACATAAAAGACAAAAACATAAAAAAAAAAACTGAACCACAGAGCAAATGAGAACATTGAGCCAGTTGGCTCATGTTTTCGCTTTTGCATTATGTTCTGGGTAACACATTTTAAGCAACACACAGAAAGCTGCATGCAGAGAAGGAAAATATTGGTTTACAAAAGAGTATTTGTGAATAAACCTTTACATTTTTGAAAAATCTAGGTGGAAAATAATTAGAACCTTCCAATTCTGTAAAAAATGAAAATTTAACATGCTCATAACATTTATTCAACTTCCCAGTACACTCATATGTTTTTCTCCAACTTCCCGGTTCTGCCTGTTACGTAGAATATTCCCAGATGTGAAATTCAACACCTATTCCATAAACATCAACACCTACACTGCACAGAAACACATAGCAGAATTTAAATAAGACCTCATGTAGCATAAGGAGGTAGGCTTATGTAAGATCTTTGCAAATACCTTGAAATGTGAACTGGAGTCATCAGGATTCTAAATGTGTCTCTTGGCTTTTATGTAGTAGGTTGAGTGGGAAGAAGAGTGATCTTTCATAGGCTCTTATAACAAATTGTTTTAGCTCCTCTTCATTTTGCTGGCTCCCTCTTCCACCCAGTTAAAGCTTCATTATTTGAGTAAAACATGTTTCTCTCTTGTGTTCAGGAGATGTTCAACCATAAACATTTCCCTTTCAACTGGTCCCTGGTCAATACAGCCCTTGAGGTCCTATCCCCTTAGCTAATAACCTATCAAGGTACTATATATTTTTTTTTCAAATAAAGAGTTTCCTAATTAAGTGGAACTGTGCTAGTTGCTAAAATAATTATAAAATAATAGAGCTGTCACTGCATTATTATAGCAAAACATTCAAAGTGACAGATACTGTTAATTTTAGGGAAAAGTTCAAGGGGGAAATAGGGGCATTGTAAATACAAAAAAAAAAAAAAAAAAGTAAAAATGCCCTCTTAGCATCTTGTTCCATTTGGTAGAAGTAAAATCAAAAAAGGGAAATTTGCAAGATAAACCAATAAAAGGAAGAATGCTCTAGCAATCATTTTGAACTTAAAATGGAATGAGTTGTCTTGACAGATTCTAAACTCTCCAAAATGCTTACCCTTCGAGAAGAAGCTCATGAGCTCTCAGGAGGTTATTACAAATTTCCACTTTGGGGAGAGAAAAGATACGATGAGTAATAATGCCTTTTCCAAGTATCAGAGGATATGATTCAAAGACACTGCGTTTTTTCTGTAAAATTTGGAAGTCTTTCTTCTCATTAATCCAAGGTGTTAAACACTGGTGCTGAATCCAAGAGCGACATAAAAAATAAAAAACTATGGAACGTCAAATATGTAAAAACACTAAAGACAGTTTAACATAGTACTCATTCATCTGAATCTCCTTGCATACTTTGGGAGTTTAGGGAGTACATTCTTTTAACTTACATTAATTTACTCCATTGAACATCCAGAAATATGATATTAATAGCATTAGTGTATAGACAATAAAAAGAAAAATCAGTTCATATATGAGCTGATATCAGAAGAAATTTAAGAGAATAGGGAGGACAATAATGAAGAAATATTAGCTTGTCTGAGAAGGGAAATAAGAGTAAAGTGAGTCGAATTCAGAAATAGGAACACGGAATGGAAGGGATGAGGGGAAATGAAGAGGGGGTTAGTACTGTGCAGGTTAAGACTTGCATATCTTTCACAGTATTCTTGAATCTGTCCAAAAACCGTTTTCCTTTGGGGTGGAGAGGGAAGCAATTAAAATATCAGTTTTCTGAAGCGTCTTGACACACTTTTAGCTTAATAAACAGCCATAAATAAATTAGCGATTCCTCTAGAATGACTGTTGGGAGCAAGCCCCCCAAAATCTGGCCATAAACTGGTCCCAAAACTGACCATAATCTCTGCAGCACTATAACATGTTCTGAATGGCCTTAACGCCCAAGCTGGAAGGTTGTGGGTTTAAGGGAATGAGGGCAAGGAACACCTGGCCTGCCCAGGGGCTGAAAACCACTTAAAGGCATTCTTAAGCCACAAACAATTAGCATGAGCGAACCGTGTCTTAAGGGCGTGTTCCTGCTGCAGTTAACTAGCCCAACCTATTCATTTAATTCGGCCCATCCCTTTGTTTCCCATAAGAGATTCTTTTAGTTAATATCTATAGAAACAATGCTAATGACTGGTTTGCTGTTAATAAATATGTGGGTAAATCTCTGTTCGGGGCTCTCAGTGCTGAAGGCTGTGAGACCCCTGATTCCACACTTCACACCTCTACATTTCTGTGTGTGTGTCTTTAATTCCTCTAGCGCCCCTGGGTTAGGGTCTCCCCGACCGACCAAGCTGGTCTTGGCAATGACAGTCTTAATTGACATTTCCCAAGTGACATTGCATGGATTATGGCTCTAACAAGACTTTTTCCACTCAAGTCCCAACTCTAAAACCCTAGCTGCAAGATCCTGAATTTATCCTACCAAGTTTTCTTCACAAGTAGAAATTTGCCTCTCCATCTTAATTGGCTTTCTGATGACAGCTCTCTGCCTTTTCTGAGCATTCCTGGGTAGGCATAACACTGCATTTGATTAAGAAAAAAAGGAAATGTCTTTCTGCTTTTCACGTAAAATCGAGAGTTAAATTTCAACTACTTAAACATTTGATGTCAAGAGATGTACATTCTAACATTTTGAGACATTTAATGGCAATAACAGATGTCAATATTTTGTCCCAAATATTGCATTTAATATTTTCATTATCTCATTTTTAATCCATGAATTTTTAAAATATTTTGTATTTCACTAAAGAATGGTACCTCTAAAAATTCAAATATATATAGACAAGCCTAAATACATATTGATATGTATATAAAGCCCAACGTTCATACTTTAACCTTTCAAAACCTGCCAACAACTCATGAATGTGTGTGTTTTATTCAGCGAAGCTCATAGCTTTCTTGTTTTATGCCCAAGGCTTAGCAAGTAGAATTTCAAAGCATCTAGCTTTAATGTTTTTGACTGACATGAAATTTTTGCTTACTTTTAAAGATTTTTCTTGCTAACTTTGCCTTTTCTCATATTTTTCTCTGTTCATAATCACAAAGCTATCTAAGTTCTTCATGGATTAAAACATATTGTCATTTATTTAAACCCCAATACCAGGTGAGGTATTTTTCAAAGAACAGAAAGAGAAAGACCTTTCACAATGTATGTAGACTTGTTTAACAATCATTTTTTTCTTCTTTTAATACATTTAAATGTAAAAAGATAATACATGCAAATGACGAGCTGACAGTAAAGAACTACTCATGTATCTATAATTAAGTTTAAGAAGAGCTTATGTTTTCACTGCCTTATGATTATTATTCAAGTCAACAAAAACTTCCTATTTTTAAAAGACTAAGATTGTCTTTCACTTCTATTCTTTATTTTAAGAAAGCTAAAAGGAAAGGAGAATTAATTTTAAAATCTAGTATGTCTGCAGCATGGATTACAGTCATGAAAAGTGACTACGTTAATACACACCAGCTTTGTTGGAAATCGTGTAATTCTGATGAAGAACACTAGACTTAGAATCAGGCGAGCTGTGTTCTAATCCATGTTATAAAATTAATTAGCTGCGTGACCTTGAACAATTAATCTGACTCTCTGTGTCTCAGTGTCTCTGTCAGTAAAGCCACATTGAATCACATGATTTCATGATTCTGTAATAATTAAAGCCAAATTATTTATCTCCAATACAGAGAGAGAGAGAGAGAGATCACTTAGTTTTCTTATAGTCAATTAACATCCAGGACCTTAGTTCGGCAGCAGTGGAGATTTGCCTAAGAAAGACACTAATAACTTGAGATGTTGCTTTGGGTAATATAAAAAGGAATGATTTTCTTTCAGATAGCCAATTATCTGTCCTGGATTCTCTGAGAAGGGATTATCTGATTCACCTCTAGGAGGAAGGGAGAAAAATATGTATCTGAACCCTTAGCTCTCCATTACATTCAAGAAGGTTAACAGAGAGTCCAGGTACGAATATTAACTATTCTAGTAATTGTATATAAAGGTGCCTGGCTGTACCAGAATTGTCTTAGCTAAATATGTTTTCCTGCCATTCCTCTTCCCATTAAAATGGTATTCTCAAGGAAGCCTTTATCTCCTCTTTGGACATTAGATATTATAAGTAACAGTTGTATATAGGATTTATTATGTTGAAGGGTTTATCTTTGAATAATCTTAGAAGATTTAGGAGAGGTGCCAAGGTGTAATAGCTGACGTCAGTCTCAGGAGTTGGAATACCTGAGTTGTAACCTGGATTTGCTCCTGACTGGCTATGAGGAATGCTGGAGACTGTATGCAAATTATCTTTGCCTCATTTTCCCTATCTGTAAAACGGAAATAATACTAGTAATATGGACATATAGCATCAGGATGTAATATTGAAGACAGTAAGTGATATATACATGTGGTGCATATTATCATTCTCATCACCATTATTAAGCAACCAGCACAATGCCTGGCAAAGTGTGAGTTCCTGATAAGTGGTATTACCAGCACATGTGCAGGTCATTTCCATATAATATAGAACACTGGAAACTGGTATGGGAACTAGAGCAGGGATAGTTTAGCAATGAGATTTGACCTAGGGTTCTGTCTTCTACTGTAAGATTTTTTTGGAGATAAGGATTGCTTCTAATACATTTTTATGTTCAGGAATCCTAATGGCAAGAGCATTTATTTATGATTGTCCTTTACTTTTTTCGTAGTAAAATGGCTATCAGAACATTATCTTGGAGTTACTAAAAACAGCATTGTCCCCAAGGAAGGTAAGACTGAGTTCTGTGGACTGTGGGGCTTTCATTTTCATGGGTGGGTAGATTACTCCTACAGAAGGACATGCACTTCCTAGAGGCACAGAGTAAACTTTTTCAAGAGAATTAGAGAATGATTCTGTTATCTGAGAAGAAGTGTTACAGGAAGGTTGTTTTTATTTTGAAGATCAAAATGGAATTCCAATCCAGACCTAAAGATGTAAATTCACTCTTTGCTCAAGGATAACGTGATTCTGAGCCTGTGAGGTGGCAGATATCTAACCATCAGTATATGCCCTGTATATTTTCTTCTCCTTGAAGATGGGCTGAATCTGTGAAAATAATGAGATCCACTCACATGATTAGGTCATGTTATGTGACACAGTTAACTTTAAGAAAGGAAAATTATCCGTAGTGAAACTGACATAACCAGACCACTCATTAAAAGGGACTCCTCATTTCCCTTTTAATGGGGTCATAGATTTGACCTGAGGGAGATTCTCCATTACTGGCCTGGGAGATGGGGTCAGGGAAGATGTGGCAAGGGCTAGAAAGTGGCCTCTAGGATTTGAGAGTCGCCTCCGGACAACATCAACAAAAAATGGGGACCTCAGTATTACAACCACTAAATTCTGTCACCAACTATATGAGCTTTGAAGAGGACTGTGAGTTCCAGAGAAAAATAAAGACTAATTGGCATCTTAATTTCAGCCTTGTGGGACCCTGAGCTCTCAGCTATGCTATGCCCAGACTTCTGCCATACAGATCTGTGAGATGATAGATGAATATTATTTTAATATTCATTTGAATATTATTTTAAGGCATTAAGTTTGTAAATAATTTGCTACACAGCAACAGAAAAGTAGTACATGTACTGAAAAGCTGTCAAGTTCACAGTGCTCAATTCAAGTCTTCCAAAGTTGAAGTTTTTACCTAAAATCTCAAATTGAATCAACAAATAAAGCCGGTCCTAACACTCACATCATCCATTTGGAGAAAACGTGTACCAGAAAAAACAAAGCTTCAGTAACCATAATTTTTCAGGCATTTTTTTCAATAAGTAAAATATACCCACTTTTTACCACCATTGTTTTTGCACCACCAGCTCGAATGTCAACATAGTAAAAACAAAACAAAAAGCAAATAATATTTTCCTATTATTAGAAAAAATATTTTAGTGCTCAAACTACCTGAAATTATCTCAGGGACCCTAATGGGTTCCTGAACTATGCTTAAGAACTGTTGATTGAAGACAAAGATGTGCTTTGGAAACCAAAGGCAACAGCAGATTGATCAGACTGCAAATACTCTTTTTTATCTTGGAGGTCAAAGTATTTCCCTAGGCTTTTGTACTGATACAACCAACCAGGGCCAAAACCCCCACTGGTGGGGCTGTGAAGTCCAAAGATAATGAAACTTCAGATAGAGACAGAATCACAGCAGGTCATCATTTGCCTCATGGTGCTAGCAGCTAGCAGTGCTATAGGATTTGGCCATGTTGCGGTCCAGCATAGCCAAAAAGAGACATTTTCACGAGGATTTTAAGGAACTCTAGACAGAGGCATACCTACTTCCTAATCAGCAGGCACACCCTGCCAATATGGTAGCTTGCCCCTACATGATTCCACTTTTTCCCTAAAATGTTTTTTATTGTATTTAGTCTTTGTAAACCTTTAACAAGTTTTATGAGCCACAGAATCTATTCCTAAATATTGATTAGCTGATTTTTCCAGACATCATTGTGCCACATGTAAATCCAAAAAATGATACCATAAGTTATGTAACTATTATAGGTAGATATCAAATAGGGGACAGATGATATTTTATAACTTTACCAGCTATTATAATTCACACAGAAATTCACCTGGGTCTACATTCTGGATACATATCCATTTAGAAGAAGTGTAATGACTCTAATTTTTAAAGTATATTTATTATGCAAATTAATAGCATTCCAAGTTGTCCTGACTTGAAGAGTTGCTTAGCAATGAATGTAAAAGACTTAAATTATTTTTTCTTTTTTTCCCTCTTATTTCATTGTGATTGCTACTGTCACATTAGTATTAGGTTTCTATATTTAAAACACTGATACAGATTGACAAAATGCTTACGGAAAAAAGGGAGCTCTACAATGGATAAAGTAGGGATCATTAAATTCCTGGAAAAAGGAAGATGTAGTAATTGAGGACTATTAGGAACCACAAAAACAAGACATGGAACCACGTCACATTTGTGTCTTGAACCAGAATAAACTTGATCACTTAACTAGTAGGTATATCACAAATATTTATTGAAGTGTAATTAAAAGTGATACAGAAAGCAGAACAATTCAGACTTGTCTAGCCAACTACCTCTACAAAATGATCTGACTTCCTGTGGACCTCTACTCCCCTCTTGTTCTCTTTGCCATTTTTTCCTAATCATCTCACATCTAAAAAAGACATCATGTTCATTCATTATACTCCAGGAACTAAGTGCTTCACCTGATCTTTGACATCCCAGGAATTCTACTGAACAACCTATCGGGCCCAATTTTACTTTTATTTTACTTGTTATCGTTTGTCTAATTAAGATGAAATATACTTAACATATTGTCGTATTCCATTTTGTGTTGCTATAACAGAATACCTGAGAAAGGATGATTTATAAAGAAAAGAGGTGGATTTGGCTCACAGTTCTTCAAGCTGCACAAGACACATGGTGCTGGCATCTGCTCAACTTCTGGTGAGGCCTCAGGAAGCTTGTATTCATGGCAGAAGGCAAGGGGAGTTGGTAAGAGAGAGCAGGGAAGGGATGTCCTAGGCTTTTTTGTTTAACAACCAGCTCTCATATGAAGTAATAATTGGGTGAGAAACTCCCTCATTACAGTGGGAAGGACAGCCAGTCATTAATGAGGAATCCATCCCCATAATCCAAATACCTCCCACTAGTCTTCACCTCCAACATTGGGAATCAAAATTCACAGGAGATATGGAGGAGATGAATATCCACATAATATCACATATACAAAAAAGCTGGCCGTTTTACATTGGAGACTTTAGTAATATTTAGTATATTTACAATGTCATAAGTCACCATCTCTATCTAGGTCTAAAATATTTTTACCATTCCATTTTTAACTGTGTTATTGAGATGTAATTGATACACAAAAAACTGCACTTTTAAGGTATACAATTTGACAAATTTGGACATATACATACACCCATGATGCTATTGCTGCAGTCAAGGTAATAAACATATCAATCACCTTGGAAAAGTTTCTTTGTGTCCCCCTTTTGTGTGGAAAGTATGTTTAACATGAAATCTACCTTCTTAACAAATTTTTAGATGCATAATACCATTTTGTTAACCATTGGTACTATGTTACATAGCATATGTCTAGAACTTACTCATTGTCCATTGCTTTTAATGTGTAAAGCTCCAAGCACTGCATCTTTCCTGCTTATTGCCTTTCCTTTATTTCAAATTATCACATCCTCCTTACACATCTGAAATTATTTCCAAACAAACTTATTGGCTTTGTGTATCATCTCAGATTATGCCAAACTGATGTTTATTAAATTCTTTGAGCTAATGCTAACTAAATTTCGTTTTCAATGTTTAATCCACTATTTAGAGTTAATGTTTGCTTCTAATGAACCCAAAGACACAAATGCTGAAGGGAACGCAACCTAGTTGAGTAGTGCAAAGTTTACTTGACTTGAAATTCTAACACCAGCACTCAAATGCAATGTCTGCTACATAAGATATATGAGCTTGAGTAAGATGACCCCACAAAATTGTTTTCTTATTTATATCAGGGAGATAATATTATTTTCTTCACAATGAACCATTTTTTAAGAATCAAACTAAATAACATGTGAAAACGCTTGGCAATTTGAAAGCATCCAATGCCTGTGAGTTGAATCTGAGTCTTTCCTTCTTCATCTTATCCTTTCTAGGTTTTCCTTCTTCTCTTGACTCAAATGCTCTCTTCCTGTGGACCTCTACTCCTCTCTTGAAAATAGTATCCACCATAATGACTTTGATACTGTATTAGTCAGTTATCACACTGCTCTGCTATGAAGAAACCCGAGACTAGGTAACTTATAAAGAAAAGAGGTCTAATTGACTCACAGTTCTGCATGGCTGGGGAGGCCTCAGAAAACTTACAATCATGGCAAAAAGCACCTCTTCACAGGGTGGCAGGAGAGAGAATGAGAGTCGAGCAAAGGGGGAAGCTTCTCATAAAACCATCAGATCTCATGAGAACTCACTCATTAGCATGAGAATAGCATGGGCAAAACCACCCCCATGATTCAATTACCTCCCAAGAGAAGAAGCAGAGACCACTTAGCTGGCTAATGAGTCATGGTAATGCCCTACTTCAGTGTATCATATCATACCCAACAATATAATATATATGATATAAGTGGCAGATTATCTTGTTTGTTATGATATACTCTGATTATCATATATAAATAAAATATGTCATATGTCATATCATATATTATATATGTCATATGTGATATAGGTGGCAGATTATCTTGTTGGGTATGATATAATGTAAATGACTATATATCATAGCCCCCATCACAACCACTCTGAAGTAGGGCATTACCATGACTCATTAGCCAGCTAAGTGGTCTCTGCTTCTTCTCTTGGTTGTTAACAAACTGTGTTCTGTAAAGCTACCTGAGTGATTCCCCTGGCATAGTAATAACACTATCCCCTTTTGTAGATTCTTTCACACCTTCCTATTCTAGTAAGAATAAATTCCAAAATTCTTATAACAGCTTACATGCTTTTTTTCTACCAGATCAGGCATTCTTCTGAATGAACAAAGCATTCTTTGTTTTCACCACTTCCTTTACACTCTTCCTTGCAATATATTAATGTTTTGCTCCCATACCTCCATCAGGAAGTTATTAAATTCTGCCTTCTCAGTTAATCCTTCAGTGATGATGATATTTAAAATTGGCCCCTCATAACACACACACACACACCTATCCTCCTTTTCTGCTTCATTTTTTCACAATTGCATTTGTTAGCAATAATATACTACATATTTTGTTTATATTCTGTCTCAAGCAAGTAGAATTCATGAATCCTGAGATTCCGTCAGTTTTATTCACTGCAATATCCCCAGTGCCTAGAGTAGTTTCTGGTGTTCAATAAATATTTTCAAATGAAGGAACGAAAGAACGAATTGAATTTTTAAGGAAGATAAAACTCTCACATGCCAAATAAACATCAGATTATTTTACTCGTACTTATTTTTCAAATAACTTATTCTATTCTTTTTTAAGGGTTGTTAATGAGAGAAACATGATGAAGAGGGGTAAACATTTGGGGGCAATTTATGGGAAAAATTAGTCATGAGTAAAGTTCATCCACAAATCCTTGAGAAAGATTTTTTTTCTTGGAGTTGGCTTGACACAGAGCTGAGTCTGTTCTTTTGATGCTAGAAATCAATGAGACAATGAGATGCACAAAGATTCTATGAGGGTGACTGCTTTTCATCATTCCCTGGTTAAGCCAGGATCCTATTGGCAGTGACTACAGGGGGTGACTTTGGTACCTATAACACAATCAGAGTACATATATCTGAAAGGTTTGCTGGTCGTTAAAAAATATACTGAAGCACTAAAAAATAAAACAGAAGATAGCAAATTTTATTATCTGACTAAATTATTGTTTAGTAATTCTCTTAACTAAATACATACACATGCGTGTGTGCGCACACACACACACACAAAATTAATCATATTGATCAACCAGAAATAAGATCCTTGCTCTCACCTTTGCTAAATTTTGTGTCTATGAATAAGAGATTTACTTTGTTTTCCACACACAAACTATACTAATCCTTCAAAGATGTGTAAAGATTGCATATTAATTATTCATTTAGTAGTTTTGGACACAGCACTACTACTAATAAACATTTACGCAGAAATATATAGCTTCCATGCAAGATACACAGCAAACACTTTCTTTTACTTATTTACATTTTGTAGAAGGAATATATTTACAAGGAAATTTTGTACTCCAAAAATACTGCTTGCAAACCTCTACTCAGGTTTCTTGAATGAAGAGAAAGGTTTGTTGAGATGCCAGCACAGCCTATTCCTAAACATAGCACATTTTGCAATTATTGTTCTCAAGATCTACAGGACACTTTGAAATATTTAATAATCTGTCTCCAATAAAGTTTTTCTCCTATTTCCCTAGTACAAAGTTATTATTTTTCTTATGCTGTTCTATCTTTCCCCTCTTTGTCTTGTTATTATTTTCACAATCCTTGCCCTTTATTAGGCTTTATTCGTGCCCTTTCTAAAACATGAAATGGTATTTCTATATATTCCTCCTAAAACAGTATATTTTGACCTTGCAATATGCGCATATTGGATGCTTCTGCCCTTTTTATGCTTTTTGCTCTTTGCTCCAACAATTAAAACATAAGATAATAATGGATACATAATAAATATGACTGTATAAATAGATAAAATAAAATACAGTGGCTAAAATGCACACACTAAAATATGCTAGAGATGTAAACATAAATAGATCTGTACCCATTTATTGCAATCAAACTTTACAAAATTGTCCCAGAAAACTTACACTAGAATTAATATAGAAAAATATTGATCATACTTAATATGGAGTGCAATATAAAGTTATTATTGCTTCGAAATCTAATGAAGAATTTAATATTCTTGTCAAAAATCTACATTTAAAAGTTTTCACTTGGAAAATTTTGTAAAAACTTGTCTACAATAAAACTCACAAGGGTACAAATTTGAAAACATAAATGAATCAAATATTTTGTAGGATTCACATAAAAATAATACCGATTATTTCAATAAAATGTAAAAGAAACTTTAAAATTTCAAAATAGTTTAATAACTCTACACTAAAAATTGATGAAGAAATTAATCTGGTTTAATGAACTATGCTCTAGAAAATACAATCTTATTAGGAAACATCATTCAAATATTTGCTTTTACTTTATAATGTAAACTAAAGGTTATATCTAAAAGTGAAGATATAAATCCTATAAACATCAAAATGCAAAATGATAGTAAAGAACACTTACAAAGTACTAAAGTAAAATTTCAATTTTTCTTGAAACCATCAGAGAGCTGATGTCACTGTAAACAAATAACCTTAAAACTAAGGTAACATGGGTCTCTCCCAAGAGTGATGGAATACAAATACTGGCTCACCTGTGGCATCAGAAGAAAAACAGCAGCTCTCTGAAAGCAGGTAAGAGAAACTAAACTTTTTAACAGAGTACTAAACGTTAGGTGTAGGCTAATGAGAGAGAAGAGAGAAACTTCAGGTGTGGCAGATCAAAGGGAAAGCTCACTCTGTTATAGGCTCTTTTTCGTCAATGTCTATTGGGTGCTCATAAGAAAGAATGGGGGTATGGAGAAGATTGGACAGTATCTCCTTGGTGGTGCAGGCTGGAGAGAAGAAGAACCACCAGTGTAGAAAGAAATGAAATGCACTAAAGGCCCTGCAAAACAAAACCCCGAAGTCCCTGAGATACTTCTTGGCAAACTAGGGTAGTACATCTCAGCATCCTTAGAATATGGTGAAGACGCTTTGTAGCTGCAATATATGTCAAAGAAAAGAAACCCAGCACTGGAGAAGGGAAGAAATGCATTCTGTGCCCAGACCATGAGAAGTCACTCTCGGTGAGAGGAGCTGAGTCACAGAGAAATGCCCACTCATGCAGCATAGCAACACAGGTCCCTAAGATTGAAACAGGACTGAAACTAAGAACCCACTGTCATACCTAACACCCACTTTAGCAAACATCAAAACATAAGAAAGAGAGGACTACTGCTGAGAGAAGGAAAGAAGGGTGGAGAAAAGATCCATTCATGGTAGAGACGCACATGGACAGCCTAAAGTCTCTGTGAAAAAATTGGGGGTGAGAGTGGAACTGGAAAACCAGTCGCCCATATACCCATAATTTCTCGGTATACGATTCTCTTCAAACCAACTAAACTCCTGTCTAAATTACCTCAATCCCCAAGCCAATAACATATCAGAAAGAGCTGGTCCATTTCCAGGCATAAATACTGTGCAGTTTCTACTTTCTAAATACTGTATCTAGCAATGAATGGAAACATTCAAGATACAAAAACCAAGGAAGAAAAACCCACAATACACTATCAGGAGACAATATCTTCAACAGAATGAGACTAAGAGAGCTGTGTATGTTGGAATTAGTAGATAGAAAATTCAAATTAACTATGATTACTACAATAAAATCTCTCATGAAAAAGTTGGATAATATAAACAAATAAGAAACTTCAGCAGAAAGTTAGAAACCCTAGGAGTAAAATGGAAATAACAAATTCAGCTTAAATTTGATAGCTGTATACATGACATATTTTTATATCTTGTTACTCTTTCCCTCTTGTTACTTTAATCTATTGCATTTTTTATATTTAAAATAAATTGTTTATTCTAGGCACAGTTTGTGGACCTGAATTATTTTATCCAGCCTTACAATCTCAGTTCTTTAATTGATATGCTTATACCAGTTCTATATCATATAATTATTGATATGATTGAGTTGAAATCTACAAAATTGATCATTGTTTTTGCGGCATTCTATCTGTTATTTATTGTTTCTTCTTTTTTGATCTGCTGTTAAATTAAGTACTTTTTATGATTTTGTTTGATGTCTACTACTGACTTATTATTTATTTACTTTCCAAAACATTTTAGTAGTTACATTAGTGTTCACAATATTCAATTTAATTCATCAAGTGGAGTTGCTATGTTGGTATCAAAGAAATACATACCAGAACAAAAAAGAAATATTACCAGAGGTATAAAAGGATGATATGTAATGATAATTGGGAAAGTAAACAAGAAGACATGACAATTGTATGCAACTAAAACAGAAATACAAAAACATGAAGCAAAACTTACATAACCATAAAAAGAAGTAGAAAATGCATACTTATATTTGAAAATTTTAACTCTCTTCTCTAATCGATAGAATAAGTAAACATACAATTAGTAAAGATTTTGAAAATCTAAATAACACTACCAGTAAACAGGACCTAAGTGATTTTAATAGAATATTTCACTCAACAACAGAAGAATACGCGTTCTTTTCGAGTATACATGAAACATTCATCAAGATCTACCACATTTTGAATCAGAAAACAAATATGAACCAACTTCAAGAACTAAATTAATATGAAGTATATTGACTGATAAAAAATTAAAACAGAAATCAACAAGAAAAACATATCTGTAAAAATGCCAAACATTTGCAACCAAAGAACATATTTTTAAATAATCATGGATAAGAGAGAAACCTACAAATAAAAATAAAAACATTTTTAATTAAATAAATGTAAAATATAGGCAAATTTTGTTCAATCCAGCAAAATCAGTGTTTAGAGGAAATTTTATCACAATACCATGCTTTTCTTGGAAAATAAGAAAGTTCTTATATCAATGTTATACATGTATCCCTTAATGAATTCGAAAAAAGAAAACATACTAAGCTCGTACCAAATTGACAGATGAAAACAATGAAGATAATTGAAGAAAACAATGACATTAAGGAAAAATATTAGAGAAAAATCAGTAAAACTAAATTCAGCTCTTCAAAAATATTAAACAAATCCATATACATGTAGCACGATTGAAAAAGTAAAAACCCAATACATAAATTACCAGTATAATATATGATATAGAGGGCATCACATCAGATCCTACAGACGTTAAAGCTATAAAGATGTAATGCTATAAACAAGCTTATTAGGTCTATAAATTTGGTAACATAAATTTAGTCAATAAATTCCTTGAATAACACCAAATAACAAATATCATTTAATAGATGGTCTGAATATCCTTATATACATATACATATATATTTATTTATACAAATATATATTTTTGAATTGGCTTGTGGCTAAAATCTTTCTAAGAAAGAAAGTTTTCAGCTAAGAGAGTTCATTAACCAGTTCTACCAAATATTAAAGAAGGAATTGCATGACTACTACACAATATCTATCAGAAACATTTAAAAAGAGGAAACACCAATTAATTTTAGGGTCAGAACAATTCTGATGCCAAAACCAGAAAAAGAAGGAAACTACAGACCAATATGTTTAATGAATATAGATCCAAAATACTCAACACTATATTAGCAAGAATAATAGTCATATACACAAAAAAAATAGTATTCATGACCAAGTAGCTTCTATCCCAGGACTTAGACTGTCATAATATTTTGGAAATCAATCAATGCAAATTACAACATCAACAAACTAATGAAGAAAATACACATGATAATTCCAATAGATGTAGAGAAAAGTATTTGATGAATCTCAATATCCATTTACAATTCTTTAAAAATTTTAGTAAAACAAATTGAAGAAAACATCCTCAAGCTTATGCAACAAAAGAAAGACATCCAGATTGGAAAAAAAGAAATAAAATTATGTGTCTATGTAGAAAATCCTATGGAATCTACAAAAAAGACACTAGAAATAATAAATGAGTTAAATAAGATTGCATAATAAATCAAAATGCAAAGTCAAATGTTTTCTATGTACTAGCAACAATTAGAACTTAAAATTTAAAAAATTATGCTATTCAAAATAAAATACTTTACATCATACAAAAGGTATCTCAAAACTGAATTGTGGGATAAAATATAAACACAAATTCTAAAGCTTCTGGAAGAAAACATTAAAATATATACATAATCTCTTTGAAAGATTTCCTAGATAAGAGACACCAAAACTATGATCCATAAGAGAAAACCTAATAAACTGAGCTTTATTTTAACTTAAACATCAAAAACAATGCTCTTTTAAAGACGCATAAGAAAAGGAAAAACCATGTCATACAGTGAGAGAAAATATTTCCAAAACACATATATGATAGATTTTTATATCGATGATATAAAATGTCTTAAAACTTAATAAGAATACAGAAAAAGTCCAATAACAAAGCAGGCAATATATTTTAATAGACCAAAGATGATACATGTAGTGCAAATGAGCATATGAAAACACTCTCTACATCATGAGACATTAAGGAAAGGCACATTAAACTCACAAAAAGATGCCAATATTCTCTTATTAAAATATCAAAACAACAAAAAACACCTGTTCCAAGTACTGGTGAGGATGCAGAGTGACTAGAATTCTCATACACTGTTGGTGGAAATGCAAAACATTAGACACTTTGTAAAATAGCTTGACCATTTCTTTTAAAGTTTATTATACATTTATCATTTAATCAATATTTTTTTCTACTCACCTGAGAACATGAAAATGTAGATTCCAACAAAGATATGTACACAAATATTTATAGCAGCAATATTCATAATTATTTAAAAAAATTGAAACTGCCTTTCACTGCTGAATAGACACACTGGAAGACCCATGCAAAGGAATGCTAAATAGCAATAGGAAATGAGATACTGATACATCCCCCCACATAGACAGATCTCTAATGCATGAAGCTACATGAAAGTCAGGTTCAATACACACACATATACAAACATACATACATACAAACAAATATATGTACATAAATCCTGAAAAGAGAGTCTGTTTGGCCTGAACTTGGTCACATACTTACCCTCTGTCATTATTAGTCCTCTGGTGTGAAATAGGATATGAAATGAACAGACCTTCAATGGAACATTGGAATGGCTATGCTAAAACGAGGAAAAAAAAAAAACAAACAAGGAGGAAAGAATGGTGTGCCTGTAAAATCATGTGTGTATGTATATATGTGCACACATGTGTGTACATATGCACACATGTGTGCACATATGTGTACATATGTACATACATGCAAACATTTTGTATATGTATTTCCTTATGTTTATCAAAAACTCATCTTAAATAGAAAAAAATATACAAAAAGTGCTCAAGACCTTCTAGGGAAACTGGCATGATATGTAAATGACATGTCTTATAAAAATTTCCCTTACAGTCAACCCCATTTGAGTTCATTTCTTTGATATTGATATTTATTAACCATTTAATAAATATTATAAGTATATAATGAAAAGGTGATTTAATGAACAATGAAATTTAATTGAAGGGTAAGTTTGTTATTATAGACTGCTTATAGGAACATAAGAACATTAAGTAGATTAACATATTAACCTTTCTTTACTCAAGTACATTCACTCTTTCAGCCTTCTTAAATGTCCATAAGAAACAGATAAAAAGGAGACAGATGACACACATGGTACATCTAAGGGATTTAGAAAATATAATTCTACTATGTGTATAAAGTATTTTGTGAAACACATGGAAAATAAAACCTTAATAATTAAATAAAACTGATGCTAAGTGTCAAATGACAGTTTTAAAATTCTAGAGTTAGATCTGATTGGATACTCATAATAAGTACCAACCAGATCATTGCAAGCTGAGTGTCTAGAGAGAGTGGGATCCCGGCCCAGCTGGGCTTGGAAAGAGTTTACAGTTATTTTATACCCAGCATATGGGTTCCTGAATGAAACACATGAGAATGCCTAGAGCAATACATTATTCCAGCAGGAAGCAGCCTTAGGAAGTCACTAGAAAAAAATACACAAAAATAAAAATCAATTTCAAAGAAAGCCACTGAATCACTAGAATTTATTTGAATGAATTTCCAGAAAAATGCAACTAGTGAATCTTGGCAAAGAGAGCTAATGTTTATTGAACAACTTATTATTAAACAGGAGCTTGACAGGAGCTTTAAAATGTCATTTAAGTTATACTCTAAAGAGCTTTGGGAGTTAGATGATAGTGTCCCAATTTAATATAAGGAGATACTAAGGCTCAGCATCCTTTAACCTGTGATTATTCAAGGCTGTACAACCAAACTGAATGAGCCAAGGTTCAAAGTGAAGTTTTTCTGATTTTAATCCATCAGGTTTCCATGTTCTATAATCGCCTCTCATATATTCTTTCATTATGTTTCATGAAATGCCCATACAGTATCATGATCATGGCATCCCCAAAGTTTTTGATTCTCAGAGTGTGCAGGACATTTTAAAACCCTAAAATGTATTACCACAGAGCTTTTTCAGAGTAACAATTTAAATTGTGAGGTTTTTTATTTTTTCTGAAGAACTGGGTTTTTAATGTTTAAATCCCTGAAGCCATCTCTAGATAACACAAATTGAAGTAGAGTACAATTACCTTTTATTCTAGAAATTTTTTTATTGGCCAATTCCAAAAATTCAGATCATCATATTCACCATGGCATTCTGACATTTACAGAATGACCATTAGCCTTGCTTAAATTCTATCGAAAGTCATTGTTAGCAAAGTACTGGGAACATAATAAGTCCTCAATAAATTCATAAATGATCTACGTATCATTTGTCTTAATCCTTCTTGAAATTAAATTGACTGCTCAAACTTCAATTTTGCCTTAGCTGTAAAAAATGCACTTTCAAATAAATGTATTAGAAATCATTTTGCTTTACACATCTTATCTCAGATCCCTGAGGCTGGATTAGAGCTCAGCAGAATCACCAAGGAAATTGTATGCCCAAAAAACATAAATTTCAATTTTCAAAAATCTTGCCAACTTGTTATTAAAAATAATAATAATTAAAAACAAAGGAGGACAGACTAAGATTTCTGCTAAAAAGGACTTATAGTGAAGACTCTTATGACGTATTTTAGTATGTTCCAATTTGGGGGAGCCAATATGGGCCAGAACAGACAAGAAAAGACCACAGAACTCAAACTGACACAAGAGATTACAAAACAACTTGAAGAACAGACAAAAAATAAATCCTGTCCTTGTGATATGTCTAATAATATTTATGTATGCAATGTAACAAGAGGAAAATAAATATACACTGTTTTACCATGCTAAAGAGAAGTGAAAGTTATAATAACTAACATTAGTGTTGATGCCCATATATTTCTCTAAGGCTTTTCATACAAATTGAGATAAGCCACATAATAGAATCAAAGTAAATAAAAGCTCTGTGGTTGCTTGTTGCCTGTGAGATGGGGCAGTTCTGGTGGAGAAAAAGCACTGCATTCAGTAAATATTCTATTTAAATAATGGAGGACACCTGGTGTGAGTGAGCGTAAGCCAATTTTGCTGATGTTTCTTTTTTTTTATTTTTAGTGAACTGAGAAAATTAAATGTGATTTTATCTGACAGTTGCCTTTCCCAGGAGGATAAAAGTGTTTTATATTTTTAAGAACACTATTAAAATATATGGTTTTTAATCACTTATGTCATTGTGGATAATTTATATGTAGAATAATATTATTAAAATATTTTTACTGTACTTAGAAAATAGGTTTTTCTAGAAGAAAACATAGGGAAAAAGCTTCTTGACATTGGTCTGACCGATTTTTCTTTAATATAACCCCAAAAGCACAGGCAACTAAAGCAAATATAGACAAATGGGACTGCATGAAACTAAAAAGCTTCTGCACAGAAAAATAAATCAACTACAGAATGGTACAAAATACTTGCAAAGCATACATACATCTGATGGGAGTTTAACATCAAAAATATGTAAGAAATTCAAACAACTTAATAGCAAGAAGACAAATAACCTGATTTGCAAATAAGTAAAGAAAGAAGGCATATAAAATGACCAAAAGGTAGATGAAAAGTTGCTGAACATAATACATTATCAGATACACGCAATCAAAACCACAATGCAATAACACCTCATACCTGTTAGAATGGCTATCATTAGAAACACAAAAAATAAGTGCTGGCAAAGATGTTTAGGAAAAAAAACTCTCATACACTGTTGGTGGGAAGCTATGTTGGTATAGTCATTATGGAAAACAGTATGTAGGTTCTTTAATAAAGTAAAAATGGAACTCTCATATCATCCAGCAATATTACTGCTGGATATATGTCCCAAGAAAATAAAATCAGTATCTTGAAGAGATATCTGAACTCTTATATCATTGAAGCATTATTCCCAATAGTCAAGATATGGAATCACCCTATAATCAATACATGGGTAAAGAAAAAGTGGTACATATACACAACAGAATATTATTCAGCCCTAAAAAAGAAGGAAATCCTGTCATTTGCAATAACATGGATGAACCTGGAGGACATTATACTGAGTGAAATAAGCCAGGCACAGTAAGACATACTGCATGATCTGTTATATGTGGAATCCAGAGGCTAGGGAAGTAGGAGAGATGTTAGTAAAAGAGTACAAAGTTTCAATTAGGGAAGATGAATAAGTTCTGGAGATCTAATGTACTGCATGGTAACTATAGCAAATAATACTGTATTGTATACTTGAAATTTGTTAAAAGAATACTATGTTAATTGACTTGATTATGGTAATCATTTCACAATGTATGCATACATCAGAACATTATGTTGTATGTCTTCAATATATACAAATTTTAGTTGCCAATTATACCTCAGTAGCTGAGGGTGGGACAGGGGGGAATAGACTTTTCTATATGGATACTTTTCCACTAGAAGAACTTAACTATTAAACCATGATATTCTTGATTATCAAAAATTTGCACAGCATATTCATATTTTCAGTGAGTAATACATTTTAACTTAGAAAGTATAAAACAGCTTTGGAATGCATTATAATTCCTCTAAAATGTAGTCCTTTTATGTTTATTGTGATTCTGCTTCTGACTTCAAGTTTTCCTGCAAGAATTAAACCGGCCCTATATAACTACTTAAATCAAAACCTGACTTTAAAGATTATTTACTCTAAGTGTCAGAACAAATACAAAATAAATCTATATGAACATATGTGTGCATACATATATGAACATACACATATTTATGTAAGAATATATGTAATATATAATAGAAATACAGTGCACAGAGTTTTGTCCTAAGGAAGCTTACTGTCAGAAAGTACAAAAGCAAGATATGTATTTAATGAGGACATGACAGGTTATTCTCCAGAAACCACACGGTGCTCAAAGGCACACTGCAGGGGGTTCCCAACCTAGTCTTGCAGAGGGAGAAAGGTCCTAGATTCAAGTAACTTTTAAATTGAGGACCTAGGAAAATGGAGGCAGAGGGAATGGAGGAACATGCTCCAAGCTGAGGAAATGGCATATGTAAAGTCATAAACGATCAAGTTAAATGACACACTTCAAGAATCAAACACCGTTCAATCTGATAGAAGAAGAGGTATCAGCCAGAAGGTTGGTAAAAGCTAAGGTGGAAAGTTGGGGAGGAAACAGAGTGTGGACCATATATTATATACTTGGACCTTATTGTAAGGAGAAAAGGAAGCTGTGGAGGCAGGAAAGCAAGGAAGCACTCTGTTCCAATTTTTTTTTTTTTTTAATTACACAAGCTTCAATGGGGAGATGTGATGTTCAGAGAAGCCATAAGGGGGGACAATATATACAGGAAGACTAGTTAGAAAGAGGTTGCAACACTGGATAATAGTGATATTACATGATGATATGGGTTTGGCTCTGGGTCCCCAACCAAATCTCATCTTGAATTGTAATCCGAATTGTAATCCCCATGTGTCAAGGGAGAGACCTGGTGGGAGGTGATTGAATGAGGGGGTTGGCTTCCCCCATGGTGTTCTAAAGAAATCTGATGGTTTCAGTTTCCTTTTTGCTCTCACTCACCTGCTGCCATGGTAAGATGTGCATTCCTTTCTGATATGGTTTGGCTCTGTGTCCCCACCCAAATCTCAGCTTGTAGCTCCCATAATTCCCACACATTGTGGAAGTGATCCAGTGAGAGATAACTGAATCATGGAGGCAGGTCTTTGCCATGCTGTTCTTGTGATAGTAAATAAGTCTCAGGAGATCCGATGGTTTTAAAAATGGAAGTTTCCCTGCACAACCTCTCTCTTTGCCTGCTGCTATCCATAAAAGACGTGACTTGCTCCTCCTTGCCTTCCACCATGATTGTGAGGTCTCCCCAGCCATGTGGAACTGAAAGTCCATTAACCCTCCTTCTTTCACAAGTTGCCCAGTCTTGGGTATGTCTTTATCAGCGGCATGAAAACAGCCTAATACACTTTCTCTTCACCTTCCACTATGATTGTAAGTTTCCTGAGGCCTCCCTAGCTAGCCATGCAGAACTGTGAGTCAATTAAAACTCTTTTATTCATAAATTACACAGTCTCAGGTAGTATCTTTATAGCACTGTGAAAACAGACTAAAACATAGGGTAGTAATCAAGACTCAAAGGAGAATTAGCAATACATTGGGGAAAAAGGAAAGGCATGATGAAGCAAGGTAGATACCAAGAGTAATTGGCAGGTACTATGCCACCTTAATGCAGGTAAACTCGTAAGCATTTAAATAACAGAGAATGATTTATAAAGACAATGATTCATCAACTGTCCCTTGATACACACCTTTAAGAACCAACCATATTAGTTTCTTTTAAGTGTTTTTGTTTCGCTTTCCTTATCTTCATATTATATAATCTTCATATGACAGCTTGGTGTATCAATTTTTGATATCATCTCTTAACTTTCTACTACATAGGTGACGGATTAGCTCATTTATACAACTACTATCAGTACTTTCTATCCCGCCTGCCAATATATTAATATAAAAATTATTTTCTAGACCAGGAACAGCTGCTCATGCCTGTAATTCCAGCACTTTGGGAGACCAAGGAGGGAGGATCACTTGAGGCCAGGAGTTCCAGACCAGTCTGGGAAACACAGTGAGACGATGCCTCTACCGAGATTTTTTTTTAAAAGCATAGCTAGATGTGGTGGTGTGTATCCATAGTCCTAGCTACTTGGGAGGCTGATGTGGGAGCATCCCCTGAGCCCAAGAGTTCAAGGCTGCAGTGAGCTGTCATCACGTCACTGCACTCCTTCCTGGTCAACAGAGATTCTGTATCTAAAAAAAAGGTTTTTTTTTAATTATTTTATGTATACTTTGAATAACATAGGTTACCTGTATATTTCAATAATATCATTACATCCTCAGTTTCATATTTCATCAACTGCAGAGGGTGTCTTGGTCGGTATGTTTAGATATGCACCCACCAAGTTGCAGATCCTTGCTTTCTTTCAGCTCCTCTGGAATTTAGGTGCCTGGATTCTACCTCCTAGCATCTGTCTCTCAATTTCTTATATCTTATGTCAAGCAGTGGCAAATACATCCATATTATATATGTAAAGGAAATATAGCTTATTTTTCTATAATTAATATAGTCTTCCTCATGAGCCTCACCCATGGAACCCTTAGAATAGTTTCCAAATAGCTCCTATTTGTACCCACTGTGGCACACATATTCTCGTTGCCTGTGGAAGGGGCCCTATCCTGCAGGGTCCAGAGTTGAGATCCACTTCTTCTACCACACAAATGGCTGACCAGGTTGTGAGTGAGGTTGCGGTGGAGCTACCATCTGTTTTTTGGCTTTGTAAAAGGTGTCGGGTTCAAAATGGAGTCACTGGTGCCAAACCCTGGCAAACGCAGCCAGGGAAGATGATGAAGGGAGGATTCTCATGCACCATTTGTCTGATGACAAAAACTTATCAGAAGAAATTTTTCCAAAACGCAGCTTACTACATGAGTAGCACAAGGACAGCTAATGGCTTATACAAAAACACTTGCCTGATACAATGTCTTGCAAGCTCAATCCAAGAAAACAGCCTGCTCTGACTTTCAGATTCCAGATTTTACCTAAGAACTGCCACCACTCCCCAACCAGAGCTTGCCAGCTCCCAAGAGGACACTGGCATTCATAAACTTTCTTCTAAAACATCTTAAGTAAACTCCTTTTTCCCTTAAGCTTTTTTTTTTTTTTTTTTTTTTCCTGGTTCTCCAAACATACTGCAGGCCACCCTGGTCTCTACATATGTCCCAGATTGCAGTCCTACTTCTTGTTATGTTCTTCCCAAATGAAACCCTTTTACTTAGAGATGTGTCTCTATATATTTTATTTATGTTGATTGCTTTCAGCAAAAAATACCAAGCTAGCCCATGTGTAAACAAGGTTCTGGCATTTTTCTCCTCTTTTAGCTGATCCTAAGGGATGCCCCATATGGACATAGGTGTAAACAGAGAGAGCTGCATGTGCGCTTCAGTGGTGGAGATCTTAGCTACTTACTTATGCAGCTTGCAAGAGCTTTTGGATAATGCTTCTGTTCAGTTCAGAAGTACCTCTTTCAGCACATGACAGATTGCTCCAGGGCCCCAGCTGATGTTATAACCTTGTGGATCTGACAGACCCAAATTATGACTGGCAGTTCCAGATGAATGGTTACTTGGTGTCACATGATTAAGCATTCTGTGTCTTCCAAGATTCAGTAGCATTCTAGCAGTTTTACTAAAGGCATATCACTTCTGGCTGCAGGTGGCATGGCCCTGCTTCAGAACACGAGGGGCCTAGGTTAAGGTTCTTCTGCTGGAGTGGTCAATACGCTCCATATAACAGTTCTTTCCACCACTGCTATCTCTGAAACCATAGATTAATTATTCCAACCGTATTGCTCAAGTATCAGGGTTACTTGCACCTCAACCTGGACATGCTTCAGTTATGTCCTTCTCTGTGCTCCATTCAATGATGGAAGATTTTACTGTCTCCAAATATATGGATCAGATAAATTTCCCAGTTGGAAAATATTGCTGCCAGAACATAATTAGATGTCCATTCTTCAGGACCTTCAAGATGCAATATTTTATCTCTTACAATGGAGACAATATTCTGTTACACCTCTCATCTATGGAGCTCTAAGATGTTTACTGAAGGCCAAGCCCTTGAATTTTCATAGGGTTTACCTTCCACACTCAGAAGAATGTGTGTCTTACCAAAGTCTCCTACTTACTCTAGTTTTCATTCATCCTCATGTCATTGACCAATGTAATGCTCTATTGGATACCTATTTATTCCAGACTAGACAGAGAGTAAGGGATTTAATGCAGCCTTGAATCAAGACGAGAAGTGCATATTTTTCTGTATGAATACTGTTTCTTATTGTCTTTTCTCATTAGAAAAGAATATATTCACAACATGAATACTAGATTGTCCACATGATGCTACATTAATTTGCTCTAGAAAAGGTACCATATCAGGTACACCAGCCGTAGTTGGGGGTACCCTTGGTTGTGTTACAGTAAGGCACCATCTGATTTGTAGTACTGAGGCCAAGACCAGACTGAATTAAAGGAGTACATTTATCCTTGCAACCTTTACTCCCTTTGAGGTGGCACTATTTTCTGTCTCCCTTACACACACCCAATTATGAGATATCATTTTTGGTTAACTATTTTGGACAATAGAAAGAGATATTTCAGTGGCTTCCCCTCAGCTCTCTCCATCATGGTATTTCTTACCTCACAGGCCAAGGATACAAAGTGGAGGTTGCACCTACTACTAAGTAGAGTAATTCTAATTGTATATTCAGGGAGCTGGGAAATGACCACCAAGTAGTGCTACAGTCCCAATAGCTCCCATGTGTGCTCCGCCTAGTCTGGGATTCCATTTATTTCCTGGTCCTTATATGTCTCCACACAAAGAATGACATCTTAATGACATTTCAGGATGCTAGTTATCAATGGTAACTTGGACATAGATCCAGTCATCTTTAAAATGTTTGGACACTCCTGGCTGGGCGCGGTGGCTCATGCCTGTAATTCCAGCACTTTGGGGGGTCAAGGTGGGCGGATCACGAGGTCAGGAGATCGAGACCATCCTGGCTATCACAGTGAAACCCCGTCTCTACTAAAAATACAAAAAATTAGCCGGGCATGGTGGCGGGCGCCTGTAATCCCAGCTACTTGGGAGGTTGAGGCAGGAGAATGGCGTGAACCCAGGAGGCAGAGCTTGCAGTGAGGCGAGATCACACCACTGCACTCCAGCCTGGGCAACAGAGCGAGACTCCGTCTGAAAAAAAAAAAAAAATGTTTGGACACTCCTGTTTTCCTAAGGCTCACCTGAGTAAATGTCTGAAAGCAGGACCTACAAAACTTGTGGTGGAAAATGAAAATGTGGGACCACTTATTTTAAAAACTCAAAATTATGATAGTATTTTTTGTTTCTTCCATGGTTTCTCTCTCAACCTGTTATGTGTATTTCATTTGCTACTTTATGTGCCTTTGGTCAAGCACAAGGATATTATCAGGTTAGTGCAGACCCTCCCCCTTGATCCTTCCTGTGCCCAGCCCAAGCACCTGTTTTCCACCCATGACTGGAGCCCAGCACAGCAGCAATTGCTGGGAGGAGTGTAGAGTAAAAAGTCATGAACTTGTGTCAAGGAGATGGGAAGTTGAGAGTTAAAACAATGTGTAAGTTAAAGCTTCAAATCTTTTGAAGATGCTTCACTATTCTATCAAACTGCCACCTTACCAAAACACAGATTAATAGACAAAACTATTAAAAATTTCTGGAAGACAACTGCAGAGCAATAAACGCAAGTGCCAATTCCCTTTCTGAGCACAGAACCCTATCCAACTGCACTGGTTGTATGACCACGAAGCCATCTCTGGCTGCAGTTTCCTTCGAAGAAAGATTCTAGGATTCATGTTTACGAATATTTACCGTGGTACTGTGGAGTTCTTTCTCCTGAACATCTAAGTTTCCCTTCAGTCAGTGAGTCTGGGTTACAAACTGGCTAAGTTCTGGTTTTGGTCATCTATCCACGCTGTGACTTGTTGGACGATGATCCATCTACCCCTCTGAGTATGGTGTTCAATGCACCCTCTCCTTAAGTCTGACTGGGCCTGGGTTGTATGAACTCTGTGGTTCATACAATAATTGTATCCATCTTACTCATGTTTAAATATCTCCATTGATTAAATATCTCCATTGACCTCCATTATGACAGAGACCTATTATAAATAATATCAACACTACTGATTATCAATTGTATTATTACTATCATCAAGCCTAGTTATATAATAGCCTCTCCTAGCTTATACCCTAGCTTTTAGCACTGGTTTATAGAAGAGAACCATTGTTTTTGAGGTTTTTTGTTTTTGTTTTTGTTTCTCCGAGATTATATTTTAGTCTTAGATATCGGTAGATCCATTTACCTGAACTGACCTTAAATATGGAGATTTTGTGGTAAAATTTTTAAGTAGAATTTTATTTTAATATCTTTTAACACCTCTTTTAGGCTTCCCCTCCCCTTACAAGTTAAATCGAAACTGATCCCTTTAGTGATTCTGATGCAACCTTATCTATGTGTTTCTTATTGTCATGGTAAATGGAGAATCCTCCAAGTGTTTCTGTGAACCACAATTTTTGGAGCATCTTCTGGCCTTCTGCAATGTTTCCACTCCATCATTTTCACCCCTGGAGCCTTTGCACTCTTTTTCTCCGTGACAAAAAAAGAAAAAAAAAAAAAAATCCATCATTTAACTTTACTTCCTATGGGTTTTCAGATTTCTTATGTTTCTATTGGAGCCATCCTGAGTATACTACATCCCCTAGGGCCCTAGGAACATGCAAGATAATACTTCCAAATCAATAAACTCTTCCCATATCATCATTTAATCCAGGTTGTTTGATCAAACCCTAAGCAATATGCTCCTCAGGATTCTGCCAGTACATTATGGCTAGGTTGTTTTTTTTTTTTTTTTTTTTTTCTTCATCCCCTTGGAATTTAGTCCCTTCATTCCTTTTATTGGACCCAACATGTACCTAGTGGGGTTATTCAGCAACTGAACAAAAAGTGGATTAGAGATGATAAAACCTTCCAGGGATTAATGAGCAATTAAAGACTGAGTGTGAAAGCCAGAGCTTGCAAAAGAGGTTCTCATCTCCTGTAGGGAGAAACAAAACAAAACAAAACAAAACAAAACAAACAAAACTGAGGACTAGACCCAGAAGTCACCGTTCTAGAGTATGTTAAATGCCCAACCAAAGATGTCTATTATACTAAGGTCATGCTCCTAATTGAAAATGAATGAAATAGCACCACTTGGGAGGATGCTCCAAAATATTTTGAATTGTCCCATATTTCTGAAACTTCTGAGGCTGAAGAAGTGGCTTATCCTTCCCAGTTAACATTACTTTCTTGTCTTGAAGACAACCCCAAAGCCTCTATCATTCTAGACAATGTTTCCCTCAGGATCTGCTCTGCCATTGAAAAAGGTGCCAATCCGCCATCTTTATAGTTACTCTTTGCCTGTACTTTTCAAACGTCTGACAAATTGTACCAGCTAGTGCGTTCCCTTTCACCTCTATGCCATCCCAATTCACTATCAGTTAGAGTTTTTTTTTTTTTTTTAAACTTGAACTGTTGTTCCCTTGTGCCAGAGATATCCTCTGGGATCTGCATATCGCTAATGACTGGGTGGAAAGTGATTCCATAATCCTATTTTATTACTCGCTTTCCTGGACCACTCTTAGCACCTGCTTCCACGGCTTGTATTCTTCAGAAGCAGGAGCTGAGATAAAATGTGACATGTAAGATGATTTTAAGGAATCAGCACTTGTAGAAAGGAATGAGAGAAAGCAAGACTGAATAGAGGAAAAGATCTAATTAAGTTGCTGAACTAAGAAAGCCACAGCTAACTCCACAGGGAGATCTAGGGCACGAATAGCCCATCAGAGGTGTTCTTTAAACTTTAACCTCATACGGATGTGGAAGGCAATAAGAATACAGCCATGTAAGTTAAATCTATGAGATTACTACTGGTGGAAAAATTTCCCCCGGTTACATATTCTTTTTCTTTTACAGCATCAAGTTGTTAATATTTATGTTTCTGTCCTGTGTTGTATATGAGAAAATATGTAAATAATGATTATACTCATAGAACTTTATTAAGATATTTACTACAGAATCGAGTGGTGTGCTTCAATTGCATTTACTTACCTGTACGGCACCAAGATTTTCTTCCAAGGCTAAAGTTTCTTGAATCTATCAAACCTGTAGATTTTCCTCATTTACCACACATTTGCTTGAATAAATTCATGCCTACAGGGATCAGTCTCTAGATAGACTTCACACCTGTTTTCCCAGGACCTCACTTTTCTAATATCCTGGGTATTCCTTTATTCTGTAGATCTCCTGCCTTTCGGTTTCTTGATTTTCTCCTAGCTTTTTCTGGAGAACACTCTGAAATAATTCCATAAAAAAAGAATATGAGAGACAAAACCTGATAGAGTGGTATCACATTGGATAAGCATATAATTCTAAGTTAAAACAATTTTCTCTGAGAACATTAAAGGTATTGTCCCTATATTTTTAGTTCGATAAAAGAAATATTAATTCGAGTCTGATTTTTTTATGTGAGTCTACCTTTTTCCTGTTAGAGTGCTTTCTAGTTCTTTTCTTTACCTATATTGTTATGAAATGCAAATACTATAACTAGGTGTGGTTCTTTTTATCATCTTTATCCCTGCCTACCTAATGGGTCTCTAGTCTGAAAATAATGTCCCTTTCAGCTCTGAGAAATTACCTTTTATTATTTTTTTGATAATATCTTTTGGTCAATTTTTTCTCCTGTCTCTGATCTTCCTAGTAATAGAATGATTAAAATTTTGGTTTGATTCTTTTGGTCTTTTAACTTTTCTATCATTTCCTTATTTTTCTGCTCTAATTTCTGTGATTAGCTCAACTGAATGCTACAATCATAAAATAACATTTATTTTATTTCAATGATTGCATTGTTAATTTCCAATCTGGTCTAGTTTTTACATTTTCAGAGCATTCTCGTTTTATAGATGACATTCATTATGAAAAATTTTGGAAAGTTTTTAATAGAATTTAGTATAAAAGTCTTTTATCTTGATTAACTTTAATTCTCTCTTTCATCTTTGTCCTAGGTTCTTTTTTTTTTTCTCTTTACTTTTTCTCTCTCAGGTTGCAGCATTTTCTCACATATCTGGAAAACCTTTGCAGTTTGAATGTGGTTATGAATAAATAAAGAGGCATGCTGAGTAGGGAGCTCTGTGTATGTGGGGAGGCTTATTGACTGGCAGAGCCAGCTTTATGGGGAGTAGCTATAGAGGGAGCATGTTTTTTATTGCATTTGACGATTTGGTAATGAATTTTTAATTACTATAGTACATCCTATATTACAAAATAGCATTTGTAGTACAAAAATACTTTGTAAAGAATAATAAAGAATATCTATGCCAACACCACCCTGATTTAAAAATAAATCTAAATATCTTTGAAGTCCCCAGTGTACTTTTATAATAACATCGTGACCCATGCTGCTCTCCAGAGGTTTCTTAGAGTTTCACAATATATGTACATGTGCTTGAATAATGTGTTGTTTTGTTTCATATGTTTGTTTGTGAAAACATATTGTGGGTATTGTTCTGTGACAATTATTTTTCATATAACATACTGTTTTGTGTGACTCATTGGTATTGCTACATGTAACCATAGGTCATTTATTTTCGTTACTTCTTCCAGGTTTCAGAAGACACATGAACCAATGATCACTTCCAACTACATTCCCGTCTTAAGAGCTTCAGGGTGCATAGACGGTGGCAAACGCTTGACAGGACTGGATTACCGTATTTTCTTACAGGTACTATTTTACCTCCATCCAAGGTAACTGGGACAAGCACAATTCCTCAGAGTCTTCCTTAGTGAAGGGAATCCATTTTTCTACTAATTCACTCATAGACAGCATATCTCCTTAATGTTTCTGGCAGTATGTAGACTCTGAAGTATGGCTTGCTATAGGGCTTGGCATCCCAAGCATGGGCCACTGACGTAAAACAGAGCTGCAGATACCCTCAGGAGAGACCAGGATTCGGAACCTGCTTCCTCCACTTGGGACTATAAATTAACCTTAATTTTTTGCTTTGCCAGCTCTTCATATACGAAGATTTGCTAAATCTTCCATCAACATTTTGAAGCTTTTCGTTCAGGGAAGTTATGAATATTCATACAAACATCTTGCCAGAACAGGAAGTCCTCACTATCTTATTGTATTAGTATCTTTAATCAGAATTCAATTTAATTTAAATGGTATGCATTGTAAATTGGTGCTGTGGGAGAGATGTGCTTAACTTTGTGTGTTGAAGTGGTCAACATTTTGTATGTATATTTTCAATTAATTCCCCATTTTCAAGCCCATGTTTTACTACTTGTTCTTTTTTATATAGAGTCTTTGTCTCTGGGCCTTTCAGGGATGCATGCATGAACATTTGCTTCATAGAATATGAATGCATCTTAGTCTGTCTTTATGGCATATATATATATATATATATATATGTATAGTGGTGGCATATAGTGGTGGCAGTTATTAGGTAATATCTGGAATCTGAAAGTCACAGCAGGCTGTTTTCTTGGATTGAGCTTGCAAGACATTATATCAGGCAAGTGTTTTTGTATAATTTATATATATATATAAAAATATGAAAAAACAGGTTAAAAACATTATATATATATGTGTGTGTGTATATATATATACATGCATAATGTTTTTCACAACCTGTTTTATCATTCCACCACTTCATATTTTCAGTAATATCTTAAAATGTTTTTTATTTTGAAGATCAACCTCCTGTTCTTTACATTAGTATAAGTCTGTTACTTGTGAAGAGATCTCTTGTCTATAATGTTGCAGTATCTCAGGAAGTAGATTATATAAAATATAGCAGCTGGCCTCTTGTACTTAACATACCTCCAGTTCCTGGCCGGGCACGGTCGCTCATGCCTGCAATCCCAGCACTTTGGGAGGCCGAGGCGGGTGGATCATGATGTCAGGAGATCAAGACCATCCTGGCTAACACAGTGAAACCGTCTCTCTACTAAAAATACAAAAAATTAGCAGGGCATGGTGGCGGGTGCCTGTAGTCCCAGCTACTCAGGAGACTGAGGCAGGAGAATGGCGTGAACCCAGGAGGTGGAGCTTGCAGTTAGCTGAGATTGCGCCACTGCACTCCAGCCTGGGCGACAGAGTGAGACTCTGTCTCAAAAATAAATAAATAATTAATTAATTAAACAAAATAAAAAAGACACCTCCAGTTCTTCTATTTTTTTTAGATACTTTACCATCATTAACTTAAATTTTATTATGTAATCATCATAACCACCATTTGAGGAACATGACGAACACTGCTATTTCTAAAGAACTTCAAACTAGAATTACATAATTAAATAGGAATAGATTTTATAATGTTATTTATCTTCTTATCTTGTGTATATGTGGGGAAAAGCCCTCTGTTTACCTCTCAGATAAAAATAGTACTTAAGACAAAAACCTAACTGTCACACAATGTATAAACAGAAGCACCTAGGGTCTTAGATATTGGTAGATAAAGTAGAAGTCAGTAAACCACGATTTAGGGACAGGGTTACATATTAATAGTTCATAGTACACAATCCTCACCATACGAATCTTGAGGCTATCGCTAATAGCTGGGCAAAACTGAGGCAAGCTACTTAATTTATCAAATGATCAATATCATTGTCTCGACTACAATGAAACCCTACTGAAATGGTTTGACTGTGTCCCCACCCAAATCTCATCTTGAACTGTAGCTCCTATAATCCCCACATGTCATGGGGGGAACTCAGTAGGAGGTAATTGAATCATGGGGGTGGGTTTTTCCTGCACTGTTCTCCTGATAATGAATAAACCTCGTGAGATCTGATGGTTTTATAAAAGGGTAGTTAACCTGCACACATTCTCTTGTCTGCCACCATGTAAGACATGCCTTTCCTCCTCCTTCGCTTTTTGCCATGATTGTGAGGCCTCCCCAGCCATGTGAAACTGTGAGTCCATTAAACCTCTTTTTCTTTATAAATTACCCAATCTCGGGTATGTAGTTATTAGCAGCATGAGAACGGACAAATATGCCCTACTTAATAGGAGTACCTTAGAAAATCCTGGAAAGACAAGTTTCTGTTTTGAAAGTCTCAGTCAACCATAGGACAGTTTTACAAATACAAGGTAACTGGGAGAACTTAGGGTAAATTTTTCACTTGGGGAAAAGGGCATTTTTATTTAACAAATGCTTTCTAATGACCTGCTTCTGTTACAATGGGGCAGACTTACACTTAGCTTGACTCTTAGTGACTGGTAAAGAATAGGAAAATAATAGATATTTATAATATTTTATTTATAATAAACGGCCCCCCCAATACATACACACACACACACATATATATACACACATATGTATATTTGTGTGTGTATATATATATATGATGAAACACCAGTAAAGCAATGATCACATTGTCTGGTACCTAATAGACGGTCAAAGAGATGGTTTGTCTTTTGCTTTTCTTGCCCTGTCTTTTCTGTCCTTCCACTTTCTTAGAATTATGCTTGCTACAAACACAAATATAGGCTAATTGAACTCTCACTAGAGTCCACAGCAGGAAATAATTTTCTACCTTTCCAGCCCATGCTCTCTTTCCTCTTGGAGCAGACCCTGGTTCCTTACTCAGCAAGTGCTATTGCAGAGGCAGAGATGAGAAGCCAAGTCTCTATTTTAGGTATTATGTAAATAGTTTGATTTTTTTCAGATGAGTTTCACTTTTGGTTGATGCATTGCTTAAACTGTCAAAAATCGATTCAGATGTTAAATACCATTGATGATAATTTCAGGTGACCTTTAGTTTCTGGAAGGCATATTTAACAATATCAACTTTCTAATGTATGTTGGATTTTACCCCTTTTGAATTAGGCATACATTTTAAAGATGTTACATAAAAGCATTTCATTCATTGTACATTGGAAGGGGTCTTTCAAACACAGCTGGGGACTCTACACACCTAGCGGACTCCCTCCCTCACCATAATAACTAGGATCTTGCAACAACGTGCCTTTGATGTTTCTCATATTTATACTAACAATCTGGATGTGATTTCTCACTATTTCTAGGGAGTTCCAAATAGACAATCAAAGCTTTATCATCTTTGAGACTGAAGCTTTCACTGAGATAACAACAGGAAAACAAGTGTACTCTCCAGGAATGATCATTATGGCTGCTATGAAGTTCATTTTGAGTTAGTTTTCCTATCAAGAGGTTTATGTCTGTAGAGGAAATAGTATTTTTAATGCCTCCCTGGTTTGAAACATGCTGTTAGGTACAAGCTTTAGGTTACACAAGATAACTTTGACATGATCTTGCCTTCAAATATATATATATATATATATAATGTAATAATATGTCTTATCAAACTACCAAAATACCATGAGCATAGAGACAGTGTTTGTGAATGGCAAGTTAGAATGAGCTTTAAGCAAGAGGTAGGTGGGTAGGATTTTGATGAGAAGTACAGAGGTAGAATCATTTCCAGCACAGGAAAAGTATTGTGGGATGTGTATATGTGTGTATGTGCATCACTATGCACCTTGTGGTAGCTCTTGATCTTTTGGTTGCAAAGGTACTGAGACTGATATGAGCTTGCTTAAAGAATAAACGTTACATTTTGAGGCTATAGTTACAGCATGCAAGGCATCAGGAATACTGGAATTGAATGCCTGAATACTGGGAAGATTCTTGTTGTGCTTCATATTTGTTTCTTTCTACAGGTCTTCTTCATTTTACTGTTTGGCTGCAGACTAGTTCCCCTTGTTTTCATGTCTACATGACTTCCAAAGCTTGAGGGTTTCCTTCCCTTTCATTAAAAGATTGACCAAATCAAGCCTGAAATATTTTAGCATCAATTCTAAATTCCAGAAGGAAAATGGACATTGGCCCATTTTGTTTAGAGTCTCACCCCCAAGTCCAATCAATTTTTCTAAAACATTAAAGTCACATTGAAGAGAGATGACTTACTTGAGTAGCATGGATGCAACTAGGGGAACAGGTCAGTATAAAAGGCTACAGTTCCTATTTAAAAGGAGTAATCTGGAATCACCAAACTATAAATGCCCACTTAGGTGATGAATACTGTTGATCATCTGATTTATTTGTGATGTAATAAAATATGAATGTAGAAGTGTACAGAGTAATAAAACTAAAACCGTTAGTTGGTATGATGTTAAAAGTCATATAAATAACATTCTAAGGAATTATAATTTTACTCTTTATGTAAAAGGGGGACATTAAAAATATTTAAATGGGACTTTGGCACTAGCAATAGTATCTTTGATAGATTCATATGGAATCAAAGTACAGACCAGAGGGAACACCCCAGAGAGACCACAATGTTTTGGATGAGAAGTGATGGATTTAGAGTTGTGACATTGAGATTGGAAAGGAATAGTTTAAAGTAATGTTGATTCAGTTGGATTTGGTGTTTGATTTTGTATAGAAGAAATAGAGACATTTTTAACAACTAATTCTTCAAAGACAACGTTCTCATGTTTGTACTATATTAATATGGCTTAAAGTGATTTTAAAAACCGAAGTTTCTATCTTCTTCTTTTATAGTTTTAGACATATGCTCTTTTTGCGGGGAGGACAGGGGATGTGTGCTGAGGAAGGCTAGGAGAATGGGCTTGTGACTTCACACCCCAAAGGAATTAAGAACTGACCTGAGTTCTTCTGAGGAGAAAGCTGTACTACATAACAGATTGTCATATGCAATCAATAGGTATTGAATAAAAGAAAGACTACATAGACAAATTTATTTGGGAATTGCTGAGTCAAACAATTTTAAAGAAGTTTCTTATTCCCAGGGCAACTTCAGACCTTTAATATGTTAAGGTTTTGTAATTTTTGAAAGCAGCAGTATGGCTTGTACAGTGTCTGTCATATGGCCATGAAACTACTTTGTAGAGGGAAACCTCCGTGGACTAATACTGCTTGAAATTCAGGATGAAACTCTGCTAAACCTAGAGCTTTCTGAGGATCAGAAGGGCTATTTCCATGGTAAGTATCATTTAGGATATTTCAACATAGATTAAGATAATTTAACTAGAATCAGAGGATACACATTGCATTGTAATGAAATGACTTGGAATGATTTAAAAACTGAAAATGGCTCTCAAGTTTCAGATTTGTAGCCCAAATACCCATCCTTCTGAGTTTGTCTTGAGAGAAGGATGAGAGAACGGCTCATGACCTTTGCATTCCTCATGGAACTAAACATGTGCCGTGAGTTACCCAGAGGAGAAAAATTATACTACGTATTGCATTGTCAAAGAATACTTGGTCCGTTCTTTAACAGAGAAGAGCACTACCTGTGCTGACTCTCAGACCAAGGTGAACTAAAACGATTCAGAACTAAGATAACCTAATATCTCTTTTTTTTTTTTTTCCTTTTTTTTTTTTTTTTTTTTTGAGTCTCATTCTTTAGCTCAGGCTGGAGTCCAATGGAGCAATCTTGGCTCACTGCAACCTCCGCCTGCCCTGGTCAAGGGATTCTCCTGCCTCAGCCTCCTGAGTAGCTGGGATTACAGGCATGTGCCACCATGCTTGGCTA
Source organism: Macaca thibetana thibetana (assembly GCF_024542745.1). NCBI lineage: Eukaryota > Metazoa > Chordata > Mammalia > Primates > Cercopithecidae > Macaca > Macaca thibetana. The sequence goes on from NC_065582.1 coordinate 159,205,148, forward strand.
ATTTTTGTATTTTTAGTAGAGATGTATTTTTAGTAGAGATGTTAGCCAGGCTGTTCTCGAACTCTTGAGTTCAGGTAATCCACCCGCCTCGGCCTCCCAAAGTGCTGAAATTACAGGCGTGAGCCACCGCGCCCAAGCTTGAATATATTTCCATATTAAATGGCAGATCAGTTTTAGGGAAATTACTTTGAAAAGTGAAGTGAATATTGTTGATCTCTGGACACTCAACTTTAGCCAATCTTTTCCTATAGGAAAACAATCGTAATAATAAGAAACTTCAATAATAATAAGAAACTTCAATTTCAATAGAGAAGGTTTTCATTAAACAAATATATATATTATCTTTTTTTTTCATTCTCTTAACCAATTGCATGTTTAATTTCAAATATACTCAGGCTACACCTAAGATTTTTGAATTGCTTAATGATAAATCTAAACGTTTTGCATCCCTCTTTATCTGCACATATTTCTTGAACTGCCTACATTATAATTACTTAAAGGGAACCCCATCAGAGAACTTCTGAACCAGGATCTCTAAGGATGTTATTTGAGAACCTGCAATTTAATAGATGTCCATTGGATCTTATGCACATGATATTTTTAGAAACACTACACTAGATTTCACTTGTTCTAAGAATGCATAATTGCCACTATCATTTTTAAAAGCGCAAAAGTATACGGCAATCAAAGACTCAATTATTCATTAGTTTATTTGACGATATATTATACTCTGTCATATGACGGCTTCAAAGGCACATAAGGCTTTGCCCCTGCTCTAAGCATTTTTGCATTATCTTTCTGTTTTTTATATTAAGCCAATAAATAAAAAGAAAATCCTTGCTGTATGGTGAAATGCAAAAAAATATTGTTTGGCAGCTTTTAGAGTTTTGTTCCTACAGGTAAAAAAATTTTTTTGGAAGTCTAGTTCTCCAAAGTGGTTTACAATTAGTTTATCCACTGTGGAGGTGGGTATAAATGAGAAGAATTTCATACACAAAGTATTTTTAATATGTGATTCCTCCAAAGCCTTCTGAAGAAACGTCTATCAAATCGAATAGTTGACGCACTTTGAACACTTAGCTGCAAAAAGAAGATGACATTTTTTCATTAGTTTAAGATTTATATGCTAAAGTATCTGTCACAATAATAATAATATCTGACAGTGCAGATCATATGGGTTTTTCATGTGGCAGAGGTAATGTGTTTTTTGGAAGATATAAATGACAATTTGTTCAAATCAGAGATTTTAAAAATTTAGACAAGCTCAGAAGCTCCAGAACTTTGTATTTCACCATTTCAAAATCACTCATTTAATGATGTTTGTGTCATGTCAGCCATACTGATTAATATTATGTGTGTAAGAATAAATATAAGTTATTTTTTCATATGCTTTTGGGGTTATCAGCATTTTCAGAAAAGGTCATGTGCCAGTCATCTTAAATCCATATACAAAGAGAGATAGTTTTAAGTATAGGTATATTTAGGTATAAATTGTAACGTAATTACTCTGTGTCATAGCTGAGTTCTCTGTGCTTTTGGTGGTGGTGGTGGTGGTTGTGGTTATTGTTGTTGTTGTTGTTGTTTGGCTAGCTGCAGTCCTGTGAAATTCCAATCCACTCTGAAAGGGAGTACTAAAATTATATGCACAACTCAATTTCTAAACAAAGAGGAAGGAATGCTTTCTTCGGAAAAATACACAAAGTATCAGTATTACCACAGCCATTGCCTTTCTGCATTGCACCAAAATCTCCTGTTGGAATTGTGTCGCTGATTACACTGCATCCCTCAAGTGAAGAACCACATGTTATTAAACTTTGCTATCCCATTGTCTCATATAGGATCTGGGAAGGTGCTTAATAATAATTGGGAGCCAAACAGAAATGAAAGGTAAAATGAGATAGGTTTGCTACCGATCCTTAAATGGCATAAGTCCTGTGAGTTATGTAGACATTTAGTAAAATTACAACATAGTTTTTTAAAAGAAAATAAATAGTAGAAAAACTACCTTCTAGGTTTCCTTTATATCTATGCTCCTGGCTATTTCAACTAACCACATATTTAGTTTGAAACAACTGGGGAAAAAATGTGGTCTCTTAGGGAACTATTTAATACTAAGAGATAATAATTTATCTTGAAAGAATTAACACAGCTCCTAAGTGCTTCATATATTCTCAAGAAGTTGCTTATGTTGCAGGAGTCTATCTTTTAAAACTTAATTTTTCTACACATGAAATTGTTATTTTAGTTTCTTTACTTAAAGAGACCTTTAGAACAGTCAGAGTTTTTTACTCTCTAAGCTACATTTTGTTGTCAAATTGTATTTTACATGAATACTGCAGAAGCTTCACATTGAACCCTTAGGGAAAGAATCTCATCCCATCTCCAGCCCAAGGAGGATTAATCACAGATAAGTATAATACAAAACTATAGCCTTTTATAACAGCACTAAAACTTCCTTACATAAACAGAGTGCCAAGAACTTTCAGAAATGAAAAGAAGAAGCTCTTATACCGCAGTTTACATTGGAAATAAAAACTCCCTCCATAATGAAATTCTGTAGGCAAATTGTATTTGGGAGCACGTAGTCAAACACCTACCACAAAACCATGTATCACATCTGGAGGTGGCTGGCACACCCAACGTCAGCGTTTTTGGATCAATATTTCTTTTATATTCTGGTTTCTCTTTTATTTAATTTTCCTTATAAGATCCATAGCTATCTACTTTTCTTGGTATATGAGCCTTAAGTAAGACACAATTCATTTTCCACAGTACTGAAATAAACCTTATTGCATATCTATTTTAAAAACATTTATGACACCAAGTACCTTCCAACCACTGAACAGTGCACAAGTACCTTCATAATTGATCATGTGAACAATTGCATATTAACTAATAATTTAGTAATATTGGAAGCATACATGTAAGTATGTACAATCTGTAGCTTTGGGGGCCTATTTAGAAGGACTTCGTAATGCATGGATTGGCATTTAGCTAAGTGAAAAAATAGGGACAGGTAATGAGAGTAGTCACTCTGTAACTCCTCCTTTTCTTTTGCTTGATATGTCAGTTCACGTAAGTAGACAATTACAAAAGTAGGCGCACTGTTTCACTCAGTATGCCCTGGTTAAAATCGTAGTAATGAACAACGCCAAAATCTCACTGACTTACATCAAGAATGGTAGACCCCTTTCTCCCTCTGCACGTGCACTGCAGGTCAATGGGAGAACGCTGTACATCAGTGCAGTCACCATCTTGAATATTACCAGAGAACAGGAAAAAAAAAAAAGTAGCGGTTTGTTCCATAAGTTAAAAGCTCCACACCATAGTAGCATAAGTTATTTCCATTTGTAATTCATGTCCTGGAATTAGTCAGTTTTTCCCACCTACACAAAAGGTCAGCAAATACAATCCTACCAAGGATTGTATAGAAGGAGGGAAGAACCATATATGGGTATTTAGCAGTGATGCTGCCCTTTCATAGTTAATTCAATCTTATGAGCAGGTGTCTACACCAGTGCAGAAATAAGGACAACACGAATGAAGTCCCACCCTAACCAAGGTGTTAAGTCTGGACAACAAGACTGTTTTTTTTTCTTTTTTTTCTTTTTTAGGAGAACAGCCAATTCAATCTGCCTGTTGACTAATTTTCTTTATTCCAAGTTGCTTTATAACAGAGTCTGAAAAATTGCCTGTCTTATCCCTGAGATTATAAACTCCCTGAGAAAATTAAAAATTTTTCATTCCTTTCAGCACAGGGCCTGGCATATTGTAAGTACTCAATACATTTAATAAGTAAATGAACAGTTTTCAGAATGCCTGAAACCTTTTAATCAGAAAACTGAATGAGATTTATACTACACTCAACTTTGATCATTTCTTACAAGTAAAACTAAACTTTATCATTTATCTTTATCACTTTACTCAGTTTAGTTATTGAATCAACCATTTCCATATATGGTTGGATCATCATTCTTAAAACCTAGATTATAGTCAGGCGCAGTGTCTCACACCTGTAATTCCAGCACTTTGGGAGGCCGAGACAGGCAGATCACAAGGTCAGGAGTTCGAGACCATCCTGGCCAACATGGTGAAACCCCGTCTCTACTAAAAATACAAAAATTATCAGGGTGTGGTGGTAGACACTTATAATCCCAGCTACTCGGGAGGCTGAGGCAGAAGAATCTCTTGAAATGGAAGGCAGAGGTTGCAGTGAGCCGATATCGCACCACCGCACTCCAGCCTGGGCAACAATAGTGAAACTCCATCTAAAAGAAACTGGATTATATTATATTCCTATTTGATGGCACTGTTAAGGAGATATTTTTCAAATTGAGTGTTTTAGAAGCCAAGGTATAGAAACTAGGAGAGGTGAAGTCAGCTGGACTTCCTGGGTGGAGTGGGGACTTGGAGAACTTTTCTGTCTAGCTTGTAATTGCACTTGGGATTGTAAATGCACCAATCAGTGCTCTGTGTCTAGCTGAAGGCCTGTAAATGCACCAATCAGCACTCTTTGTCTAGCTAAAGGTTTGTAAACACACCAATCAGCACTTTGTAAAAATGCACCAATCAGCACTCTGTAAAATGAACCAATCAGCGTTCTGTAAAATAGACCAATCAGCAGGAGTGGGTGGGGCCAAATAAGGGAATAAAAGTCGGCCACCTGAGCCAGCAGCAGCCATCCTCTCAGGTCTCCTTGGACTCTGTGGAAGCTTTGTTCTTTCACTGTTAACAATAAATATTGCTGCTGCTTACTCTTTGGGTCTGCACTACCTTTATGAGCTGTAACGCTAACCATGAGGGTCTGCAGGTTTATTTCTGAAGTCAGCAAGACCATGAACCCACCAGAGGAACAAACAACTCTGGACGTGCCACCTTTAAGAGCTATAACACTCACTGTGAAGGTCTGCAGCTTCGCTCCTAAAGTCAGCAAGACTGTGAACCCACCAGAAGGAAGAAACTCCGGACATGTCTGAACATCTGAAGGAATAAACTCCAGACACACCATGTTTAAGAGCCGTAACACTCACCACGAAGGTCCGCAGCTTCATTCTTGAAGTTAGGGAGACCAAGAACCCATCAGAAGGAGCCAATTCCGGACACACTAGGACTGAATAAAAGCCAGACTTCAGTGTTAAAGACTCAATCTAAACAATGAATGCTAAAGGCTTAAAGGTTTCCAAAGACTACTTTTAATTATGTTTCAAAAACAAATACATTTGTATTTTAATACAATTGTTTAAAGAGAAAAACCAGAAAAAACTCACCAGTTTTTCTAATTTCTGTCGCTCTTTTTACTTGACATTTGTATCAAATATTGGACTTGCCCCATTATGTGGGTGAAGTACTAGCCTCTGATTTCAGATTGAAAATTATGTCCTTTCTTCTCCACAAAGAAGGAACTAGAAGTGATCATTTATTTTAAAAATACCAGCTTCACACTCAGGAAATCCTGAATATCAAATTGTTTTTAAAAATTACTTAATGTCTCCACTGCAGTGCTAACTTAGGTAGGTTATGTGTTATTTAAAGGCATACTCACTTCAGAAATGAACAAAGGAGAGATACTATGAAAGCTACTAGAGTTTTTTCTTACTCTAATTTTGTCTGATACTCACTTTAGAATTTTGTTTTGCATAATGATCTATCAGTCTCTTAGATGATGAACAGACCCAGAGATGATAAAACCACTTTTGTATCAAGAATTAGCCAACAACACAATGTGATGACCAGGGTAACTTATTACTGTACATTACAACTTAATAAAATAAAATTAGTGTAAGTCATCTCTCCCACCTCCTGCAAAAAACGATGAGAGAGAGGGATGGGACAAGCTCTCATAAATTCTAAATCTGGCTATAGGGCAGACTTCATGTAAAGCTTGATTTAGCAACTCATGTGACAACACCAAGAAACCATTGGTTTTCTGTTATCCTGCTCTGTAATCATTATTGCCACCTCACCCAATTCTCTAGCAATAGTGACCGTATCAGTTAGTCATTGCCATTTAATAAACCACCACAAAACTATGTTGCTTAAAAGACAAAAATTTGTAATAATTGCCATTCTGACTGGCTTGAGATGGTATCTCCTTGAGGTTTCGATCTGCATTTCTCTAAAGATCACTGATATTGAGCGTTTTTTCATATATTTGTTTGCCACATGAATGTCTTCTTCTGAGAAGTGTCTTTTTATGTTCTTGGCTGCATTTTAATGGGGTTCTTTGTTTTCTCATTAATTTGTTTAAATTCCTCATAGACTCTGGATATTAGACCTTTGTCAGATGGATAGATTGCAAAAATTTTCTCCCATTCTGAAAAGAATGCTTTTACACTCTTGGTGGGAGTGTAAATTACTTCAACTGCTGTGGATGACAGTGTGTTGATTCCTCAGAGAGCTAAAGGCAGAAATACCATTTGAGCCAGCAATCCCATTACTAGGTATTACTAGGTATATACCTAAAGGAATATAAATCATTCTGTTATAAAGACACATGCAAGCATATGTTCATTGCAGCACTATTCACAATAGCAAAGACATAGAATCAACCTGAATGCCCATCAATGATAGACTGAATAAAGAAAATGTGGTACATCTACACCATGAAATACTATGCAGCCATAACAAAGAATGAGATCATGTACATTTCAGGGACATGGATGAAGCTGGAAGCCGCTATCCTCAGCAAACAAACACAGGAACAGAAAACCAAACACCACATGCTCTTGCTTATAAGTGGGAACTGAACAATGAGAACACATGGACACATGTGGGAACAACACACACTGGGGCCTTTCAGGGGAAGGGATGGAAGGAAGGACAGCACAAGGAAGAATAGCTATTGGATGTTGCACTTAATACCAAGGTGATGGGTTGATCTGTGCGGCAAACCACCATGGTACGCCTTTACCTATGTAACAAACCAGCACATCTTGCACATGTACCCCAGAACTTGAAGACAAAAAAAAAAAAAAAAAAGATTTGTTATTTCTCACAATAATGTTGGCTGGCTGTGCTTTCTCCGTAGCACTCACTCATGTAGCTTCATGAAGCTCAGGATCAGCTGGGTCGGAAAAAAGTGCAAGATGGCCGGACTCGTAGCTCTGACAGTTGAAGCTGGCTGTCTTCTTGATCACTGTGGATCTTTTCCTCATGGTGTATCAATCTCCAGCTGACTAGACTGGCTTCCTTTTGTGATAGTCTTAGGCTAGAGTTCCAAAGAGGAAAAATGGAAGCCTTACAATTGCATAATGTTCTTCTTTCATCTTCTTTGGTCAAAGCAAGTGAAAACGCAACCTAGATGGAAGAGGTGGGAAAGAGCTTCTGTAGCTTGATGAAAGCGGTGAAAAAGTCACACTGTAAAGGGACATGGTCACAGAGAACTTTGATTTTTCCTTCCACAATGTCCAAATAGTTGCTTTATTTGCCAACCTCATATTTCTATAGAACACCATACTATCCAATAAATGCCAATGCATATTTTGGTAGTTCCTGCAGAAGAAGGGAGAGGGAGATCGATTTTATTCCAGGAGCTCTAGCAAATTTTCACCCCAAACTTGGTGACTGGAAATGGTCCATAAGCCAATTTGGGCCAAACTATTCAGCTGAGAGTTGAGTCAATAGCACTAAATGGAAATGGTTGACCACTGGGCGTGGTGTTTTACCAAAGCAAGATTAGGATAAAGCTTCCAGACTAAGGAAGACCATATGCTGGATCTCAAAACCAAAAGAAGTTCACTGTACAGTGGTATGAAATGTGAGTGAAAACTTTATCCCAAATCTCTCAACAAATGCATTAAGACATATTCTATCATATCATTCACTCTCTTTTGTTAATATTTTTCATTTGAAATTAGGACAATATACATTTAGAACCATCATCCTCCATTTACTATTGGTATGACCTTAAGCAAGCCGATTATCCTCTCTGAACCTCAGCTTCCTCAAATAAGAGCAATAATCATGACAAGAATGTTGAAGGAATTAAATGAGATAAATCTGTGTTAAGTAACCAGCAGATTGTCTTGCACCTTGGAAACACTTCCCAATGACAGGTGCTGCCATCAGTATCAACAACATTGTTATCAGCAAGCCTCTTAAAAAGCACAGAATACCAGGTAGCAAGATTTTCATGTCTGTGTTGTGCTAAACTAATTCTTATAAATGCAAATCTAGAAACACATATGGCACCCCAGGGCTTCTAAAGAACTTTTTATAACTATAGGTATGAGCATAATGTAAGTACAGAGCGTCACTTACTGTAAATCTGTACATTTGATGTGTACTCACAAAATGATTTACAAAGAACCAGGGATTAGTGCAGCTCAGGAAGTTTAAAGATGACCTAGATTGTATACCACAAAAAATTCTAAATTGGCCAAAATGGCCTTAAGGAGCTCTGAATGAGAACTTTTCTATGAATTTAAACTTGAAATATATGCATGCTTTCTGATTACACATTTCTATATCATATCTCACATGGCCTTATACAGGATTTAAAACAAAACAAAACCAAAAAACAGAAATGGAATAGGGCTGACAGCCAAGTTTAACTCTATCTGAAGATCTTGTTTATTCTTTCACTTCCCAATTTCCAAATTTTACTTGATCTTAGTTTCTGGCTTTCACCCCTCTTGATTTAATTATTGAGTTTTGAGAATCTGTTTTTCAAGTAACTTAACAGCTGAAAGCCTTTCACTTTTGATTACACTTACTTGCGAGATTAAGATATGTCTTGCTAGCTTTATCCTCGGGCCCTTATTCCTTGCCAATGGCCAGCACTACTCAAAAGTATGAGAGCAGCTTGCATTAGTACTAAGATGCAAGTTCTCTCATTGCCTTGGAGACACACAGGCAATTTATGATCATTTGTTACAAAGAGGCTCTGCCATTTCTCTCAGCCAGAAGGAAAATAGCATTGCCTCCTCAATTGCATCTCAAGGACTCAGCTAATGCAGCCCTGGTGCTCTTCTCCGGATAGAAATGTCTACAAAGGCTTTGAGAGCTCAGATCAAGTATTTTCACTGTCAGCCACCGAAGGCATTCTGCCCCCTGCCTGCCACAATTACAGGGCTTTCTAGCCAGCAAAAGTAGGCAATCTGAAATTTCTTCTCATGCTCCTGTCAATATTGAACTATGGATTGCCTGAAAAAGAGTCATTCTTTTCCCTTAGTGGCTGGAGTACATTTTGAAGGGCCTGTAACCCTCTGTGTCAATCTGGGATGTGAGGCTTACAGCTCCTCTATTCCCAGTCATTAATGCCCCCCACAACTTCCTACACAAAATTGCTGCCTCACTGCTGGGGAGAGAGAGAAGGAACTTCTTCCAGTATGTGGATGTCTTCTAGAGGAAAAGACACCAGCAAAAGAGCTAATAAGAAAAAAAAAAAAGTGGCAAAGTAGATTTTACAGCATAAGTGGTTATTATAGCAATGAAGTCTAGAGAAAGAGAAAGACTCTACACTCATATCTATTAGTGAGGAGGGCACTAATAACAGAGTGGACCATCCCCGAGTGCTTTGCTTTTTTTCATTCTCCAATACAAAGCTATCCAAGGTTGAATTAAAGTTTCCCAGAACTGTGGATTGAGAAAGGAGTAGAGGAACACCTCAATGTATACAGTAATTTCCCTCTAGTTAGTTCAAATTCTTCAAAGCATTGTTTATTAAACAGTAACCCAGTCATTCTGTATAATCTAGAACCACAATGCTACCAGGTGTGAGATTCAGGAGCCAACATGATAAAAAGTAGTGTGGCTTACTCCTGCAGGGTATAGCCAACTCGAAAAGGTTAATTAAAAGTGAGTAGAGCAATATGAGAAAAAGCCTGTGTCTCTGTTATCCATCATTAGTTATATAGGATTTCCAATTTATGTAACAATGAGACCAGTTAAGTGGTGGTGTACACCTGAAACATTTGATTGTTGTAATTGCTAGCCTGTTCTATAATTGCCTCATATTTAGCTAATCACTTGAGGCAAAAAATGTTATCTTTGTGAATTCTAACAAACATAAAAATTGAAATAATATTTTCTCCATATTTTTTCAAATTGATCATACAAGATCAACCCCTACTCCTTTAAGTGGTTTTAATATAAATAATAATAGAGTCTAGGAGCTACAGAAAGGAAAAAGTAGAGGACAATAAAAATCTTTCACATAAATTGGAATGCAAAACCTTAAAAACTACGTTCAAATGAAGAAAATGATCTCTCATTATTGTAGAGTTTAATCTGTGTCTTATAACACAAGAGGAAGCAGGAACTCATCTTGAGAGTTATCGGTAAGATTTCCCAACTTTGGGTCAAATATTTATGGAATAACTAGACAAAGGAAAAGAAGGAGAAATCAGACACCTTGCATTCCAGGAGCTTATAATCTAATAGAGGCCAACAATAATCGATAGCAAGTATATAAATAAATACAGTATAATCAAGGTATAAGTAAGCAAGGTATAGGGTAAAAATAAAGGAGTCATTAATTGGGCCTGGCGCAGTGGCTCACACCTGTAATCCCAGCACTTTGGGAGGCCAAGGCAGATGGATCATGAGGTCAAGAGATTGAGACTATCCTGGTCAACACGGTGAAATCCCACCTCTACTAAAAATACAAAAATCAGTTGGGCGTGGGCCATGTGCCTGTAGTCCCAGCTACTTGGGAGGCTGAGGCAGGAGAACTGCTTGAACCCAGGAGGCGGAGGTTGCAGTGAGCTGAGATATTGTGCCACTGCACTCTAGCCTGGTGACAGAGTGAGACTCTATCTTAAAAAAAAAAAAAATTAATTATGGGGATATATGGAAATACTTCACTGAGGATATAGACTCTTCAATGAGAACAAGATTTCTACATGAGCAAAGAAATTGCAAGTACAGCAGAATGAGAAAGCAGACATAAGAAAATGCACATGGCTATGCACATACAGGGCCCAGGTATGTGCATAATGGTGTGTAGAGGAGAGTGAGAGAAACCTAGCTCATGCAAAAGATACCTTCAGACAGCGGCTAAATCATGAGGGCCTTAATTCGGAGACATCAGATGTATTACATATAGCCTTTTTTTTTTTTTTTTTTTTTGAGACGGAGTCTTGCTCTGTCACCCAGGCTGGAGTGCAGTGGCCGGATCTCAGCTCACTGCAAGCTCCACCTTCCGGGTTCACGCCATTCTCCTGCCTCAGCCTCCCAAGTAGCTGGGACTACAGATGCCCGCCACCTTGCCCGGCTAGTTTTTTTTTTGTATTTTTAGTAGAGACGGGGTTTCACCGTGTTAGCCAGGATGGTCTCGATCTCCTGACCTCGTGATCCGCCCGTCTCGGCCTCCCAAAGTGCTGGGATTACAGGCTTGAGCCACCGCGCCCGGCCTCATATAGCCTATTTTTTAAAATTGTAGTAAGATATACATAACTTTACCAATTTAATCATTTTTAAGTAGATAGTTGAATGTCATTAAGTACATTCAAGTTTTTGTGCAATCATTACCATCATCTTTCCCCAGGACTTTTTTTATCTTTCCAAACTGTAACTCTGTACCAACTTGTATTAGTCTGTTTTCCTGCTGCTAATAAAGACATACCTGAGATTGAGCAATTTACAAAACAAAGAGGTTTATTGGACTTACAGTTCCACATGGCTGGAGAGGCCTCACAATCATGGTGAAAGTTGAAAGGCACGTCTTACATGGTGGCAGACAAAAGAGCTTGTGCAGGGAAATTTCTGTTTTTTAAAACCATAAGATCTCATGAGACTTATTCACTATCACAAGAATAGCATGGGAAAGACCCATCCCATGATTCAGTTATCTCCCACCAGGTCCCTCCTACAACACGTGGAAATTATGGAATCTATAAGATGAGATTTGGGTGGGGACACAGAGCCAAACCCTATCACCATTAAATAGTAACTCTCAGTTTTCTCCTTCTTCTGACCCTAGCAACCACCATTCTACTTTCTGTTGCTATGAATTTGAGTATTCTCGGTAACAAATATGAATCATACAGTATTTGTCTTTTGTGTCTGACTCATTTCACTTTGTATAGTGTATTCAAGGCTCATCTGCATTGTAGCATGTGTCATAATTTCACTTATTTTTAAGGCTGAATAATGTCTCATTGTATGTACAGACTACATTTTGTTTATTCATCTGCCCATGGACACTTGGCTTGCTTCCAGCTTTTGGCTATTATAAATAATGCTGCTATAAACATGAGTGTAGAAATACGTGTTTGAATCCCTGGTTCCACTTTTGAGGATATGCCGAGGCTTGGAATTGCTGAAATACATGATAATTCTATTTTCAATTTTTTGAAGAAACACCATACGATTTCCTATAGTGGCCGCACCATTTTACATTTTCACCAATAGTGCACATTCATCACATTCGCAACAACATCTCTTCGGTCAAGCCTTGTTCTGGGTGTGTCTGTAAAGGTATTTTTTTGACAGGGTTCACATTAGATTTGGTGGACTGGATAAACAGATTATCCTGCCTAATATGAATGGGGTTCATCCAATCAGTTGAAGGCTTGAACAGAACAAAAAGACTGGCCTTCCCACAAGTAAGCAGGAACTCCTCCTGTTTAATTGCTTGAGCTGGGACATCAGTCTTTTCCTTTCTTCACACTTGAACTGAAACATCAACTCTTTTTGTGTCTCAAGTCAGCCAGCTTTCAGGCTGGAACTTACACTGTCAACCCTCTTCAGTCTCTAGCTTGCTGACTGTAGAATTTGGGAATTCTCAGCCAATTCTTTAAAATAAATTGCTCACTCTCTGTCTTCTCTCTCTCTCTCTGTAGATGATAGACAGATAGATAGATAGATAGATAGATAGATAGATCTATTGCTTCTATATCTCTGTAGAACTCTGATTAATTCTCCTTCCATTAAGGAGTAAGGGATAAGCAGAGGATAAAAAGGAAGCTAGGAATAAAGACACATTCTGTTAAATATAGTGTCATAAAAGGCAAGAAAGGCTATGGTTTCAAGGAATAATATGGTCTATAATATTAAAACTACTGGATGGTCAAGAAGGACAAAGGCAAGAAGATTGGACCATTGAATATATATGAATGATTATTTAAGAGTACTGTCAGTGGAATAGTGCAGCCAGAATTGGACTGAAGTGGACCAAGGAATGAGTAGTAAAGAAGAAATTGAAGAATAGCTTAATCAAGGAAGAGAATCAACCTTCATTTTGGCACTTGAGAGGCTTGAGTATATAAAGAAGTAGAGATATAAAATGATAGAAAGAGGAAGATGTGTCATCCTAGAGGATACCTAACAGCAAGAAAACCAAAAAATGCATAATTAGAAGGGGTCTTGAGGAAGTCATAAGATGAAACATAGAAAAGAATAGGAATTTATTTGGGGGAAGGCTTTCTTAGCGAAAACTTAAAATCACATATAACTGGCATGAGAGTCAAACATACAAGTTTAATTAAAAAAAACTTTCCTAAAATCAGAGAAATCATATGAAGTACAAAGCTACAATAAAACCAAATGTTTAAAAAACCTAATATATCAAATAACTTTTAGTAATTATTTTATGGAAATGACAGAGGTTTACACATCATGCCAATGATACCTCAGAATAAGTTCAGGAAGGTAGACTTGTGTTTCTATCTCAAATACTAGACATGAAATGGGAGGGTAAATAATCTGCCTGAAATTGGAGAATTGGGAATACAGCCTTAAGTCATACAGAAGAGAATGATCTTTTCAATAAAACTACGATGTTCCAAAGGTTGGTATTTTCTGGGGTATAGAGAATACAGTAGAATATATTAATGATTTACTGCAGATCGATAACCAATACATTAACAAATATTTATATTATACCTGTTATTGCACATAGGGGTTGGAAAAAAGCCAATTGGCATATGAAAGATAAGATTAAGAAACAGCTGTTGTTGATAGAATTAATGATATGTTCTTTCACTTTGCATTATTCGGGGAGTTAATATATTCATCATCCTTCCCCACTTTTCATAAACACTCTTTTCCACGTGATGGGTACTACAGCTCTTCTCCTACCTTTTTTCTTTTTTTTTTCCTCTTACCATTTTTGTTTAATTTAATGTAATTATTTGTTTATTATTTGTTTGAGGTGGAGTTTCACTCTTGTTGTCCAGACTGGAGTGCAGTGGTGCAATCTTGGCTAACTGCAAGCTCCACCTCCTGGGTTCAGGCAATTCTCCTGCCTCAGCCTCCCGAGTAGCTGAGATTACATGAGCCTGCCACCATGCCTGGCTAATTTTTGTATTTTTAGTAGAGATGGGGTTTCACCATGTTGGTCAGGCTGGTCTCAAACTCCTGACCTCTGGTGATCCATCCGTCTTGGTCTCCCAAAGTGCTGGGATTACAGGCTTGAGTCAGCCCGCCCAGACCATTTTTGATTAATTTTATACCACTTTATTTCTCATATACACAAACTTTCTTTTATGGCATAGCACATTCTATCAAGTATTACAGTTATTTAAGCTTAGATTTATTATTAATCTGATTGAAAGGAATTTTAAGTACACAAAAGTGCTCAAAAAGTGCATACATGAAGGCTAAAGTGAATGTTGAATTAATGAAAGAATGAGGACATTGATCGAGGACAATTGAGATGTTTGTTTGAATTTTTTTTATTTATTTATTATTATTATACTTTAAGTTGTAGGGTACATGTGCATAACGTGCAGGTTTGTTACATATGTATACTTGTGCCTTGTTGGTGTGCTGCACCCATCAACTCGTCATTTACATCAGGTATAACTCCCAATGCAATCCCTCCCCCCTACCCCCTCCCCATGATAGGCCCCGGTGTGTGATGTTCCCCTTCCTGAGTCCAAGTGATCTCATTGTTCAGTTCCCACCTATGAGTGAGAACATGCGGTGTTTGGTTTTCTGTTCTTGTGATAGTTTGCTAAGAATGATGGTTTCCAGCTGCATCCATGTCCCTACAAAGGACACAAACTCATCCTTTTTGATGGCTGCATAGTATTCCATGGTGTATATGTGCCACATTTTCTTAATCCAATCTGTCACTGATGGACATTTGGGTTGATTCCAAGTCTTTGCTATTGTGAATAGTGCCGCAATAAACATACGTGTGCATGTGTCTTTATAGCAGCATAATTTATAATCCTTTGGGTATATACCCAGTAATGGGATGGCTGGGTCATATGGTACATCTAGTTCTAGATCCTTGAGGAATCGCCATACTGTTTTCCATAATGGTTGAACTAGTTTACAATCCCACCAACAGTGTAAAAGTGTTCCTATTTCTCCACATCCTCTCCAGCACCTGTTGTTTCCTGACTTTTTAATGATCGCCATTCTAACTGGTGTGAGATGGTATCTCATTGTGGTTTTGATTTGCATTTCTCTGATGGCCAGTGATGATGAGCATTTTTTCATGTATCTGTTGGCTGTATGAATGTCTTCTTTTGAGAAATGTCTGTTCATATCCTTTGCCCACTTTTTGATGGGGTTGTTTGTTTTTTTCTTGTAAATTTGTTTGAGTTCTTTGTAGGTTCTGGATATTAGCCCTTTGTCAGATGAGTAGATTGCAAAAATTTTCTCCCATTCTGTAGCTTGCCTGTTCACTCTGATGGTAGTTTCTTTTACTGTGCAGAAGCTCTTCAGTTTAATTAGATCCCATTTGTCAATTTTGGCTTTTGCTGCTGTTGCTTTTGGTGTTTTAGACATGAAGTCTTTGCCCATGCCTATGTCCTGAATGGTACTACCTAGGTTTTCCTCTGGGATTTTTATGGTATTAGGTCTAACATTTAAGTCTCTAATCCATCTTGAATTAATTTTCATATAAGGAGTAAGGAAAGGATCCAGTTTCAGCATTCTACTTATGGCTAGCCAATTTTCCCAGCACCATTTATTAAATAGGGAATCCTTTCCCCATTTCTTGTTTCTCTCAGGTTTGTCAAAGATCAGATGGCTGTAGATGTGTGGTATTATTTCTGAGGACTCTGTTCTGTTCCATTGGTCTATCTCTCTGTTTTGGTACCAGTACCATCCTGTTTTGGTTACTGTAGCCTTGTAGTATAGTTTGAAGTCAGGTAGCGTGATGCCTCCAGCTTTGTTCTTTTGACTTAGGATTGTCTTGGAGATGCGGGCTCTTTTTTGGTTCCATATGAACTTTAAAGTAGTTTTTTCCAATTCTGTGAAGAAACTCGTTGGTAGCTTGATGGGGATGGCATTGAATCTATAAATTACCTTGGGCAGTATGGCCATTTTCACGATATTGATTCTTCCTATCCATGAGCATGGTATGTTCTTCCATTTGTTTGTGTCCTCTTTTTCACTGAGCAGTGGTTTGTAGTTCTCCTTGAAGAGGTCCTTTACATCCCTTGTAAGTTGGATTCCTAGGTATTTTATTCTCTCTTGAAGCAATTGTGAATGGAAGTTCATTCCTGATTTGGCTCTCTGTTTGTCTGTTACTGGTGTATAAGAATGCTTGTGATTTTTGCACATTAATTTTGTATCCTGAGACTTTGCTGAAGTTGCTTATCAGCTTAAGGAGATTTTGGGCTGAGACAATGGGGTTTTCTAAATATACAATCATGTCATCTGCAAACAGGGACAATTTGACTTCTTCTTTTCCTAACTGAATACCCTTGATTTCTTTCTCTTGCCTAATTGCCCTAGCCAGAACTTCCAACACTATGTTGAATAGGAGTGGTGAGAGAGGGCATCCCTGTCTTGTGCCAGTTTTCAAAGGGAATTTTTCCAGTTTTTGCCCATTCAGTATGATATTGGCTGTGGGTTTGTCATAGATAGCTCTTATTATTTTGAGGTACGTTCCATCAATACCGAATTTATTGAGCGTTTTTAGCATGAAGGGCTGTTGAATTTTGTCAAAAGCCTTTTCTGCATCTATTGAGATAATCATGTGGTTCTTGTCTTTGGTTCTGTTTATATGCTGGATTATGTTTACTGATTTGCGAATGTTGAACCAGCCTTGCATCCCAGGGATGAAGCCCACTTGATCATGGTGGGTAAGCTTTTTGATGTGTTGCTGAATCCGGTTTGCCAGTACTTTATTGAGGATTTTTGCATCGATGTTCATCAGGGATATTGGTCTAAAAATTCTCTTTTTTTGTTGTGTCTCTGCCAGGCTTTGGTATCAGGATGATGTTGGCCTCATAAAATGAGTTAGGGAGGATTCCCTCTTTTTCTATTCATTGGAATAGTTTCAGAAGGAATGGTACCAACTCCTCCTTGTACCTCTGGTAGAATTCAGCTGTGAATCCATCTGGTCCTGGACTTCTTTTGGTTGGTAGGCTATTAATTATTGCCTCAATTTCAGAGCCTGCTATTGGTCTATTCAGGGATTCAACTTCTTCCTGGTTTAGTCTTGGAAGAGTGTAAGTGTCCAGGAAATTATCCATTTCTTCTAGATTTTCCAGTTTATTTGCGTAGAGGTGTTTATAGTATTCTCTGATGGTAGTTTGTATTTCTGTGGGGTCGGTGGTTATATCCCCTTTATCATTTTTAATTGCGTCGATTTGATTCTTCTCTCTTTTCTTCTTTATTAGTCTTGCTAGTGGTCTGCCAATTTTGTTGATCTTTTCAAAAAACCAACTCCTGGATTCATTGATTTTTTGGAGGGTTTTTTGTGTTTCTATCTCCTTCAGTTCTGCTCTGATCTTAGTTATTTCTTGCCTTCTGCTAGCTTTCAAATGTGTTTGCTCTTGCTTCTCTAGTTCTTTTAATTGCGATGTTAGAGTGTCAATTTTAGATCTTTCCTGCTTTCTCTTGTGGGCATTTAGTGCTATAAATTTCCCTCTACACACTGCTTTAAATGTGTCCCAGAGATTCTGGTATGTTGTATCTTTGTTCTCATTGGTTTCAAAGAACATCTTTATTTCTGCCTTCATTTCGTTATGTACCCAGTAGTCATTCAAGAGCAGGTTGTTCAGTTTCCATGTAGTTGAGCGGTTTTGATTGAGTTTCTTAGTCCTGAGTTCTAGTTTGATTGCACTGTGGTCTGAGAGACAGTTTGTTATAATTTCTGTTCTTGTACATTTGCTGAGGAGTGCTTTACTTCCAATTACATGGTCAATTTTGGAGTAAGTATGATGTGGTGCTGAGAAGAATGTATATTCTGTTGATTTGGGGTGGAGAGTTCTATAGATGTCTATTAGGTCTGCTTGCTGCAGAGATGAGTTCAATTCCTGGATATCCTTGTTAACTTTCTGTCTCGTTGATCTGTCTAATGTTGACAGTGGAGTGTTGAAGTCTCCCATTATTATTGTATGGGAGTCTAAGTCTCTTTGTAAGTCTCTAAGGACTTGCTTTATGAATCTGGGTGCTCCTGTATTGGGTGCATATATATTTAGGATAGTTAGCTCTTCCTGTTGAATTGATCCCTTTACCATTATGTAATGGCCTTCTTTGTCTCTTTTGATCTTTGATGGTTTAAAGTCTGTTTTATCAGAGACTAGTATTGCAACTCCCACTTTTTTTTGTTCTCCATTTGCTTGGTAAATCTTCCTCCATCCCTTTATTTTGAGCCTATGTATGTCTCTGCGTGTGAGATGGGTCTCCTGAATACAGCAGACTGATGGGTCTTGACTCTTTATCCAGTTTGCCAGTCTGTGTCTTTTAATTGGAGCATTTAGTCCATTTACATTTAAGGTTAAGATTGTTATGTGTGAACTTGATCCTACCATTATGATATTAAGTGGTTATTTTGCTCGTTAGTTGATGCAGTTTCTTCCTTGCCTTGATGGTCTTTACATTTTGGCATGTTTTTGCAATGGCTGGAACCGGTTGTTCCTTTCCATGTTTAGTGCTTCCTTCAGGGTCTCTTGTAAGGCAGGCCTAGTGGTGACAAAATCTCTAAGCATTTGCTTATCTGTAAAGGATTTTATTTCTCCTTCACTTATGAAACTTAGTTTGGCTGGATATGATATTCTGGGTTTAAAATTCTTTTCTTTAAGAATGTTGAATATTGGCCCCCACTCTCTTCTGGCTTGGAGAGTTTCTGCCGAGAGATCTGCTGTTAGTCTGATGGGCTTCCCTTTGTGGGTAACCCGACCTTTCTCTCTGGCTGCCCTTAAGATTTTTTCCTTCATTTCAACTTTGGTGAATCTGGCAATTATGTGTCTTGGAGTTGCTCTTCTCGAGGAGTATCTTTGTGGCATTCTCTGTATTTCCTGGATTTGAATGTTGGCCTGCCCTACTAGGTTGGGGAAGTTCTCCTGGATGATATCCTGAAGAGTGTTTTCCAACTTGGTTCCATTTTCCCCCTCACTTTCAGGCACCCCAATCAGACGTAGATTTGGTCTTTTTACATAATCCCATACTTCTTGCAGGCTTTGTTCATTTCTTTTTCTTCTTTTTTCTTTTGGTTTCTCTTCTTGCTTCATTTCATTCATTTGATCCTCAATCGCTGATACTCTTTCTTCCAGTTGATCGAGTCGGTTACTGAAGCTTGTGCATTTATCACGTATTTCTCGTGTCATGGTTTTCATCTCTTTCATTTCGTTTAGGACCTTCTCTGCATTAATTACTCTAGCCATCAATTCTTCCACTTTTTTTTCAAGATTTTTAGTTTCTTTGCGCTGGGTACGTAATTCCTCCTTTAGCTCTGAGAAGTTTGATGGACTGAAGCCTTCTTCTCTCATCTCGTCAAAGTCATTCTCCGTCCAGCTTTGATCCATTGCTGGCGATGAGCTGCGCTCCTTTGCCAGGGGAGATGCGTTCTTATTTTTTGAATTTCCAGCTTTTCTACCCTGCTTTTTCCCCATCTTTGTGGTTTTATCTGCCTCTGGTCTTTGATGATGGTGATGTACTGATGGGGTTTTGGTGTAGGTGTCCTTCCTGTTTGATAGTTTTCCTTCTAACAGTCAGGACCCTCAGCTGTAGGTCTGTTGGAGATTGCTTGAGGTCCACTCCAGACCCTGTTTGCCTGGGTATCAGCAGCAGAGGCTGCAGAAGATAGAATATTTCTGAACAGCGAGTGTACCTGTCTGATTCTTGCTTTGGAGGCTTCCTCTCAGGTGTATACTCCACCCTGCGAGGTGTGGGGTGTCAGACTGCCCCTAGTGGGGGATGTCTCCCAGTTAGGCTACTCAGGGGTCAGGGACCCACTTGAGCAGGGAGTCTGTCCCTTCTCAGATCTCAGCCTCTGTGTTGGGAGATCCACTGCTCTCTTCAAAGCTGTCAGACAGAGTCGTTTGCGTCTGCAGAGTTTTCTGCTGCGTTTGTTATTTCACTGTGTCCTGTCCCCAGAGGTGGAGTCTACAGAGACAGGCAGGTTTCCTTGAGCTGCTGTGAGCTCCACCCAGTTCGAGCTTCCCAGCGGCTTTTTTTACCTACTTAAGCCTCAGCAATGGCGGGCGCCCCTCCCCCAGCCTCGCTGCTGCCTTGCCGGTAGATCACAGACTGCTGTGCTAGCAATGAGGGAGGCTCCGTGGGTGTGGGACCCTCCCGGCCAGGTGTGGGATATGATCTCCTGGTGTGCCTGTTTGCTTAAAGCGCAGTATTGGGGTGGGAGTTACCCGATTTTCCAGGTGTTGTGTGTCTCAGTTCCCCTGGCTAGGAAAAGGGATTCCTTTCCCCCTTGCGCTTCCCAGGTGAGGCAATGCCTCGCCCTGCTTCAGCTCTCGCTGGTCGGGCTGCAGCAGCTGACCAGCACCGATCGTCCGGCACTCCCCAGTGAGATGAACCCAGTACCTCAGTTGAAAATGCAGAAATCACCGGTCTTCTGTGTCGCTCGCTCTGGGAGTTGGCGACTGGAGCTGTTCCTATTCGGCCATCTTGTTTGTTTGAATTCTATTAGATTTTCCCAGCCTGCTCACAAATGCAACCAACAAGCAAAACATGTATAAAAACATCATTAACAGTAAGACTCCAACAGAATAAATAACAAAGAAAAATTAGAAGGAATTTTAGAACTATAACAATGTCATCAGTCATTTAAGAAAGTTTCAGTTAAAATTGACAAAAATATCAGCATTGCTGGATTAGCAATGTAACAGTAGAAAAATCAACATGTTCCTGAAAACAGTGAGGATCAAAAGTTAAAGAAGCCAACAAAGAATAATTAGAAGTTAACTGTATGTGAGTAAAATAGTTTCTGGTATTTTCACAAGTTTCAACTTAAGTAGCAGGCACCACCACTCTCTGGAATCAAAGCCATTTATCATCCATGAACAACTGCCAACAAGAACATCACCAGGGACAAGCTGAGGTGGTGGTTTTCCCGTGCCTGGTTTTTCATGTAAAACTATTGAATTTGTCTGGGCTGTGGAGAGTTGCTAAGCTCAGTGTCAAGGGGAAAGCTCCATCGTATTAGTAGTGATGTTATCTCTGTTATTGTAGTCTGTCATAATCCAGAAGAGTCAGGAAGGAGAGATGCAAGTAGCTGCAGTTGCGGACAAATTAGAATTTGGTTTTAAGGGGCCCCATGTTACTGACCTTGTAATTTCCACATGACAGCCTAATTTAGGCCAGAATTTTTTGAGGGTCCCAAGATCATATCTTAAGTTCTCACAGCAAAATGTACATGTGTTTTCAAAAAAATACACACACATACAGATATAGATAGATAGATAGATAGATAGATAGATAGATAGATAGATAGATGATATAGATAGATGATAGATGGATGGATGGATGGATGGATGGATGGATGGATGGATGGATGGATGGATGGACGGCCAGTCAGACAGATAGACAGATGGCTGATAGATTAAAACAACTCTCTTCTTTTTAAAATCAGATTGGAATGTAGTCCCACTGACAATATATACAGATAACCAGCCATAAATGTATAATGAGAAGCTCACTGTGCACACAGAAAAACCCGCATAGATCCATCAGAGAAAGGGGATGTTCAGAGTTTGGTGAAGTAACTTGAATTGCCCTGAGGTTGAGGGCACATTTCAGAATTTTTCAAAGGGCATATCCAAATGTACCACTGGCTGTGATAGGGTAAAAGATCGGCATCCTTCATGAGAGTGTAATGGGCTGTTTGCACGCTCCACTAGAGCCTAATACAGCAAATGAATGGGTTTGCTTGCAAGCATTGAACAGGCTGGATGGAATAAAGTGACAGAGAATTTTCTCATTGGTAGACAATGGGTCTCTGTTTTCTTCACTCAGACACATTCTCTCTTGCACGGGAACAGGAATCAGGTTTGGTATAGCTTCCTTTAATCAGAGCACAGCTGCAGCACCTGTTTTGTGATTCTGCTATGGCAGGGATGTGTTTTGTGTTTTCTAGAATAAATTTCTGACTATTCAAATGCACCTGATACCCATGCACAGGCCTCTACGACCCATCTCCACCACTGCCATGCACACATACAGTCTTGCCAAGGCTGAGGGTCAAAAGGATTAGTTTTGCTTAGCCAGGTGTGCTTGTATGGGGTAGGGATGTAAATTGGAATTAATTCTTTTTCATAGTCTCTGAATATTTAAGTTTGAACATCAGCAAGAGAGAGCTTTGAGCTAAGAGTGAATTCTTAAACTCAGTAAGTAGAAATTCATTCCTTAATTTGAGAGATGCAATGCCAACCTCAGTGCCAAGAAGGAAGTAGAGATGGCAAACAGGAATGTAATATAGAGTTGTTACAAAGGCTTACTACCCTGATTCAATATGCTTTCCCTTCTATATTTTTATGGTAATTTTAAGCATACAAATTGAAACATTTTTGCAATAAACATTCACACATAAAACTAACCAACTACTGACTAAAACTAACATTTTTCTATACTTGACTTACCACATATCTGTCTCTCCATTCCTCTATTTACCCATTACCCCATTAGACAAAATACTTTTTATAAAGTTTCAGACATGAGTAAATTTTCTCCTAAATACTCATGCATGGATATTATTTACAATACTTCACTATTTGTTTTTTTAATTTTTCATGTAAAACTTACATATACTGAAATATATATATATATCTCAAGTATATATACAAGACTATATATGTATGTGCATATATATACAGTTTTGTAAAAAATACAACCTAAATAAAAAATATATAAACATCATTTAACATTGCCTTTTCCCAATCTCCTCCCCTAAGTCCAAAGAGAAACCACTCTTGGTTTTTTTTTTTTTCCACCAAATATTAAATTGCATGTTTTACAACTTTACTGAAAGAAAGTAATAAATTTTGTGATCCTTTGTATAAGACTTCTTGTGGTAGGCAAATAATGCCCCTTCAAAACGTCCACATCATAATTCCCAGAACCTATGAACACAATGGTACACTGCAAAGAGGAACTAAAAGAGCAGAAGGAATTATGGGTGCTAAACAACTGAACTTAATAAAATCATTCTGGATTATCTGGGTTGGCACAATGCAATCAAAAGTGTCCTTAAATGTAGAAAACGGAATCAGAACTGGAGAGCTGGCATCATAAGAAAGACTTGACCAAACATTGCTGGGCTTTGGAAGTTGAAGACAGCTGTGAGCCCAGGAACAATAGTAGCCTCAAGAAGCTAGAACCTTTAGAAAGGAACAAAGGTGCCAACACAATTGATTTCAGTCCTGTCAAACCCATTTTGGACTTCTGACCTCTACTACTATAAGATAATACAATTCTGCAATTCATGATACCAAGTTTGTGGCAATTTATTACATGAGCAATAAGAACCTAATGTGTTTCTTTTACTCAGCAAAATGTTTTTGGGGTTCATCCACATTATTGTATGTATTGACATCAGCTGTTTGTCTCTTTCTGTTGCTGAGTAGTATTCTATTTTGTTCATGCCCCTGTTGATGGGCACTCAGACTGTTTCCAGTTGCAGACTGTAATGGCTAGGTCATAATTTGTGCATTCTTAAAACACTAGCTCTTGGTAGAGCTGTGCGGGATGTGTTCGAGGATTCACTATCCATGACCTCCTCTCACAGCGACCAGCATCTGATCTGTTCAATGGACAAGGGAGGTCACCAGTTAAGAAGCTGGAAATATACAACTATAACCTCCCATGGAGTAGACTGTGAGACCTTGGGATTCTGAAGTGTCTGCCTCTCTCCATACGTCCAGGGAAATCATACTGGAAGGGGAAGGCAGCCCAGTCCTACTGTGTATTTTCCCAAGAAAAGCCTTCAACAAATAACCACTAATAATCATATTGGTTGTTATTAGTAAACATTGACATATCATCTGAGCCAGCACAACCTGGGTTCAGATGATTAACTTTTGAGGCTTACTTTTCTCATCTGTGAAATAAGGATAAAACTAGTCAGACTCGCACAGTTATTCAAAGGAGTAGGAACAATAATATAAATAAAAGAGCCGCATAAAATATGTATAATAAGCTGCTATTGTCCTAAATTTTTCTAAGCCCAACACAGGACAATATTTATGTTTTCTATTTCTAGAAAGGTATTTTATAGAAACATTAAAGCCAGGGAATATGTTTATTAATTCATCAGCTATTGATTGAGCATAGGCTAGGTCCTAGCCGTTTCTAAGGTTATAAAGATTTATTGGACTCAACTGTTTTTACTCAGGAGTCTAGTGAGGAAGACAAAGAAGCAGACGTCTTCACGCAACTATCATTTGACATGGTCACTATGAGAAAGGTGACAGGGGATCCTGAGGGCACGTAAGAGGGCACCTAGCCAAATCAGGGAATAACCTCCAGCAAGATTCTAGAGGAGATGTTCCTGAACTCAGTAGAGGAAGCGAATCAAGGATAGCATAAGTGGGAAGGAGAATGAGGGGGCAGTAGAGGAGTCAGGAAAAACCCACTTTGTGGGCCAGAGGAGAGACTATAGCGGTTTAGATAAGCTAACACATCATATAGATGTGCACACTAGCTTGAAATTCCAGAGTCAGATGTAGTCACAGGTAAGAATGGATAATATGGATTTCTAAGTTTATAGGTTTTCAAGTCATAAAAACTGGAAATCATATGACAATCTGGCTGCCCATCAGTTGTTTGGCCTGGAGGAAAATAAATTATTATTTTAAGCCTAAATATCTTCATTTTTAAAAGGAGTATGAGATTATCTAAGAGTATCCAACAGCATTGTTGAAGGTTTGTAATGTATTTAGCAGAGGGATTGATATATGCTAAACTCTAAAACAATATAATCTTCCCCCATTCCTTCCCTTTTCATTTTCTCTGATATCGCAAATATTCTAAAGAAATGCATATTGATACCATTTTGTTCCCAACAGTGGAATCAATTAAGAATAAATACATATCTATAGATTAGAATATATAACTGGCTGTTATTGAAAGGGAAGACAATATTCCTCTTTAACATTTTCATGGAGATAGTACAAACAGAATCCCAATTACTGAATCGAAAGGCTTTATTTAGTGGCTGATGTAAGGAAAACAGCAGTCCAAATTTAATTAAAAATTACAAAAGGACACAGTGTTGTAAAATAGTGAATAATCTTGTCTTCTACAAATGGTTGGGTTTGGGAAGAAAGGGTTCCTCTTAACATTAAAAGAGGTCCAGTGTTCCCAGAAGAAAGACCAATGACTTCATAAAATATATTTGTGTCCCTGAGACAGATAAATGTATGTTGTGGAAAAAAATATGTGCATACTAATAAAACTAACATTCATGTGTAGTATTGATGGGGACGGAGCCAGGTACTATGGGTAAACCTATACTATTTGGGGGTCTTCTTTAAGAAAACAAATAACCAAATTACAAACTCAATATTAAGTGTGTGTATTAGTTTCCTACCACTACTGTACTAGGCAACAATAAACTAAATGCTTAGGTAACACATATTTATTATATTACAGTCCTGGAGATCAGAAGTCCAAAATGGATATCACTGGGTAAAATCAAGGCATTGGCTCCTCTCTGGAGACTATTGGGAAATTCATATTCTTGCTTTATTCACCTTCTAGAGGCAACCAACTCCATGGTTTATGGTGCCCTTCTGTCTCAAAACCAGTAAGGCCTGATTGAGTCTGAAAACATCACTCTTGCAATGATTCCTCTGCCTCCCTTATTCACAACTAAGGAAATTCTGATTACATTGTGCCCCCTGCCACAAATAATTCAGGATAATTTCCCTATGTTAAGGTCAGTTGATTGACAACCATAGCTCCATCTGCAACTTTAATTCCTTTCTGCCATGTACCCTAGCAGATTCATAAATTCCGAGTATTAGGACATGGATATCTTTGGGAGGCTATTATTTTGTGAGCCACAGTACAAAATGAATATTTGGAATGAGAAAATAAATTCTATTTGATCACCACCTATTTGATATTCAAGTCCTTT
Source organism: Macaca thibetana thibetana (assembly GCF_024542745.1). Classification (NCBI taxonomy): domain Eukaryota; kingdom Metazoa; phylum Chordata; class Mammalia; order Primates; family Cercopithecidae; genus Macaca; species Macaca thibetana. Next base: position 159,231,372 of record NC_065582.1, read on the forward strand.
TTTTGTGACAATTTCCAAGAAATATTAATCTAGAAATACTTATGACTAAACGCAGCTTTTTCTCCTTACCTGCAATACTCTACAACTCTCAATAACATCTAATACTCACAGGACACGTTAAATGAGAGACCCTAAAGCTAATCTCGTTTGCCCACATCATTAATCTGCTTCTGAAAATTAAAAAATGTCACTTCAAATATAATGCTCAGTCTCAAAATGTATCCTTTATAAAAGATATGAATGTAGTACATTCATGATATTGACAGATAAAATTATTTTGTTTTATAAAATCAGTTTTATGAATATAGGTTTCCAATATTAGAAAAGCATTCCAATGGTTTCCAATATAAAAATAGCTTTCTTTCAGTAAACCTTTTATTTGTTTATATCACTTATCAAATTTAGACAATAGAATAATTTTAAGGAAAAAATGTGCTGTTTTTTACATTTCCTTCATCATAGGCTATGCAAGGGAAACTATATGAAGTCATGTTTAAATTTTAGGATGTAAACTCATCTTTTACGCTTGACAAGAAATAGAAAAATGCTTCTCATTTCTAACCCAAAAGTGCAATAAAGAAGGCATCTCTTTATTCTACCTTTAAAAGAGAAGCCATCCTTTAATGCAGTTACTCGTAATGGTTTTTCTGGAATTCTGACTTCAGAATGACTCCATCTGTTTCCTAGAAAGAAGGTTGGCGACATGGCATTGTTCTCTGGTGAAGTGTCCATTTGTGGTTCCTTTTACTGTTCTGTTCCAGACTAGGGGAAATAGCTTGACAGAAACTCGAGGAATATTATTCAGCCTTTAAAAAGAAAGAAATCCTGTCTTTTGTAACAACATGGATGAACCTAAAAGACATTATGCTAAGTGGCGTATGCCAAGGACAGAAAGACAAATACTGCATAACCTCACTTATATGTGGAATCTAAAAACGTCAAGCTCATAGAACAGAGAGTAGATGGTAATTTCCAGGGTCGGAGGGGCAGGAAATAGGGAGATACTAATCAAACTAATCAAAGGGTACAAAAGTTAGGCAGGATGAGTAAGTCCTGGAAATCTAACATATAGCATGGTGAATACAGTTACGAATATCGTGTCATTTACTTGAAATTTGCCAAGAGAGTAATCTTAAATGTTCTCATCACACACACACACACACACACACACACACACACATACACACACAAATGACAGCTATGTGAGGTGATAATCTACTAATTAGCTTGGTTGTGGTAATCATTTCACAATGTAAACATGTATCAGAACATCACATTGTACATCACAAATATATGCCATTTGTATTTGTCAAACGTACTTGAAGAAAGCTAGAAAAAAGCATAATAAATAAATGATATGGAAAAACAGTGTAATGGCTAATATTGTCAACTTGACTGAATTGAAGGATGCAAAATATTATTTCTGGCTGTGTCTGTGAGGGGGTTGCCAGAGGAGATCAACATTTGAGTCAGTGGACTGGCAAAGGCAGATCCACCATCTAATTGGCTGCCAGTGCAGCTAGAAAAAGCAGGCAGAAGGTGGAATGAGCAGACATGCTGAGTCGTAGAGACTTCATCTTTATCCTATGCTGGATGCTTTCTGCCCTCAAAGTTCAAGAATCCAAGTTCATTGGCTTCTGGGCTCTTGGACTTACACCAGTGGTTTGCCAGGGGCTCTCAGGCCTTCGGCCACAGACTGAAGGCTGTCCTGTCAGCTTCCCTGCTTTCGAGGTTTTAGGACTTGACCTTAGCCATTACTGGCTTTCTTGCTCCTCAGCTTGCAGATGGCCTATTGTGGGACTTCACTTTGTGATTGTGTGAGTCAATTCTTCTTAATAAACTCCCTTTCATATATACATATATCCTATTAGTTCTGTTCCTCTAGAGAAGGAACTCTGTCTGACTAATACAGTCAAACAGATCTTTGCTTGGGAGCAACTATAACCATAGTCATTCACTTTTACAAGAGACAAATAACTGCCGCCATTCCAGGGGTGTTTGCCACGTACTAGGCTAAGAATTTATGTTCCTTATCTCGTTTGGTCTCTATAACAATAGAAGAAGAAAAGTATTATCTCTATTTTCTTATGCAAATTTACTTGTAAATGGTAATAACCATTCTTCATGTTTCTCATATCTGAAAAGATAACCTGTGTTGGGATGGAAGAAAGATGTCACTGTTCTCTAAGAGGCATCTCCAAGGAGTTTCCTTGCCCTCAACCGTAAAATGTCAAGACTACTGGATTGGGTTTGAAAGGCAGAAGCACTGGTTATTAAGTGTAAGGCATTTGAAGGGGATGTGAAAATATACTACAATTTAAAATGATCATTGTTATTATTATGTTTTCTCTCATCTGGTTACAGACCTAAAGGAAAATTGATATCCAGAGAGAGTTCACAACTATTGAATATCTTGACTTTAAAGATTGTGTTGTTACCTACATGGAGGCTGCATTTTTTTTCTTGCTCTTCAACTCAATGTAAATCAGTCTTTTGCTGATTCTCTTCATTTCCATCCAGTCCTAGAGCAACCTGTAGAATACGCCATATTGTCTTCTCCCTGCCAAGGGAGAACAGTTTGCAGTGGGATATAAGATTTTGGAGACACACTTGGGAAGACCACAGCCTCCTCCCTGTAGCCATCATGGCACTGATGGTTTTGAGTGCTGAATACGGTTCTAAAACTTGAAGCTCAAAAATGGAACCAGGAAAGGAGAATGTATGAAGTTCCCCTGGGGATTAGATAAAGGCATTCTGTCAGCTGGTGGTCCAGCACCTGCTGTCCAGCAAAACAAATGGGAAATCAGAAAAGGGGCAGAACTAGGTTTGTAAGAAAACTGTCATTCCTTTACTCCCAGGAGCACTTGGAAGACTATTCTGCAGCCAGAATTTTAGTGACCATTACACGTGTAAAGATGATTTTCTTATGCATATAAAAAAGCCAGAAGCTAACTTCTTCCAGAGTGCAATAGACAATATAATGTCAGCCAGAGAGTGTTCACAGAAATCTGGCTGTATAGGTGTTGAAAGGAACTAGAGGTCCTTATATTACAGATGCAGTGATTGAAGTCTAGACAGTCAGAGTGACTATTTAACTCAGAAGAGGCGGAAGCCACATTTCTGGAAGCCCAGTTAGAAATCACACTGCAGGGCATCCTATAGAGCTTTACTTTTAGGGCACGCAGCTTGCACGTGTGTTTGTTTAGGATAAAGCACTTTGCCTCTGTGCAGCTGCAGAATTAATATTATGCAGTAAATACTGCCTACTGCTGTACTGCACATCCACTGTTAATTAAAAGAGGAACAATAGATGAACTGCAAGAAATCACTTAGAATTTGTAGAAATAGAATCAATAGATACAGTTGAATATAATGAGCTCAGATTCACTCAAAAAAATAGCATTGGAGGAAATCCAAATGTAGTATATTTTTATGTACTTATTCTTATAATTTTATATTTAATAATACACAATGAAGCCTTTTGTTTCCATTTAACGCAAGGTCGTAAAATATTTGGCTCATAAAAGCATGAAGATGAGGAAATTAGAGAGAGGGAAAAACAAGGCCTTTGTTTTTTAAAAGCATTCTTTTGTTTTTCTTTCTGGTTGTGAATCTGTCCCCTGAACTCACTACTGCTTCATTTAAATTTTTTTCTGTGCTCTCAGATGCCTCACTTGAAACTTCCCATCATGTTTAAAAACAAATGGAGATGCTCCTTAATTCATTTTGCTTTCCAGGGAGTAAAGAAAATGAAAGTTAAAAGTGGTTTTGCCACCAGTAAAGAATGCTAGAATGCAGAATTTTGATGGCAATACTACAAAAAAAAATTGCATTTCCATGTTTGCTGTTCATCTTTCTAAAACATTTCTCCTCCTCTGTTTCATATGTCAATATTATAAAAATCTGAAATAACTGAGTTACACACTCTGCATTTGTGGTGACCCAGTACCGGTACTGCATTTAGAGGGTCCTATTTTTGCTGTGATTATGAGCTTCCCAAGGGTTGCAGCCATGTTTATCTTATTCAACTGCATGGTTCACTATCTACCCTGCTTGTCATAGATTGGATGCTTATTAAATATCTGCTCAATTAATTGTTGCAGTTTATAACATCATCTGAAGCAATTATGTTCTGTGGCCAGACTCTACCCAAAGCCTTTGGCTGGGAATCTCAGAGATACACATGGATAGTCTGGGAATGAGCAGAGGCAGGAGGTTGTAAAGAGGATCGAAACTAGACTTCATGGGTTGAATTCTAGGTCACATTGTACTAGCAATGTGTCTTCCTGTTACTTAATTCTGTATGAGTTACTTAATGTCTGTAAACTACAGTTTGTGCTATGTCAAAACAGAGAAAACATTAGTATCGGCCTCATACGATTTTCAAGATGAAATACGATCTTTCTCCAAACAGTTTAGTACAGTGTCTGGCACTAGAAGTTAGCATTCCTCATATGTTAATTCATTGATATTGCTACACTGTTTTAGTTTACTATTGCTGTTATAACAAATCACCATAACTTAGTGGCTTAAACACAATACAAAGTTGTGATCTTACCATTCTGGTAGCCAGAAGTCAAAAATGAGTCTCAAAGGGTAAAATTCAAGGTGTCAGCATAGTTTTAAGCATCTGGAGGCTCCAGGGAGAATTGATTGTCTTTTTCAGATTCTAGAAGCTACTACATTCCTTGGTTCCTGGTAGCATTACTCAAATCTCTACGTCCATCATCACGTCATCTTTTCCATCTTCTTGTCTCCGTTTTAGAGAACCCTTGTGAGTATTACCTTTGGGCCTAACCAGCTAATCCAGGGTAACATTCCATCTCAAGATCCTTAATTTAATCACACATGCAAAGTCTCTTACTAAGTCAGGTAACAAATTCACAGGTTCTGGGAATTCAAACACTGACATTCGTAAGGACCTTATTCAGCCTACCACATATACCAACATTATCAGGAATTTCTTAAACTCAGAGACTTTTCACAAATCTTTAAATTCCCAGTAGTAGTTATTCTCTTCAAAATTACCTAACCAGGAAATTATTGCATGTTTGTGGGCTTTATTTGTTGCTTAATTTGTTTCACTGAATTTGGCCAAACCTCAGGAAATTGAAGATTTTAGTATGCTAAATCTGAGATGGGGGGAGGCCTCCTAGGATTCATATATTTTTCAAAAGCCCCATGAGTTATTTTGAGTTTAGTCAATTTTCATTAAATAAATATATAATAATGTTCTAGGAGCTGAATAATTTTTGATATCTCACCACACTATATACTGGAAAGCAAAATACAAATTTAGTAGACATGACAAAGGAATCTCTTTCTTAAATTGCAAAAATCTTCACAAATAAAGTACTAAGGAAACAAATTTGAGTGTAAGATAAGGAAACAATAACATTAAGGTGAATTGTTACCACTGGGAAGAATCTTTGCCAGTGTTTAGAAATGTTTGCTTTGTTTTTCTAAACCAATTATTAATTTGACACTTTTAAAAATGCATTTCTCCCCAGACCACCTGTGATGGTTAATTTTACATGTCAACTTGACTGGACCATTCTCCTCCTGTCTCTTTTTAAATTGACAGGCAAACTTTTTTCTGCCTAGTGAGTCAGTGGAGATGAGAACATTAATTTATTTGAGCATGTGTATGTCAATGCTGCTTGAAGAAAAGGTGCCAGTGTGGTCTCAACAGGTGAAACATTTTAGGTCATTCTATTCTCACATTTGTCCCCTAAAGCACTGTTCAAGTTATATATTCAACACACTGATGAGGAACACATTCTGCTATTTAATAATGAAGAGGAAGAGTGAAACAGAGAAGCACTGAGCTGAAGAGGAGGAGACATGTGTCCCAATCCAATTTGACCATTAGCTAGCTCTTAGATCTCTGAAAAATACATGCACCCTGTCAGTCTTTCAATATCTTTAGATGCTAAATGCAGACTATGTCTTCAATTATATCTGAGGTCATTTCTATTTGCAAAGTGTTATGATTACTACCTGATTTTAAATGTAAGTCCAGACCTCCTTACAATAACAGCAATAAACATGTGGTGCTTACAATGTGCTTGATAAAGTTTGGAGTGTTTTATGATGTTAAGTTGTTAAATTTCACAAAATCCTGTGGGATAGTTATTACTATTATTCACATTTAATAGATGTAAAAACTGGGGCATAGAAATTTATATAACTTTTCCAAGGTCATAGAACTGAGATTTGAATCTTTGAAGTCTAGCTCCAAAGGCTTTTCTTCCTTGTTCTACCATATTTGAGTATTTTAAAAATTTCCATGTAAACCCAAATATTAAGTAATGATCATTTAGGGTCACAAAAAATGAGTTTAATATACTTTTGATATCATTCTATCTTCACCATTGTATATAGCTCCATACTCATATGACTTTAGTTCAATTTGGCATTTTGTTCTATTTTCTATAAATATCTTCCCTGTCTTCTCTGTTGCCCAGTATCTTGTAAGCAAAATTATTAATGATTCAATTGCCTTTATGGGAAAATGATTGAAAAGCCACCTTGAGAACATGAAATATGATCAGATCCTAAATGGTAACAGTCAAGGCCAGGAGTCTCTTGATCCAACTTGAGTAAGTACTGTGCTTATGGTTGTACACCAATTATCTTTCTTATCATTCGCTCAGCTAAAATCTTCTGGAGACCAAAGACAACTGGTAAGGACCAAATGAATAAGTGAATTAAAGTGGGCATTAATATAGTCACTTTATAATAAGAAAACAGCAGCTCAGAATGTTTGAATACTCTTATCGTTGCAATATATGTAGGCCAGAATTTGTAGAAGACGCCTTTTTTTTTTTTTTGGAATGAGTGTTATTTCCCCAATGCCACATCTGTCTATCTAGCAAACCTTGGGAGAAACTTTGCGCTTATCATTCAATTTAAAGAACCAAGTTACAGTGGCCAGATTTCTAAACATGAAGAAACATAATGTATTATTTCTGGATGTGAGATACATAGATCATTTACATTAACTTTATTAACTGTCATTCCCCTTGGTTCAAATGGTTACATCACTCTTTTGTCTGTGTACAACAATGGATGCATGAATTCTTATTAGCAATGATGTCCTTACTGAACCAGCCTTAAGAAGGTTGTTTGATAATCACCAAATTAACTTCAGAAATTCACTTTACTGCCTAATTTATTGTTTTCACCTATGCTCTGACACTACTGATTCTTCTGCTCTAATCTCTACAATAAGAACATCTCTTCCTATCCATCCTTAAAATATCTTAAATATTATTTTCTCAAAAACAACTTCTCTTACCTACTTATGCTTTGTTATTACCTTAATTTAAAAAATTAGTATGCATTTCTCCCCACTAGACTTTAAACTTCATGGTGATATGAATTGTCTCAGTTTTGCTCACAAAAATAGTCCCATGGCTAAGCCTAAAGAGAGGAGAGTATGGAAACACCTCGATGCTTTTGACATGCTCTGTTACCAGACTGTCGGTTAGGATTAGAGTGTGTGTGTTGGACTTCCTCATTTTTTAGAATGAGGCTCTCTAAGGCACATATTTTCTGTACCTTATTACAGTGCATTTACTGAGGCGATCTCTGTCCTCAACAAGGCATTCTATCATTTGGGGTAGGTAAATTTAATTAACCAAGGACAGAATTTAAAAGTGCTACAATGAGCACACAACTAGATTCTTTCCTCCAATGTAGCTCTTTCAATAATAAAGCTGTCATTTTAATGTTCACCTGGCAATTTATGTGTTTACTGTCTTCAATTTATACATAACACTGGAGGAAGGAAAAACATATTATGTCCTGGGACCTTAAAATTTGAATATATTGGTACGTTGTCTGGGAACATTGAAAGAGCCAGCAATGGGTTGATGTTGAGTGAAACAAAGTATCATGTGGATGAATTGATGCTTCAAGTGTGGCTCCAGTTCTTGACTTTTTGAATCATAGCAGCTTACTGCAGTGGATGTCTATGGTGTTTAGCAGCTATTTTAAAAGTAGCCCAGGGCTCGGTAAACACATCTCACACAGACTTTTGTAGCTGACTTTGACTGATGGAGGTGCAGCCTTGACCTATGCAGGAATAAGTGAGATAGGGATTAGATTGTATGAGGGGAAAGGGAGTCTTTTCGTTTCAGTTAAGGCTCACCTGATACAGGCTTTCCAGGACTCGAGGGGTGAATTTTTTTTCCTTGTAGTGTTTCTTGACATCAACTGGCTGAGGCTTCCATCTGCAAAGGCAGTTAATATCCATGTAGGCTGTAAAATGAGTGGGTGAGGTTTTAGCCTTTGTATTGTCAGCGTTTAACAACAATAGAGGCTAATAGTTTAGCTATTTGAAATTCCTTCCTCTTGCCACACTTGAAAGAGCATCCAATTCCAAAAAGACTGAAGATGAGACATATCAAGAGCTAATCTCTTGGACTCACGTGGCATGTTTATACTGTTGAGAGCCACTTTCGACAATATAGTTTCAAATTGACTCTGATTTGGTAACTGAATAGACTGTAACTGCGGCATAAGATTTCCAAGGTTCAGACTAAGACTGAATTGATCCATAAAAGGATGGTTGATTTAATTAATCAACAGATAATCAAGCAGTGAGGAGAGAGGCATATTGCACTGGAAACGGCTCTTATTTGAACCTGGGCTTAAGGAATATTGAAGGAGACTATCACAAAGTTAAAACCATAAATTCAACAATGGAATGTTTTCACCTTCATTCATCTTAGAAATAAAGTTTGCAGATAATATGAAAAAAATTCAAGAGTTAAATATAGTGTGATTGAAATGTCATAAATGATTATGTCTCAGGAAATTTACCTTTAGAAAGAGAAAACAGCATATTTTCAAGAAATCAAGAAATAAAGGCCGGGCACAGTGGCTCACGCCTGTAATCCCAGCACTTTTGGAGGCTGAGGCGGGTGGATCACCTGAGGTCAGGAGCTCAAGACCAGCCTGGTCAATATGGTGAAACCCCATCTCTACTAAAAATACAAAAAATTAATCAGGCGTGGTGGTGCATGCTTGTAGTCCCAGCTACTTGGGAGGCTGAGGCAGGAGAATGACCTGAACCCAGGAGGCAGAGGTTGCAGTGAGCTGAGATTGTGCCATTGCACTCCAGCCTGGGTGACAGAGCGAAACTGTCTCAAAAAAGAAAAAAAAAAGAAAAAAAAAAAAAAAAAAAAAAAAAAAGAAAAAATGAAGAAAAAAGAAATACAGGGATCTACCTGAGAGCTACCTTGATGTCTTTACCACCAAATCAGAATTAGATGAAAGGAAAAATGAGCTACATGTATACCAAATGCTCTTCACTTGTATTAATAACAGTAAAACTTCTTAGCAGTGAACTTGAGTGACCTCCCTAGAAGGAACTCATATTCAAGAAAGCATTGAGAAGCATCATAGTTTAACAGCAGATGGGAGGCCTGTAGCAACAGCAGTTAGGAAACCATTTCATGAACACTGGAAAAGCCATATGAAGCCATTATAGATTATTCAAACCTTTGAGGGGAGAAACTAGACAGATCATAAAGCACTTTAAGCACTATCAGGTTTGTTTCAAAGGAAGATCATTGTAGTAGTTGAAAATAGAGATACTATTACATGGGGATAAGAGCATGGCTGGGGTCCCACGGGGGGATTTAATAAACTTTTTTCTCTAAGGGAGGATCAGCTTCTCTAAATAGGGGAAAGGAACCATTGCCGTTATTACTAGTGCATATTTGTAAACTTTTCAAGAAGGCTCAAATGTCATTCTGAGAGATAGGAGTCAGGTTGCATAGGTAGGTAAATATTCCCAACTCCATCTGATAAGCACAGTACTAGAATTGATACAAACATCTAGGGGAATGTACTATACGCTCCTAGGTCTTAAACTCTGGACAAATGGACTTGGCTGATTGAGGTTCTGGTAAGGTGTCAGTCAACAAGAATTACTCTTCTACTTTTTGCTTTTAATGATAACTTGGGTGTAACTGAACCAAGTGCTGCATTATAAGAAGAAAATTTATTTGTGGTATCTCTTGTAGAAGCTGTGGTTTCCTCTATTGAGAGTGTGAGGTCATGTTGTGAAAATCTTACATGGCTTATTAATTCTTTTGAGTTTTCACAGCTTAGGGCACATGAGAAACCTACGTAAAAGTATTTGAAATTCGGAGGTCCTGAATGTACCATACGTCTTCCAGTAAAATGGTTCAAGTTCTGCATGGAGACTGTGGTGCAACCAGGCCCTCTCTGCTCAATGCCCAGGGATAATTCCAGGCATTTGAAGTACCCACACACCTGAACCAGCAGCCTGAGCTGTCTCATCCTTCTTGTGCAGAGATCATGGTTTAGCGAGGCCTTTTCTGCTCCATTTTCATGTTTCAAGCAGGTCTTCAGGCAGTCAGAGCACTTGCTCACGTGAATCTGTAGCCTGAGCCTACCTGACCCTTCCAGTGAAGATTGTGTTAAGTAGGGTCCTCTCCACTCTCCACCCAGGCCGATCTCCAGGCATTTGAAGCAACTGTATGCCTGGATCAGCAGCCTAAATCACCTCAGCCCCATGTGCAGAGATTGTGGGGCAGAAGGGCCCTCTACACTGCATGCCCAGGCAGATCTCAGGTAACTGGAGCACCTACTCACCTGGATTAGTAGTTTAGGCTGCTCTCCCCCTTCCCTGTACTTCCCCATATAGAGAACTTGGGGCTGAGGAGGTTTCTCAGCTCCACACCTAGGCACACCTCTGGGTGCTTAGCAATCACCCACTGGATTGTTCCTCTTCTTCCTCAGTGCTGGTGCTGGTGCCTGTCATCAGGGAATCTGTAGGAGGACCTGCCCAATCCAACCCTATCCATCTTTCCCCAGTTCCCGAGGTCAGAACAGTGAACTCAGAACCTGTGCACTCCAGGCATCAGCCCATTGCCTGAGGCAACAGAGAGCTTCTTCCAGTAAACAAGGACCAAGTATATACCCACCCAGCCATGCTGGCAGCAAACAGCGTTTACTTATAAGCGCCATCTACTGGCTTGTAGGTTAAAATGCACAACTCAATATAAAACCAGCTGACGTGCGTGCTTATGGCTATACAAGCAAAGCCAAAAGATCCTATCCAACATTCTATACACACACACACCCTACAGAGATGGGAAAGGGAAAGGGAAGGAGAAAATAATGATACCATAGGGCAAGAAAGAAAAAGAAAAAAAATGCTACCTGCATAAAAATAATTACAAAAGTTAGAAGTGCCAGCATTTCCAGATGAGAAGCAACCAGAACAAAAATTCTGTACCATGAAAAATCTGAACGTAGTGCTACCACCAAAGAATCACACCAGCTTTCTGGCAATGGTCCCTAACCAAAATATAAACTCAGAAATGAAAGATAAGGAATTCGATACATGGATTGCAAGGAACTCAATGAAATTCGAGGTTGAAAATTAACACAAACAAACTTCAAAAGCAATCCAGGAAAATGAAGGAAGAAATAAATATCTTAAAAAGCAAATCAATCAGATATTCTGAAACGGAAAAACTTACTTAAGGAATTTCAAAATGCAAGTAAAACTTTGTTAATAAACTGGACAAAAGAATTTGAGAGCTTGACTACTGGTCTTTCAAACTAACTCAGACAAAATTTAAATAATTTTTTAAATGAAAAAAGACTTTTTGAGAAATATGGGATTTTGTAAAGTGTCCAGACCTACAAATTGTTGTCATTCCTGAGAGAGAAGGTGAAAAAGTAGGAGAACCGGAAAACATGTTTGAGAGAAGAGTTAAAGAAATTTTTCCTAATCTTGCTAATAGGTAGACATCCAGTTATATAAAATCCAGAGAACACCCGTAAGATGCTATACAGAGGAAACGTCACCAATGCATAGTCACCATACTGTCCAGGGTCAATGCTAAAGAAAATAAAACTTTAAAAGCAAGAGGAAAAGGTCAGATCACATACAACAGGAACCCTATCAGGCTAACAGCAGACTTCTCCACAGAAACCTTACTAGCCAGGAGACATTGAGGGCCTATTTAGCATTTCCAAAGAAAATAAATTCAAATCAAGAATTTTATATTCTGTCAAACTAAGCTTTATAAGTGAAGGAGAAATATTTATTTTTCCAGAGAAACAAGTGTTGAGGATTTTTTTTTTTTTTTTTTTTTTTTTTTTACTACTAGCCAGGTGTTATAAGAAATCTTTAAGGGAGTTCTAAACATGGAAATAAAAGAATGATACCTGGCACCACAAAAATGCACTTAAATACACAGCCAACAGACCCCACCAAGCAACCACATGATAGAAACTACGAAGCTGACTGCTAACAACTTCACAATAGATCCAAAACCTCACTACCAATATTAACCTTGAATGTAAATGGTGTAAACGCCTCACTCAAAAGGCACAGAATGGCAAGTTGGATATAAAAGCAGGACTCATCTGTCTGCTGTCTTCAAGAGATGCATTTCACACATAATGACACCCATAGGCTCAAAGGGTGGAAGATCTATTATGCAAATGGAAAACAAAAAAGGTCAAGAGTCACTATTCTTATGTCAGATAAAACAGATTTTTAATCAGCAATATTAAAAAAGGAAAAACATGGCATTATGTAATGATAAAGGGTACAATGCAACAAGAAGACTTAACTATCCCAAATAAATATGCACTCAACATTGGAGTACCCAGATACATAAAACAAGTTCTTCTAGACTTATGAAAAGACTTAGCCACATAATAATAGTGGGAGATTTTAACAACCCACTGACAATGTTAGATGGATCACCAAGGCAGAAAACTAACAAATAAATTCTGAACTTGAATTTGACACTCAACCAATTGGATCTAATGGGCATCTACAGAATACTCCACCCGTCATCCAAAGAATATACATTCTTCTCATCTGTACACAGAACATACTCCAAAATCAACCAAATGCTTGGCCATAAGGCAAGTCTCAAGAAATTAAAAAAAAAAAAAAAAAAGAAATCACACCAAGCACACTCGCAGAACACAGTGGAATAAAAATAGCAATAATGTCAAGAAGATCTCTCAAAACCACAAAATTATATGGAAGTTAAACAATTTGCTGCTAAATGACTTTCAGATTAGCAATGAAATTAAGGCAAAAAAAAAAAAACCAAAAAAAAAGTTATTTAAAATAAATGAAAGCAAAGATGCAACATATCAATACTTCCCAGAAGCAGCAAAAATAGAGTTAAGGGAAAAGTTTACAGCACTCAAAAGCTGACTCAGCAAGTTAGATCTCAAATTAAGGATCTAACATCACACCTAGATAAATGTTTAAAACCAGAACAAGACAACCCCAAATGTAGCAGAAGAAAAGAAATAATTGAAATCAGAGCAGAAGTGAACAAAATTGAAACCAAAAAATCCATAGAAATTATCAATAAAATCAAAGGTTGATTTGTTGAAAGGACAAGCAAGATCCATAGACCGCTACTTTGATTAACAAATAAAAAACAGAAAACCCTAATAAGCACAATGAGAACGAAAAAAATGACATTACAACCAATCCCACAGAAATATAAAAGATTCTCAGAGACTGTTGTGAACACCTCTATGCACATAAACTAGAAAATCTAGAGGAAATGAGTAAGTTAGTGAAAACACACAATCTCCCAAGATTGAATCAGAAAGAAATTAAAATCCTGGACAGACCAATATCGAGTTCTGAAATTGAATCAGTAATAAAATCCTAACAACAAAAAAGCCCTGGATCAGATGAATTACAGCCTAATCCTCCCAGACATACAGAGAAGAACCAGTAATAATTCTACAAAAACAATTCCAAAATATCATGGAGGAGTGATTTTTCCCTAACTCATTGTATAAAGCCAGAATCACCCTGATACCAAAACCTAGCAAAGACACAATGAAAAAAAGAAAACTATAGGCAAATATCCCCGGTTAATATAGATGCAAAAATCTCCAACCAAATTCTAGCTAGCTAAATCCAGAAGCACAATCAAAAGTTAATTCACCATGATCAAGCAGACTTTATTCCTAGGATGCAAGGTTGATTCAATATACTCAAATCGATAAATGCGATTCACTATGTAAACAGATTAAACAAAAACCATAGGATCATCTCAATAGATGCATAAAAAGCTTTCAATAAAATTCAACATCCTTTCATGATAAAAACCCTCAACAAACTAGGCATCAAAGGAACATACCTCAAAATAGTAAGAGCTATCTATGACAAATCCACAGCCAACTTTAGAGTGAACAGGCAAAAGCTGGAACCATTCCCTTTGAGAACTGGAACAAGAGAAGGATACTCACTCCCTCCACCCCTGCTCAGCATAGTACTGGAAGTCCTAGCAAGGGCAATCAGATGAGAGAAAGAAATAAAAATGTATCCAAATAGAAAAAGAAGAAATCAAACTACATGTCTTTACTGATGATATAATTCTATACCTAGTAAACCCTAAAGACTCTGCCCAAAGGCTCCTGGTACCAATAAACAACCTTAGTAAAGTTTCAGGATACAAAATTAATATACAAAAATCAGTAGCAATTCTATACACAAATAACATTCAAGGTGAGAACCAAATCAAGAACATAATCCCACTTACGATAGCCACAAAGAACTCCAAAACATTGCTGAAAAAAAATCATTGATGATACAAACAAATGAAAAAACATTCCATCCCATGGACTGGAATAATCAGTATTGTTAATAGGGCCGTAGGGCCCAAAGCAAACAACAGATTTAATGTTATTCCTATCCAACTACCAATGTCATTTTTCTCAGAGTTATTAAAAAACTATTCTAAAATTCATGTGGAACAACAACAACAACAAAAACCCTGAAAATGTTACGGAAAAAAAACAAAGCAAGAGGCATCGTATTACCTGACTTTAAACTCTAAGGCTACAGTAACCAAAACAGTATGGTACTGGTACAAAAACGAACATAGAGACCAATGGAACAGAATAGAGAGCCCACAAATAAAGCCATATCCCTGCAGCCATCTAATCTTCACCAAAATTGACAAAAACCAGCAATGAGAAAAGAATTCTCTGTTCAATAAATGGTACTGGGATAACTGGGTAGCCATATTCAGAAGAATGAAACTGCTCCTACCTTTCACCACATATAGCAATTAACTCAAGATCAATTAAAGATTTAAATGTAAGAACACAAACTACAGGAATCATGGAGTAAAACGTAGGAAGCACCATTCTGAGCATCAGCTTTGGGAAATCTTTTATGTGTAAGTCTTCAAAAGCAATTACAACAGAAACAAAAATGGACAATTGTGACCTAATAAAGTGAAAGAGCTTCTGCACAGCAAAATGAATTATCAACTGAGTAAAAAGACAGCCTACAGAATGGGGTAAAATGTTCACAAATTATGCATCTGACAATGATTTAATATACAGAATCTGTAAGAAACTTAAATGATTCACCAAGCAAAAAACAAATAACCCCATTACAAAGTCAACAATGAACATGAACAGACACTCTTCAAAAAAAAGATATAAAAGCGACCAACAAACATATGAAAAAAAAAATGTTCAGCATCACTAATCAAAGAAATGACAATCAAAACCATAATGAGATACCATCTCACACCCATCAAAATAGCTATCATTAAAAGTCAAGAAAACAACAGATGCTGGTGAGGCTGCAGAGAAATGGGAATGCTTACACACTGTTGGTGGGAATGCAAATTAGCTCAGCCCCTGTGGGAAGCAGTTTGGAGATTTCTCAAGGAACTTAAAACAGACTACCCTTAGACCATCAGTCCTCTTACTGGGTCTATATCCAAAAGAAAACAAATTGTTCTACCAAAAAGACATGTACTGATACATTCATCCCAGCATTATTCACAACTGCAAAGGCATGATATTAGCCTAAGTGTCTATCAATGGTAGATTAAAGAAAATATGGTATATATGTGTATATATCATGGAATACTATGCAGACATAGAAAATATGAAATCATATTCTTTACAGCAACATGGATGCAGCTTGAGGCCACTATCCTAACCAAAATAATGCAGGAACAGGAAACCAAATACCCCATGGTATGACCTATAAGTGGAAGCTAAATGCTGGGTACTTATGGACATGAAGATGGCAATGATAGACACAGAGGACAACTAGAGGATGGAGGGAGGAAGAGTTAATGAACTATTGGTTACTATGCTCATTACCTGCATGATGGCATCACTCATACCCCAAACGTACCCCGTAATGCTGAGGAGCATTACGCAATATAGTCATGTAACAATGTACATGTAACAAATCTGCACGTATATCTCCTGAATGCAAAATAGAGGTAGAAATTATTTTTAAAAATTGGATCTAGATAGATCTCATATAAAAGCGTCTACCATTTTCACATTCAATCCCTCAGAACTGGTCCTTGTCTCTCGCTTTAACCACAGGTCCTATGACTGAGTCTCAGGTATATTTTTTTCTCTGTTACACTATGCTAATTAATGTTCAATAAATACCGTGTTCTTTTAGCTTCTCAAGCCTTTCCATACACTGCTTCTCCTGCAATTTAATTTAGATTACTTCTACCCATCCATCAGCCACTTACCTCTCCAGTCTTGTTTTATTCTAGAAGTCCTCAGCAATCATTCCAGATGCCCTCCCTCCCTCCTTGCTCCCAGCATCTCTTAGGATGGCACTTTTCACAGTGGCAATAGTGAGTTTTTGGTGGTGTGTCAATCTTCTCTTAGCTGGTTTTTGTTTGTTTGGTTGGTTTTGTTTGGGTTTGACTTTTTTAGCATTTTGGTATTTCTTACTCTAGTAGAGTTCTGGGCATGTAGTGGCTGCTTAGAGTATGTCAAATAAAGTTCCTTCTCATTTTTCAATCCTTCTAATCCAGTGAAATTCTCATTCGACTTTTCCAATCATCCAGTATTGAATAGCATTGAAAAGCTTAACATCACCTGCAGACATGCGAGAACACAGACACTTCCTCCGTCTGATCTTGGATAATCAGACTAAACAATGAGTATCAACACTGATGCCTGAGGGATTGTTCTTTTCATGCTTCATTCATCCATTCACTTCCAAAGAGATGGAAGTATGAGATCTATGACAAAACATCTTTCCCTTTTCTGACAGTTGCTCTTTTATAAAAATCTCTTCTTTGAAGCCCTGTCCAAGGTTTTGAAATTCGAAGAATGCATCCCTATCATGTTTATTGGCCATCTCTTTTTAAAAACAGCCAAATATGGTTTTCCCTGGTTATCTTTAACCACATAATCAATTTAAATGCTCAATGTTAATGTACTTTATTTGCAAACTGGCCAATTGGTTCACTATTTCCTGTGTCAATCAGGAAACACATGAGAGTATATAAACCATTTCAGAGAACTCCATTTTCATATTTCAGTGGAGGGAAGAGCCTGTTGTCTTTGAAGAGTTAATATAGGTCTCTGAGCATCTGCTTTATTGCTAGAGTTACTTGAGCACTGCGGAAAATCTGGTTTAGAGTTTGGGGATGTTGCAAGATAGATAATCTCTTCACACATTTGTGAAGTGCATGCCACAGCACGACATAAAATTGGTCAAATTGTGTTCATTTGTGAGAAATCAGTCCTGGAGTTAGACCTCCTTCTCAAAATTTCTATTCTGTCATCTCTGAAATTTAAGAAAGGTTTCAAGACCAAGTACTGTCAGTTACATGTTATACTGTGCCAGCCACCAGCGATAAAGCACACTTGTAACTGCTTAGGTGCATTTACTCACAGACGATACACACTTTACAATTCATAGCAAGCTTTACAACTCATCTGATTTGAAGTAGGTCACAAAGACATGTTAGAGTTTCAAAACTCATTCCGTGTTTTTTTTTTTTTCTATCAAAAAATCCTTTTATTTAGAGCACTGAAGACTTTTGGGATGATGTCATGTAGTCCCTTCATTTTATGGATTAAGAGCCTGAGACCTGGGAAGGTTAATTGATTTTCCCAAAGTCTCAGAGCTAGTTAGTGGCAGAGCCA
Source organism: Macaca thibetana thibetana (assembly GCF_024542745.1). NCBI lineage: Eukaryota > Metazoa > Chordata > Mammalia > Primates > Cercopithecidae > Macaca > Macaca thibetana. The sequence continues at coordinate 159,249,348 of NC_065582.1, forward strand.
ACACCAGAATCCATCGTTTTCCTGTCTCAAAGGCTTTCTTTCCACTATACCAGGCTGCCTCTGGTCTCTGACTATGCAAACCAGACTTTTGAAGTGCATTATTAAAGGATTATCTGTTCTACCCTTAGTGGCTGGGTCAACAATAAGATTATTAAATTTTTATCTTGCTCAGAGCTCTCTAAACTAGGAGCTTCTCATCTGCCAGACTGAATCTGCCAAAAAAAATATGCAGGGGGAAGTAGTGAGCACACGGAGTAGTCACAGAACTAGGCACCGAAAATCATTAGTTGCGCAATCCCTGGCCCAATTTCCAGTCTAATATTGTTGTGGTTAAAAAAGCATTTCTTCTTTCCACTCATGCTTCCGTGAAAGCCCGCACACAGCCTGGTCTGAACCTGCACAGATCGCTCCTGGAAGTGCCTGCACTCTGACATCTGCATAAATGTCAAATGAATCTGCCGTATGATAATGAATACAAAATGAATTAATAATGATATGTGAATCATGAATACAATTTACAGTTCCTCAGACAAAATAGTGTCTTTAGCATGCACCTGCATAAACTAGCTCCTGCAGGCCTCAGGCGAAACCTCCCGACTCTCTCCTGGTGCACCACCGCCATCTATTGGCATCAGAGAAGGATGGCAGCCTTCCTCAACGCTTGTATTCTGTGCTCACACCGCTCCCTGTCAGCATCTGCCTCTTACTAACAAAAAAAAATTTGTTTGATTTATTTTAAAGTGTTTTGCTCTTCAAGGATGAGCTCTCCTCCTTCTTTGAGTTACTTTTGTTACAAATAACTTAAAACTACCGCAGGTCAAAAATACTTGACATCTTGTTCTTTCACACCACCTGATCTAAACACTGTATAATCTGATTTTTAACTCAAAGCAGGTCTTTGTTTAAAAACAACAAAACAACGACAACAAATCGATGCATTTTTTTCTCTTTTGTTATTTTTAAATAAACTTTCTTTATGGAAGTCCTCCAGCTTATCACTCTCAGGCTTTCTACACTATCCCCCAAAATAAATGAAGCATGTCTAAACTCTACAGAAATACATTAAAATCATAAGGGGTATTAGCTTTATTTCCTCCACCCTGTAGTAATATTTACTATTTCTTGCCCACCGCCTTCAATTTTCCCCCAACATCTTTTTTTTTTTTTTTTTTTTTTCTTAAGTATGCCTAAATTCCTCCTCTTAGTGCTGGAGATCATAAGGAAGGATTTCTGTTATTTATTTATTTATTTATTTTTTAAATGTGGCTCTTGCTATGTTGTCCATGCTGGCCTTGAACTCCTGGACTCAAGTGATCCTCCTGCCTGAGACTCCCAGAAAACTGGGACTACAGGCACACAACAACGTGCCTGGCTAGGATTTACGTTTTGAAAAGATTATTTTGACCTCTAAGAGAAGAAAAGAGCATAAGGGAAGTGTGGAATGAGGAAAGCCAGTTAGGAAGCTTTTGTAGAGATTCATATAAGAGATAACTGTGCCTTCTCCAAGTCCACTAATAACAGAAGTAGTAAGAAGTGGCAGGATTTGGGATAAATTTGGAAGGTAGAGTTAATATGCATTGCCAATGAATTGCATATGAGGTAACAGAGAAAGAGAAGACTTAAAGAAAACTTCTCGACTTTTGTCCTGAACAATTGATTTGGAGAGGAGATCAGGAGCTCTGTGTTAGACGTTTGGAATTTGAGATTTCTACTTGACATTCAAATAGAGGTGTCTGGTGGTAGGGGTCTATTCAACATGTTAATTTCCTTTAGGAAAATTGCCCTGTCCCAAAATGTGTAGTCCAGGGAGAATAATAAATTAAGATGCTTTATTATATCTTTATTGTTCATAGGACTAGAGTTGTAGACAAATGTTTTAGGAGTGAGACAAAATAAATTAAAAGAGTAAAACATTCCGTTTTCTTATGGGAAGTTTATATAAATTATGTAAACTCTTTACCCAGTGCTAGAATTCATCGGAAAGAATGATAAGCTCTTTTAGAAAGAAACTCCTCTGCCATCTCTGGATTGTTCTTTATGCTTTGTATGCTCTGATGTTGGCATAAAAAATAGAAATAACAATGAAAGCAAACATGATGTTCTCTTCATCTGTGCAATGTGGGAGAAATTGACCACCAATCCTTTAAGGCTTCCTGGCTCCGACCCTCTAATTCTGTGATGGTGCATAACTAGAACAGACCAAGTATTTATTTGTACCTAGTCCACCCTATCAAACTTAGTCCATTTATTTTCCAGATTACAGTTTTCATGATATGTCATCTTTAAAAAGTATTTACTAAGATTTAGGAAGAAAGGATGCTGTTGCCAAGTAACCAGACTCACAGGAAAAAAAAAAAAAAAAAGAGTTAGGCAGAAAATGAAAATAAAAGTTCCAAAAGGAATTTTTAAAAACTGCGTAGAGGACTACATGCTCGCAAACAAGGCGTTCCCAATAAGTCCTGCTCTTGCAAATGAAGCGGGGCGTTCCCATAAGTCCTGCTCTTGCAAACAAAGCAGGGCATTCCCAATAAGTCCTGCTCTTGCAAACGAAGCAGGGCGTTGGGGGCTTGTTTATGTGTAAACATCTTGAAAATCCAGAAAGTCAGGGAAAGGTCAGAAAAATAACAATGTGTCTTGTGACTTGGCAACATTTCACAAACGACTGTATAAAATAAAGCAGAGCGCGCCATTCGAGGCGGCCGCCATGTTTGTCTTGTCTTGTGTTGTCTTGTGTGTTCATTCCTTTGGTTAGGAAACACGCGGACCCCAACATCTGGCGCAGCGAGCAGGGTACGTGGCTCCAGGAGAGCAAGGAACCGGAGGGGGATCACCCCAGTCAGGTAGGTAAATAAAGGGGGACCCATGGGAAAATTATGGAGAATTCCACCTCTCTGGCCTCTGAATATTTGCGGTTACTCCAGGGACTGTTGATGTCTTAGGGGTAGAAGTTAGTTAAGGAACATAAGACTTTGAAGCGATTGTTTGCCCATGTTGAACGACATTGTTATTGGTTTCAATATCAAACCAAAGTGCAGTTAAATCGAAAGGAATGGTTACAAGTGGTTAAAGTCCTGTGTCGAGCTCATCAGTGGGGGCAAACGATGCCTCTGACTTTGTGGACTTTGTGTAGTTCCATTACTCAGGCATTAGAGTTACTTGAAACTGACTCAGAGCACGGCAATACTGCCACAGGAGGTGAGGCATCTGAAGCTTTAGAGAGGAATGATCCTAGAGAGGAACATATTTACGCCCCGGTTGTTGAGGACAAGGAATTGGAAAAAGAGCTAATGCCTCCATCTGAAGGAAATTCTGATTTGCAGCGCATTTTAGAGATGTTACAACAGTTGTTAAAATTGCAAGGTACCGCCGCTCCTGTTTCTCCTATCTCTCCGCCACGAGCCTTCCCTGTTACCTTCCCTTCTGCTCCTTTGGAAAAGGACTTCCCTTTGCCTCCACCTCCAACCTCTTTGCCTATGTCAGGTCAGGTTTTCTCTGTGCCTCTTCCTCCTGTAGGAGAAAAGAAGGAATCGAAGGAAAAGGATGATTTCGAGGAATTAGATTTATTCCCAATAACACGGGCTGCTTTTGGCCCCAATGCTCAGTTCCCAAACGGTGGCCAGAATGTGACTTTTACAGCCCTACAATTTAAATTTTTGAAAGAAATGAAAGCTGCAATTTCTAATTATGGACCTCAGTCACCGTTTGTTCTTGGCCTTCTCGATTCCTTCTCTTCAGAACATATGATGATTCCTATTGACTGGGAAACGTTGGGACAGGCTGTCCTTGATCGTTCACAATGGCTTCAATTAAAAAGTTGGTGGTGGGAGGAAGCAAGAGTACAAGCTAGAAAAAATGCTACCCAAAATCCCCCAGGACCTACTGAAGAGCAGCTTACGGGTTCAGGACAATACATCACTCTTAATGCTCCGGCAGGCCTAGATGATATTGCTCTCACTCAGATTAAAGCCTTGTTTATAAAAGCGTGGACTAAGGTTGAAATAGCGGGTAAAACTTCTTTATCTTTTGTAAAGATCCTACAAGGAGCCACTGAGCCGTACCCAGATTTTGTAGCCCGTCTACAAGATACTGTATTAAAGACTGTAGGTTCAGGCCCTGCTACTAAAATTCTTTTGGATACTCTGGCTTTTGAGAGTGCTAATCCCGAGTGCCAAAAATTGCTGCATCCTCTAAAAGCTAGTGGAGCTGATTTAGATGATTACATTCGGGCTTGTGCAGGTGTTGGAGGAGCTATTTACATGCTCAATTGTTTGCTGGGGCACTTTCTAAAGCTTTAAAAGGCAATTCTAAACAAGGTATATGCTATCAATGTGGAAAACTCGGTCATTTTAAAAAGGAATGCTGAAAAAATTAGGCTCTTCTGCTCTAAAAGAAAAAGTTACCATCTGATATGTGTAAACGATGTGGCAAGGGTCGACATTGGACCAATGAACGCCGTTCAAAAACTGATAAAAGTGAGAATGTATTGTCACCCTTCTTGGGAAACGGGAGCCGGGGCCCACAGGCTTGGGGCCCCAACAACTACAATGAAGGCCTACCCCAGTACTCAGTGAGCAGTGGCTTACAACATCAAGGAATGATCTCGAGTCCTCCTTAAAGACATCTTACCCTACCCCAGTTTCTCAGCTTTATGCTGCCACTAAGCAGAGTGCCGTTGCTGACCTAGCTATTGTCCAACCTTATACTTTATCTCCTAATGGAAGAATATATAAGTTGGCTACCGGAGTGTGTGGTCCTTTGCCAAAGGGACATGTAGGACTTCCACTAGGTCGAAGCAGCAGCGCTATGCGGGGGTTAATGGTGGTGCCAGGAATTATTGATCCTGATTTTACTAATGAAATCCTTATCATGGTACAAGTCTCAGGATTTATGCGCCTAGAGGCAGGGGAACGCCTCGTTTGCGAGCACGTAGTCCTCTACAAACTGTCATTAAGAATACGATGTATGAGTTCAAGTTTAATTTTTTCTAATAAGATATATCCATATTTTAATTTTAATCTTAATGCAGAGATTTAAAAAAGAGTGGGGTGGACACATATTGTTATCTTACTTCCGTCATCACACATTAACCTAATATGTCCACGGCAGTGTATTGAAAAAGCCCAATGCTGGCATCTCAATTATGAATTTACTAAATGTATAGAGAAGAGATACACTGCCAAAGGCGTTGTGATGTAGATTATTTAAATGAAATCATTTAGAAACAAGAGTCAGTGTATACAGAAATGAACTTTCATAACAATCACGTTTAAGAGGCAACTCATTACGAGTAGAAAACATTCCTAATTTCATCATATTAGCCATTTACTGTTAGTGAAGTCACAACTCTAGAAATTTCACTTTGCCCTTTGCTGTCTTTGCTACCATCCCCAGCTGTTTCATAAATTCACTTTTCCTTCTTGCTTCTAAACTCTCTTGTACTTTCCTATCAAACTTCCATTCCACAGATCATAGTGCAATTTTCACTTTTTCTTTTTTCCTAGACAAAAGGAGGCTGCTCATCTGATCCTTTTCACTGAGATAGAGAAAAGAGAGTTTAATAGCTTTAACAAAATCTTTTATTTTATAGGTCAAAGTCATTCTGTTCATACACAGCTGACAAAATTTCCACCTGTGAACAAAATACTCTGCGCTTCAGCATGATTTTCGCATTTTTAATCGCTATTAATATGGTGAAGGTTTGTGCATAGGCATTTTAATGTCCATTCAGTGAAGGAGTGTTGAGCTAGGACCACTGGCAAAAAAAATTTCTTAGATAACATACCTTCACTTCTTTGTGATCTAACATCAGACATCAATTACAAATCCAACTTACAAATGTCTAAGATGTACTTAGGAATAAATAATGTATATTTCCAATTGTATATAATTGAAATAATGTATAATTCCAACATATTGACTTTATGTTCTATGTTGCATTTCATCTTAAGTTTGTCACTATTGCTATAAAGGCAAAATAAGTGGTAGAATACTTTAGCAAGTTTCTTCAGCACCTAAAAGCAAATATAATACATTTAGCAGGTCTGTGAGAGAAACTACTGTTCATCCCCCAATGTGTATATGCCCTCTCCTCTTTTTTATACCATTAGAACGCTTAGCTGAGCATATGGTCACCTAAAATAAAGACTACATTTCTTAGCATCATTGTAGCAAGGTATGACTATGACTAAATTCAGAGCAATAGGGTTTAAGGAAAGTGACATGTGAACATTCTAGAGTGTGCCCTAAAGGGAAAGTAGCTCTGCTCACTCACCTCATAAATCATAGTAAGCTATCCTGAGTTCTGCAGATAGACGTAGCTCCTTAGAAATGGCACAGCAATATTATAGAAGAAGGATTCTGTACCTCTGATGACTCCCTGGAGCAGAACTATCATGCTAGCTCAACTTTTATATATGAATATAAAACAAACTTCTACCTCGGTTAAGTGAAGTTTCTTGTGGATCTGTTTCTGGTGGCAATCCTATACCCTAAAGAACACAATGTCTATTTCTGCAGGCCAAGGCATACCTCCCCCAGACTCTGCTTATAGGAGTGCTCTCCAAAGCAGGCTGTATTTCAGAGCATGATAGGTGGATCTTAACACTTGAATATGTAAAATAAAAGCCAGAAAGGCCATCCTAGGGTATCAAATGATGACTCTTTTTATGATCCTGTTACACCATGGGTCACTCATTGCAAGAAGAAATATGACAAAACTAGGTAAAATCTAGCTTGTGTGGTGCTCCAGAAAAATACATGTAATAGAGTTGATTTTAAAATATCCATAAGGAGTCATTAATTTACTAATAGTTTCATGTAAATGGGTTTTGTTAACCATCCACCATGTGTAAGTCCTATATTGGTCTATGTACTTATAGAGGGGCAAATGCTCCGTTGGATTAAGGTGGATCTGGCTGCTAAAATACCTCTGTAGTGTAGTCATTCTAGAACTCTTGGCAACTTATATAATCTCTCTAGGTCCCAGGTTTCTCATATGTAAATGAAGATTACGTTGGTGCCTAACACAAAGGGTTATGATGATCCCACAAGATGCTGTGTATCGAGTCCTTACATATGTCTACACAGGGAAATCATTCAATATTTGTTTGCTAGTATACTTGTTCTTTGCATTGTTAATACTATTACTATTACATAGTATACAAATAATAGATACATACATAAAGAATAATGAGATAGGTGTTAAAATATAATCAAATAAGGAATGAGATATGTTTGGATATTTAACGGACTTCTCATGTGGGATGTATCAGATATCTTGCTAATTAGTTAAAATATAAAATTTTAAGATCTGCCAAAAATTCCCATGGCAGTTGTCAGTAAGTGGTTATATTCAGTTGAGAGTACTAGGAGATGTTTTATGAAGCCAATAACGTTTTTACTGAATAATGAAAGATAAGAAGGCCTCTATAGGTGAGGACTGGAGTCAGGATAAATTGGTGTCTCATTGGATTGGACAGTATGAGCAAATGCACAATGCTCAGAGAATTATACCGGCTTTATAATTGTGACGAGACATGAAAGCTCTTTCAAAAGCCACAGTTTCAAAAGGAAAGAGAGATTTTGAAGAAGACAAGATAAACGGACAAATAGTAGACATATTTTGTCGCTTCCATCAGAGTCAGAGCATCTGATATAAACTGCAGGGCCAGAGCTAAATATAGCCTTCCTTGTGCCCACAGCCAGCTTAAAAATAAAAGCAGCCATCAGCTTCCTAGGACATTATATGAAAAGTGACATACAAACATCACTAGAATAAATCTGAACTAAGGCATCGATAATGTAGATTTCTACATCTGACTCACTACAGAATGTAATTTTTAGCTACATAAAATGGAAATGTGTTTCTTTCCCGGTAAAGTAGATTGTGTTTTTTGATGTTAAATTAAAAACAAACAAGCAAACATTTTGTTAGCCAACACCAATCCCTGTGGAATAAAAATAAAAACTTTACTCTTCAACCACAGGTTGGCTCCTAATCTTGATTGAGATCAGCTATTTGAGTCTCCTGGAAATGGTTCAAGTCATCTGAAATTCAGAGAACAAATGATGTATGGCATAGTGCTATTTCCGAGGTTATAGAATTAATTTCACTATCTACATTTCCTACCTTTTAATATGTCTTCCAAGAACTTCTGTGGTTGGGAAAATTATAACAGAAAACTGAAACATGAATAAGAACATAGGGATTTGGAAACAATTTAGTCAATATAGAAGATAGAAAAAATAACTCTCAAATAATTTCACTTGTACTCTATGCATGCAAATGAACTTCATCTTTATTACATATAATGACTGTAGATATCTAGGTATCAGCAGCAGAAAATTTTTGAGAAAAGTTCCTAAAAGTTCCAGTTATAACAGAGTATGTAATAAATTCCTTATTTTATGTTCAATCTATTATTTTATTTTTCCATAATTCCTCAACACTTCTCCAAAGTTAAACGAATGTTTAAACAACATTGGGAAGGGGTAGAGATTCTAGAATACGCAAGATGGAGCAAAATAAACATTTGCCTTGTCTCACTTCCAGGATCCATTAAAATGATAATAAACTAATACCACTAATAATAAAAAGTATAAAATGACCATAGCAAAGGGAACAAAAGTTGTGAGGGGATGCATGCCCAGAAGATTTTAAGAAATTGAAAATTTATTTAAGATAGAAGGAGTGGGTGGAACACTGATCACTAATGCAGCCAGTTAATAAAATTAAAGGTCAGAAAGACCTAAAACAAAGAATGAAGCTCTTGAGCTTTGCAGAACCCTGGGCCCTGGGAAGGTGTTAGGTTCTGAAAGGCCATGTACAATACAAATTGGTAGTAAATCCTGAGCTCAGAAACAGTGGGGTTAATTGAAAGACAATGGATAAAGGCTGGCTTTTCCAACCCAATCTTGATATTCAGAATAACTCCGGAGCCAAGCACCCAGGAAACACATACACACCAAGAACAATTACCACATGAAAAGCAGTTGGGCAGTGGGGAGGAACAAGAAAAATAGCACCAGAAAATTCAGTGAGTATTCAAATAGAAAGCAAATCCCAATAGCCAACTCCTGACTTCCTTTAAAGCCAGTTGACAAGCTGCTTCCACTTACACATACATGATTTAGGTTTTTATGTCTGCTTGATTGTTTGTTTTGGAGTTCTGAAATGACTTCTAGAAAACTCCATTTTATGTATGGAGGTGCAAAATTTATTCACTAGTTCATTTGGCCAACCATTTAGTCATCTCGTACACATAATAAGATATTACAAAAAATGTGGAAAAAAGAATTTAGAAGCCAGATTTACTGAAAATAGTTTAATGTATTTCTTCTAATACCATGAAACGTGAGTTATTTCCCACTGTGGCAGACCCTGTGAATGCAGGCATGAATAAGATATGGCTATAACTTGCAAGAAGTTGAACCTCAAGAAAAGTAGCCATACCTAGAAGTTCTACATTAGGGGAATACCATGAGTTATGAGAAACAAAGAGGGGGAAACTTGAACCTTAAATGGCAGAGCTGGGGTCAGGGAGGTCCAGGGACTAGACTGATAGGGAAATCAAGCATTCCAGAGTGACTAGCATAAGGGCTGAAATTTTAAAAATAAATAAACACAAAGCTTAGCAAAAACACACTTAGCCACTTGAGGCAGAAAGGAGAAATTGTATAATCACACTAGAACTTTTAATAACACGATACAGTAGCTCCAAATTAATATTTGTGCTGTACCAGAAGAACACTTTCAACAAAAGAAGTGAATGTGTCTTCTCTATACATTTCTATGGCAACATTGTGATTTCCTTTACATTTTTTGTTTATATTCTATCACCTTCCTCATTTATCGAGATCACAATACTTTGAACAAAGAAGTCATTCAATATATTTTTGTTGAATTACCAAATTAGTTAATAAATTATCCAATACATTTAAAAATCAGTGTCAATTCATTTAATAATTTCAAGAGGTTATTTGCAAACAAAATACATATCAGAAGGTTTCTGATTGTTGCTGTTATATTTACTTCCTTTGTTAAATCAATCACTATCTTCAAAATCTTGTCTCTAAAGTATTCTGGATATATACCATGCAAATGGAAATCAAAAAAGAACAGAAGTAACTACACTTACATCAAACAAAATAGACTTAAAGTCAAGAATGGGTTAAAAAAAAAAAGATGAAGACCATTCTATAATGATAAAGGGGTCCACACAGTAAGAGGTTATAATAATTGTAAATATATATGCACCCAACACCAGAGCCTCCAAATACATAAAATAAATATTATTAGATCTAAAAGGAAAGATTGACTACAATCAAGAATAGTAAGGGACTTTAACACTCCACTTTCAGCAATGGACAGATCCCGCAGACAGAAAATCAACAAAGAAATATTGGAGTTCAACCTAGACCAAATGGACCTAACAGACATTTATAGAGCATTCTGTCCAACAACTGCAGAGTACACATTTTTCTCAACAGCACATGAAACATCCTCCAGGATAGATCATAGGTTAGGTCACAAAACAAGTCTTATTACATTTTTTAAAATCTTATTACATTTTTAAAAATCCTAATAAAGTACCTTTTCTAACCACAATGAAATAAAACTAGAAATCAATTAAAACTAGAACCTGTATAAATTCATGGAAATTAAACCACATGCTTCTGAACAATGAATGAGTCAATGAAGAAATTGAGAAGAAAACGTAAAAATATCTCAAGACAAATGAAAATGGACATGCTATATTCCAAAACATATGGGATACAGCAAAAGTAGTTCTAAGAGGGAAGTTTATAGCAATAAAAGCCTACATAAAATGCTCTAAATCCATATATACTGAAGAAAGGTGAGATTAGGGTATTTATCTTTATATACAAAACTGTGAAACAATAGTCCTATAAAAGTCATAATTCTTTTTATTATTATCGTAATACTTAATAAGACATTCTTTGCACCTGCTCAGATTCTCCAGCTATCAATTATGGTGGGTTATTTAATGGGAAGTTTGGAACCATGGGATCCTATCCTCAATGCCTGAATAATTGTCATACATAGTATTATCTAATATCAATTACAAATACACAAACTTGTCACTGCAGAGGTGTCATCCTACCAAAACTTACTATTAGTGCACAGTATTTACAGGTTAGAAATTTTACAGTACTACGTTTTAAACTTTTTTGAGTTTTATTAATAAATACCATTTATAGATTATTTACTATGCTACAGACACAAGACTATATAACTTGGGAATACTAGCTGAAAAATTATTAAACTACCCTATAAGGTTAAAAAAAATAGTTCCATAATTTAGATAATAAACTTTAGATAATAAACTGATAATAAACTGAAGTTTATTTGTGTTAAATTACCTAGCCAAGGCCATAAGCATGAAAGTAATAGAAATGGGATTCGTGATGAGAGTCAATGCCTGACACTTGAAACTTATTTCCCTAAGTTCATTATTTATTTTATGTGCCCCGGGCAATATACATAGAATTTATTAGCAGCATCTAATTATAAATATATGCTTAAAAGCAACATGCTTTGCATTGCACACAGAAAATCTGTTTACTCAGCCAAATAGTTCATTAGTGTCATAGCTGACAGCTCACCTTTCTCCTAACAGCACCAAGATTGTCAATCAGATGGAATGCTTCCATTTACACCTGCATCCCGTTATTTGAGTAGTACCCATGCAGGTTTTACTCCTACCATTTCAATTTATAGGAAGCAGTACCATGTCACTGATATGTGTAGGTGGTTCAGGTTTTCCAAAGAGAAATATAATTAGGAAAATAGAATACAGTATTTATTTCTGAAGTCTAGAGTTGCCTAGGCTTATATTTGGTTATTATGCATGATCTTTTATGTGGACTGAATATTCAGTGTCCCACCCACCCAGGTGCAGGTTGGAAAGCAAATGAAGAATTTTTACAACATGAATTTTGACATGTCACATAATACAGTTTCTTCCCCCTGGAACCTAGTGATACAAAACATTTGGATGACACTCAGCATGTCAGGCTTACTCCTGTTGATCAATGGCATGATAATAAATGCTCCTTTGTTTTTTCACTTATATTAATACTTGCAAATATATTCATGCTAGTATTAACCTTAAATGTGAGACATGTCCATAATTATGATTTTGTATTTTATAAATAATTCTGTTTTTTCTTAAACCATTCAATGCATTGTTATTTTCTTCTATCTTTCTTTATGATGATATGTTACAGTGTCTACATCATCTGCAGACTCCCAATGCACCAGGCACTAAAGCAAACTCTTCCAAGAGCAAGACACTTCACATTGCTGCCAGTTGGATAAAGATTACAAATGTTTCCTTTCAAGAATGTCTCTGTGAAACTCTTCTTTCTCTTATTTCTCTATAAGAATTTCAAATACTCCACAGTATGAATGGGGCTACAGGTCTGAGTGAAGTCATATTTTCCATTCAGTAACAGTATCTCTTTCAGAAAGGTTCATGAGAGCTTCATAACACATACTCCCTAGAGAGGTGGTAAAAGTAGGTCCATTTACATCTCTGTCTGTGACACTCTCAACACTCAGCCTGTGGAGTGAGCACTCGAATATTCACTCTCTTGCTCTCTCCATCTCTTTCCCACACATAAACACATGCACACATACATTTCTTTCTCTCTCTCCTTCTCTTCCTCCTTTAGATAAAGGAGAGAGATCTCTTTCCCCCTCTATTTCTTATTTTATAGAAATACATTCTCTCATCCACAGGATTATCAGATTTAATCTTAAATGTTCAGACAACTGAGCAAAATTAGGTTAAGCATAAATATCTCAGATTCGGAACTATTTTCAGAACCTGCCTAGAACACTTCCTTTTGAAAACACAACATCTACATGTAAGAAAATCAACCAATAAGCTGGCTTACCAGTCACATGATTTGAGTCATCCAAGTCCCAGAAAACATCTATATTAGACAGACTGAACTTTCCGAGCATGGCATGGCTTCTAAGCTACTGAACTTCATAATGTGGCAAAATGTAATCTTTAATGAAAACTTAATTTTCCAAATAAATACAACTGCCCATGACTGTTCCTACTCAAAGATTCAGTAGATACTCATTTATGCAACAAAATTCGGGTGACTTTAAGGAAACTAGCTCCCCCCAAATACTTCTTCCTATGGACCCAGGACATTTGTCTTGGCATTTCTCCTTTTAGTCTTTGAGATAAACCACTATGCTCTCAAAAGTTCCCTGCTGTAATGAAATTGTATTTTATGATAAAGGACATGTGAGATATTTCCAATGTATTTATCTAATAGTATTGTGAAGACTTACCAGGACCCAAATGAGAAGAGATACAAGTTACAAATATTTTAATTGGCAGGAGTTTGAAAGTTTCAGAGTTCTATTTGGAAAGGGCTTTTCCAATGTATACCACATAATATGATAATGCTTCCATATTATAATGGGCAGCGAGATGCAACCAATAGATTCTGTGATTTTCTCACCAAAATGAGAAGTTCTAATCATGGAGTTTACCTCATTTGCAGTTATTGGTCTCAAGTATGTTTAAACCCATAACTCACTGCATAATATCAGAATTGTGTAGAAAGTACTTGGACTATTTGCTGGTCTGTTTTTGTTTTTGTTTTTGTTTTTTGCAATTTATAAAAATGTCTAATTTCTAAGCAAATCATCAAGCCTGGTATGACAGGTTTATGGAAAAACATTGCAGACCCTTGCTTGTGTAACTCAGAAATTCTCCATCTTTTTTCCTCAGTTGTGGGCACTGGGAGAGGAGCTAAATCTGCTTTCTCTCAATCCGTCCATCTGTAAAATTATTATTCTGATTATTAAATATTTCTAAAGTCTTCACAATGGCCTGAACACCGAAAATAACATGTATAAAGATGGCATTTGTGCCCTCTAGGAGTATAATGAAGCTTACCACCTACTTCTATGGATGTCTCGGGGATTGAAATACTATTTTAAAGTGCTAAGAGCTACTCAGAAGAAATGTGCTGTATAATTACAAATATTATTATAGATGAATGGACATGTTCCATTAAACACTAGAATTAGTTTCCAAGGGAGTTTATGGAATCTTCCTCCCTTGAGAGAAAAAAGAAAAATCCTGAGGAGCTAGATATACATCTGCCTAACAGGTTTAGGTGAAACTATGCCTGGCACAAATTGGGGGATTTATAGGGGGAAAAAACAAATCAACTCTCAAGTTATCAGCATTAGTATCATTTAAAGAACACGGCTGAAAAAAGAGATGAACGAATAAATTGCAAAACAAAGCACAGGCTCCAACTGAGCTAGAAATTAGGAGACGAAGAACTATTCAGCTTAAATAGGTAAGTTTTGATTTAACTAATTGCCAGATATCCTTCACCTTTTTTGTTTCTGAATCGTGCTGTGTTTAAAATAAAAACTCACCATGTTAAAAAGAAGATATGGAGCTAAATTTTTTAATAATAAAGACTAAAGGGTGGTTAAACCAGATAAAGTTACTAATAGTAACCTGAGTATTCTAAAAATGAGGTATTCTAAATTAACATTTTAAAATAATCAATTCCCAACACTGTTTAATCAATTACTTTAATCAATTAATTTAACTGTTTAAACAATTAATTTAAGCTATTCTGATCAAAATATTTCTATAAGCTACTACAGCCTTCCAACCTGAGCAAACCCAATAGAATAAATATAATTTATCCTATGCCAATAGATCTCAGAAAATTGAGGTGTTTTAAAAGAACTAAAAAACCTCCAATATTGCATTTTTGTACAAATTCAGAAACATATTCACTCAAAGATAGGATTGTCTGGAAACAACCCAATGCAAACATTCGACTGTATTAAGAAAGTCCTTGATGTGAGCTTATCTGGAGTCATTTCTTTCTCACAAAATCTTAATAAAACATGAGCAACTGCATGACCTTCAGAGAAGGATAACAGGACTACCTGTTGGCAGAATTAATTATTGACTCAAAGGCTGTGAAATAGCCTTCAACTGAGTTATTTTCACAATCTCTATAAACTATTCTTCTTCCCTGGCATTATCACTCTGGTGAATTGACAGGAGTGTTTAAAACGTCGTCTATTATTTCTGCATCACAAGTCCAGTGGACTAGGTCAATCGCCTTGTCCGTTTCAGCCCATTTCAATCCTCTCCTCTGCCTGACTTTATGAACATGCATGCTGAGTTAGGAGAACCTTGGTCTAGGAAGCAAGAAACCAAGATTTCAGAATGCTCTTCTGGAACCTTGAAAGTAACTTTATTTCTCTAGGTCTCAATTTCTTCATATATAAAATAACAGACTAAATTAAATGATTATTTAGGACTATTTGATTGTAAAAATTTATTATTTTATGGTATCCAGTATTTTTGTACAGTATTAAAGAAAAATTTCTTCACTATGAACATGTTGGTTTATGTAGCTCTCATAGCACTATGCGGGCACTCCTATTGAAGCTTTCATCATATTTTAAGATACGTAAATATAGAAGTCAGAGGTGAATTGTATTGAATCTAGACCATAGACATATTTTGTTTGGCTTCCACATTAAAAATATAATAACTTAGTTTATAATTCTTAAGAAAATATTGAATAGTTCACATAAAACCAAACTTTAAACTTTCATTGGTAAAGCAAAACATCTAAGCATATTGAGTCCAGAGATCTCATAGCAGCAATTTTTAAGAACTTCTTAATTTTTAAGCCATCTTTAATTTAAAACTTCTTCATTTTTTAACCACTTTAGTCATGACACATGTTCTGTAATTTTTTTATCCAACCCAATGCACTCAATTTATCTTCTGCCTGGCCCTATACATGTTTGAATTTATGAATACAAGTTAATACGTTTCTGTCCTCAACTAAACAATAGGCTTCCCCAAGGAAACTAACTTTCCCTGCTACTCTGTGGTAGGGATAGTTAGCTGCCCAACAAATATGTATTTCATGCCAGTTTAAAAAGAAAACCCCAATTTAATTCGGCACACAATCTGTACTGATAATATCTCTCTCTAGGCTACCTGGTGTTTTGGGAAGTTCAAGCCAATGAGAAGCAGGAGAAACTCAACAGATTGGTTCTTTCAGGAAAGCTATTGCTTTACCTAACACACACATACATACATACACACACACAAACACAAACACACACACTCTCAATGGCCCCACATTAGCCATTCATGCTTATAGTCCCCTCATCTTCTTACCTGGAACTCTGATGCAAAGCCTATTGGGATGGTAGCCATTTTTCAATCATAGGGACAAAAGTCATACACTAAGATGGCAATAGACAATATAGAAGGATCACTGGTTTCTGTGTACATTATTGAGCAGTGGATCCTGCCCTTAACTGTGATTAGGTTGACGAGAAAAATAAAGCCCCATACAGTTGAGGTATCATAAGTAAGTTTTCTGCATATTAATACAGTGACATCTCTAACAACTATACCTTCATTGAATCCCAAGTACCTGATTCACAAAAGTTAGTTGGTTATTGACACTTTTCTAAAGGATATAATATCAATATAATATCAATAACAATAACTTACCATGGGTGGGTGCTTATTGCTGTGTACTGTGCTACAAGTTCTACATCATTTAATTCTCACATGAGCCTATCAGACAGGTAATAGCTTCCCCAATACATAGATGAGGCATGGAGAGGCTACATTTTGCATCAAGTCAAACCATTCTTTAAAAGGAGTGAAGAATATTTTAACTTAAGTTTGAAACAAAGCCAACGTTATCATGTAAAAGCATGAATATCCCATTCAATTACATGAACCCATGAAAGTACGTCATGATTCTAACAAAACTCAATACACATGTATAAGTCTAAATATCAGCTGGACCTTCAGAATACCCCAGCATCCAATACTTACTTATCCTTCAATAGTTTGCTTTTTCATTCTTAGAGAGGAAAAATACACATTTTGTACTCTTTTCTCAAACAAGCAACACTCTCCACTGTTCCTGACTTTCCATTAAGCAAACACAAGGCTGCTTCCATGTATTCTAACATACTCTGCCTTCTGACTTTTGAATTGATGAATTGCCCCTATTATTATCTAAGATCAAAGTCTCAAATAGTGCTCATTTTTTTCTTAACTTGCAATCTGAAGACTTCCCTCTTATCATTGTATGATTTCTTTCCTATATTACCAATTTTCTCCTCCTGTCAGAATACAGACAAGCTTCATTCTTTTCTTATTAAAAAGTAAGGTCCTTGATCCCTCCCATCTCTTTCCAGTCACTGACCCAAAGTTGCTGACTACACTTGCATTCCCTACTTCCTGCCCTTGCACTCTGTCTTCGACCCTTTTTATTTACAGTATTTTATCTATAAGTCTCTAGTTTCCCCTTTAATGATTTCATCTTACTTACATTCTTCTCCTTTGGATTCATATTTAAATACATGCCTTCCGCTCCTGCTACTTTGGGCTCTATTTCTGTATGGACCAATGTTCACATTACAAGAAATCACACTATAACAGACTGACTTGCCATGTACCAAAATTATGGTACAATTCTCCTCAAGTGGATACAAGCTATTGTTTCATCTTCGTTTCACAGTAACACTACTTACAGTGATATTGTATCTTTAGAGGACATAGAAGGCGGAACTCAGCTTGCCCTTACACTAATTGCCCTCTTCAGCTGCAGTATTTTTATGTACATGCAGACTTACCTGAAATGTTAGTGTGGAATTTTAGGTATCTCTGCTTTCTACTGTTAGTGTATTTTAGCCTTTTCACTTTGTTCTGCCCAATTTCTCTTTCTTCTTTGCAACCTTAGTTCAACCCGTCTGAATACTTCTGTTGTCTCCTGAGGTTTACTGTCTCGTCTGCCTTGAATGTTGACTTCTGTTTCTGTCGTTCAGGATTGATTTTACAGTAATTAAAAATAAAATGCTGTGTTCTTTTTTTCTGATTAGTAAACAAACCAATCACATTGTCTTTGATTTTGGTTGTTTTAAGAGGTTTATCTTCTTAAATCTGGATTATTTAAGAAAAGGCAAATATTCAAATACAGAAAAATTAGAAGATTTCTATAGAAACTATCTAAGGATCCTCATGTGAACAATGAACAATAACACAGAAAATGATGGAGTTATTATTTTTTTCAGTTCCACAAGTTTCACTTTTCAGTTCTACAAAGTGAAACTTGTAGAACTGAAAACAACGTAACTTGTACATAACTTGTACTATTTTGGACACATAGCAAATAAGTTAATCCATTACATATGATGAATATTCACACATTAGCATCAATTTGATTTTCTTACAGTAAACGTCAATTTAAAAAATTCATTTCTTTTTATATTAGTACTTCCTTCTTATCCATTGGTTCCACGTTCACAGATTCAATCAACTACAGACTGAAAATATTAAAAACAAATTGAAAAGTAAAATATAACAATATAACAATGAAACGTAATACATTTAAAAATACAGTATAACTGTTATGCAAATAACAGTATGATATTTACATAGCATTTCATTGTGTTAGGTATTATAAGTAATCTAGAGTTTATTTAAAGTATACAGGAGAATGTGCTTTGGTTAAACATAAATACTATGCTACGTTACATAAAATACTTGAGCTTTCATGGATGTTAGTACACATGGGGGTCCTGAAGCCAATCCCTCAGTAGATACCAAGAAAGGACTATATATCTTTGTCATCATAGGGTAAGAATAAAGTGCAGAAAAGCAACAAAACCACTCATATCTTTGTCCACATATATCTTTTATAATTATTTTGATCAGTTTACTCAATCTGCAAAAGAATATCCTTATCTATTTTTTAAAGATTGTGTATTTAGTTACACAATTGAGTTGAAAAATTTTTTCTACTAAAATTTTACTAAAAATTATTACCATTAATACAAATTGATTAAATAAATTAATCAAATCTTCAGAAGATATAATCAATATTTTAATTTCATGTTTTTTCTTATGGCAACAGAAAACACTCAATGAAAATATACTGTGTACCTCCATGTGAACTCTGTGGGACTAAAAAGATGAGATTAAGGGACATAAAAATTACTGGAGAATGGTGTACTCAGAGAGCCTGTATGTATTCAGGTCATCAATTCTCATCTTATTTAGAAATGTAAAATATTAACAGCTGGCTTATAAATGTGGACTATGAAAAGAATTTGAACTCAAAATGTTTTTCCCCTTTTTTCTTCCCTGGTTTAAGTACTAAGAAACTGAACTTTGAAATACATAACAATAGTAATAATAATGATAATAGAAATATCTACTAATATTTTATTATTTGTAGGTATCATGCACATATTGATTTAAATAAATCTCACCCTGAGAGAAAGTATTGCTACATATGCCTTTAACATAACTTATTACATACTATTATAAAGAATCCAAAAGAAAAAAAAATTACAGCAAAATAGATGATATATATGTAAGGTCAACATTTTAATCAGAGTATAAATTGTACAGTAGTGCTGTCCAATACACATATAATGTTATACTGATACAGAACACATTTGTAATCTTACATTTTCAGATAGTCACATTAACAGAGGCAAAAGAGAATAGGTAAAATTAATTATATATCTTATTTACTTCAAGTAACCCAGATGTTATTTCACTTTGTAATTGATATAAAACTGAGTTTACTATTTTTATGCTAAGTCTTCAAAATCCACTGTCTAGTTTATATATACAACACATTTCAATTCAAACTAGAGACATTTTAAGTGCCCAACATGTGGTTAGTGGCTACTGTGTTGAACACAACTCTACAGTAAAAATGTGATTAGAAAAGTGATCAATTGTTTCCTCAGCAAATCATAGATTCTATAACGTAATATATGTGTTTTATATGTGATTATATTTTAAGTGATAGAGATATGTGATTATAATATACTACTCCATGTTATACAATAATATATGGCTAGGTGTTTTTAGGCATATGAATTGGTATTTGTGTACAAATGTATGTGTGTATATATATACATATATACAGATATGAATGTGTATTTATGTATATGTATAACATAAATAAATGTAAGCCAATAGTTCAAACAGTACATATATTACAAATACAGCAATTAAAATGTTTTTAAAATTAAAAAGGAAAGAGAACATGTAATCCATCAAATTCATGCTAAAAGAAAAAAATGATTATGTTGGAATTATTAAGATGTAGTATGCTGCCTTTGTTAACAATGTCAACATTTCTTAAAATTTTATGAAAGTTTATTTAACCATATGTGAGGTTTTTCCTTACATGGTGAGATTAGGTCAGCGGTTTTCAACGAGGAACAATTTATCTCCATCCACTTTGGGACATTTGGCAATGTCTGGAGCCATCTTCATTGAATCTTGAATTGTCAAGATTCAAGGGATGCTTGCTGACATCTAGTGGATCAAAACCAGGGACACTGCTGAATATCCCACCATGCCCCACATAAGCTCTTGTTAACAGGGGTGTTAGAGAAATATCTGTCCCAAAATATCAATAGTGCTGAGACTGAAATGCCCTGGTTTAGATCCAATGTGCAGTATGAGACAAAATGCCAACATTTTGTTATGATCATCATTTGAAAGCTGAGCAATTATAAGTAATTTGCCCAAAGCTCAGAAATTGTAAGTAATTTGCCCAAAGTCCCAATAGCTTTTAAGTGACAGAGGCAGGCTTCAACCAAAGTCAGCCAGAATCATATCTAGAACTCTTGCCCCTACTCCATAGAACAGTGCTGCTCACACTCTCAGTGTTGAAGGTCATATTTTTTGTTTTGTTTTGCTTCATTCTAAATTTGTATTGCTTTGTAAATCTGCAATTTTATGAAATCCAAAAAAAATTGTCTGCAAAATAAAATTAAAACAGAAAGAATTTAAAATAGAGTTCCACAAATTTTTACCCTTAGAAATAACAGACAATATTAACCTATTCATGTGTTATAACGGCACTCAGTGTTTACTCTTCACTCTCAATTTCTGTACTTCTCTGGTTGCTAAGCTGACCTGCACAAATTTCATGGGCAGGATAAACTTCAGACCACAATTTTTAGTAGCATTGCAATCAAGTACAGTGGAAATTATGCTCCTTCTTTAATTAAAAACAAATTTTAAAAATTATTAAATCAACACTAGTTTTTATTAATAGAAACTCAGTGTTATTACCAGGCAGTTCTTTCTCAATTCCCTAAAAAAAACTAGCTTTCTCCAAGAAAACAAAGACACAGGGTAAAGAAAAAAAAAAAAAAGAACATTTGTATGCGTATCAATCTGAGACATTACTATAATAACTAAAATGCACAATTTTCAAAATAATTTCTCCTTTTCTAAAACTATAACTTGTTAAAGAAGAGAAAGAGCAAAGGGGCTTATGAAATATAATTTTCTTTAAAAAATTGAACAGATCTAAACGGTACCACTAAAGGAGAAACAATTACTTATTAACACGTAAAGCAATGCTAATTTTTAATTAAATTGTAAATGCTTTATTTTTACATGTTATTCTACTTAGCAACTTAAATCTCATTTAGCTGTAGTCTCAACACTCTGTTCTCTTAAAGATTGGATGTGTGCCCTTTAATTTTACTGTCATGGAAGAAATATAGCCATTAATACCAGATAAGATTCGATGAGTAGCCTTATAGAATATGCTCAGGTTATTTCTGCAAAATTGGCAAAGCCTTCTCAGAATCATCTGCTGGCACTATCAAAACCATTAAATCAATACCACTTGGGCATATAAAGGTTGTTTGACTTTGTAAATCTTTTAGAAATAGAAGACTAGACTCTCTGATGAATGATTGTGATGGACCGAATTGCTCCTCGCCTCTCACATGCAAATCCATATGTTGAAGATCTAAACCCAAGACTTAAGAATGTGATTGCATTTAGACACAGGGCCTATAAAGAGGTATTAAGGTAAATAAGGCCAGATGGGTGTGCTCCAACACAATATGACTGTTGTCCTTATGAGAAGAGATTAGGACACAGACAGGTTCATACTCAGGGGAAAGCCCATATGAGAACATGGTCATCTGCAAGCCAGGGCGCAAGGTCTCGAGAGAAACCAAACCTGCCAATTCCTTGATCTTGGACTTCTGTCCTCCAGAAAACTGTGAGAAAATAAATTTCTGCTGTTTAAACCACCCAATCTGTGGTATTTTCTTATGGCCCTAGTAAACTAATGCAATGATTGAAAATCTTTCACTAAACGATAAAGAAAACATTACCACACTTTACCAGTCTCCTTATATTAAGAAAACATTGACAGCGGGTTAAAACCTGGTCTTATGTATTAATTGATGTTGCTGAGTGTGTAGAGGATATAATGAAAAAAAGTACTAAATATTAATTAAATGATAGCTATCATATAATACATTAAATAGATTTTAAGGTGGATTGTCAACATGGATCACTTCACTAATATTTCAAGTAATTCTCCTTGGAAAAACTGAACCCAAAATACCACTCAACAAATTCAAAAGAAATATTTAACTAATGTGAATAGGAAGTTTGGCAAGGAAACATTTGCCTAAAAAAAAAATCCACCATGTAAATGACTGTAATTGTATGATTTTATAAAACATTTGATGATAACAAGGCAAAAGCTGAGTAATTTATTGCTTTGATTAAAATGACCTATTACTGACTCTACTGATTTTTTTTCTCATTCCTTTTTTTTGTGTGTGTGTGTGTCGTCTTGGGATTTTTCTTTTTTTTTTTTTCTCGCAGCAGAATCAAAATCTACTGATTCTTGTAAATGTAGTTTTATACTTGTAGTAATTGAATTTTTTAAAAAAATTAGCTGCTTTCTGAATTTAATTCCATGGAGTTAAATCTGACCAACCACTTTCTCTGAAAAATAAGGACACATCAGAAATAGGTTCTGATACAAAATTATATTCTTTCTGATGCAATATGAAAGATCTTAATGAAATATCAGAAATAGCAGTATTCCCAATTTAAAAATACTCTCATTGAGTAATACACAGTAAAAATTGATAAATTTTTGATATAAAGAACAGAAAACAGAAAAATAGAATTTTCAACAGTGATAATTCCATTGGCAAGGCCAGTGTTTTTAGTTAAATATACTTTCTTAATCTAATGTTTTATGTTGGTAATGAAACAAGAAACCGAAATTTTAGTACTAATTTAGTTCTTTCACTGAAGTCAAAAATAAAAACACAACTAATCTGATATAACATCTGTGTTTTAAGAAGCTACTCTTCCTTTTTTGGGAAAAGCTAAAAAGATAAAACACTAATCAGTTAATTCAAACATTGTAACTTTCAATTTTATAGCCTACACTATTTCTCAATTCCTCTTCTTTAAAACATTTTAATTGAACACTGTTCACCAGAAAGAAGAATGAAATCATGCATTTGCAGCAGCATGGATGGAACCGGAGGCCATGATCTCAAGTGAAACAACTCAAAAACAGAAAATCAAGTCCTGCATGTTCTCAGTTATACGTGGGAGCTACATAATCTGTACACACGGGCATGGAGTGTGAAATGAAAGACATTGGAGACTTGGAATGGTGGGTGGGTGGGAGGCGGATGGACAATGAAAAATTACTTAATATGTACGTTGTCCTTTATTTGGGTAATGGTTAGACTAAAAGCTCTGACTTCACCACTACCCAATAGATCCATGTAACAAAACTACACTTGTATCCTTTAAAATTATACAAATAAATTTTTTTTAAAAACCTTTATGTTGTGTATTAATTGTCCCAGTCATGTATTAAGTCATTCACTAAACATGTATTGAACACTTACTATGTGCTGAGCACTGTGTTGGGCACTAAAGATACAATGATGAACAAGACACAGAGTCTCTGCTCACAGCGATTTTAGTGGGGACTTATAGACAAGTAAGCAGGTTCCAAGGGTGGTATTTCGAACAGCAACATAGACATCATCTGGGAAGATATCAGAAATGTAGAATCTCTGGCCTCACCAAGGATTTCCTGAGTCACAATCTGACCAGATCCCTTAGTGATGGGTGTGCACATTTAAGCTTGAGAAGCACAGTAATAGAGGAAATGAAGGGCCTCAATCAAAGTGTATAAACATTCACAGTTCTCTGATAACCTAAAATAAATGTAATTTTTAAAACCTGCATTGTTGCTGGGTGCGGTGGCTCACGCCTGTAATCCTAGCACTTTGGGAGGCTGAGGTGGGTGGATCGCCTGAGGTCAGGAGTTCGAGACCAGCCTCACCATCACGGTGAAACCCCATCTTCACTAAAAATACAAAAAATTAGTTGGGCATGGTGGTGCATGCCTGTAATCCCAGCTACTCAGGAGGCTGAGGGAGGAGAATCACTTGAACCTGAGAGGCGGAGGTTACAGTGAGCCAGGATCAGGCCACTGCACTTCAACCTGGACAACAAGACCAAGAATCTCTGTCTCAGGAAAAAAAAAAAAAAAATTTGCATTGTTTTCAAACCAGACTTTTTTGTTACATTCCCTCGGTTTATGTTCTACTCAAACTATGCTCTTCAGTGTTTCTTAAAATGTACTTGGTTTTCTGCATCTTTTCTTTTTCCATGCTTATCTCTAAACCTAGAATACTCTACTGTACCTGTCAAGTTCCTTCTCAAATAATACTATTAAGTAGCAGTCATGATGACGACAGTTAACTTTGGTTGAGCGCATACTATGTGCCAAAGGCTCCTCTAAAACCTTTATGTTTATCAGTTAATTTAACACTTACGTCCCTGTTTGAGGAAGATACCATTATTATCTTCATTTTACAAATGGGGAATTGAGACACAGAGAATATTAGTAATAACTGCTCCATTACAAAGCCTTTCTTCATTCTCTTAGTGGGATATAATCAATTCCATCTCTAGATAGCTTTAGAACTTTCTCTTTAACTCACCTAAGAAACTTGTTACCCCTAACTCATGGTTATTTCCATGTTTCCCTCATCATACTCTGCTACACATTAACCTTTTCCCACTACACCTCAGTCTCCTGTGGGGCTTAAATATTTCACATCCACGGCACATATTTCCACGGGATTTTTAACACTGTAAGGGTTCAAATGTATTTGTAAGATTGACTAATTTAATATTTTATGCTATATGGAGTGTTATGCTTTGGAGATTGAAAAAATTATATGAGACAAGGTTTACTTTGCAAGATTGTTATAATAGTGACTTACATGTTGCTTTAGAAATTGTTTTAGCTTATTTTCTCTTTCTCAGAAAAAAATTTAATTACAGTATCAACCTGTTCTTCTCACTTATATTCCTCACCTATTACTGCATTTGTATAGCTTATCACAGCTTTTCATAAAATTCAACCAAAATAAATTTTCTCACATCTAGTGTGGTCAAGCTACTGTGACTAAAGGAAGGTGACTAGAAGAATGCAACCCAATAATGTCCAAAGAACATGGGAAAATTGAACAGAGGAAACATTCAAACACACTACAATGCAAGGAAGCCTGAAGTTGTAAATTAAGGATTCAGAGTCCACCAAGAAAAGTTATTGAAAAGAAATCACCACCTGACTATATACTAGTGAATATTTTCTCCATCATTTTGAGTCAAACAAAACCTCCAAGAAAAACTGCTAAAAAAATATACAAAATAGGTTACCAAAACACAAAGAAAACCTAACTAGTCTTTTTCTTTGGGACATTAAATGTAAAAGACATCTAAAGACTGACATCTAAAGAGTTTAGGGTAGAAAATATTTGCGAAGTATTAATTTTAGTTCCCAAGCACCTTCATTTGTGAAGAGATTAGTTAATAAAGTCACCTATGTTTTTTTCTTGAAAAAAAAAAATTCATGGCAGAGAAAAGTGGCTCACGCCTATAATCCCAGCACTTTGGGAGGCCTAGGCAGGAGGATTGCTTGAGGCCAGGAGTTTGAGACCAGCCTGAGCAACATATGAAGACCTCCCTCTCTACAAAAAATAAAAAAGCAGCTAGATGTGGTATCACTAGCCAGTAGTCTCAGCTACTCTGGTGGCTGAGGCAGGAGGATTACTTGAACCCAGGAGTTCAGAGCTGCAGTGAGCTCTGATCACACCACTGCACTCTAGCTGAACAACAGAGTGAAATCCTATCTATAAAAATAATTAAAAAAAAAAAAAAAAGACATAGCCCAGCTAAGAAATGAATAAAAAATGAAGCATACACGAATAGGTACAGTTGGCTCTCTGTATTTGTGGGTTTCACATCCACAGATTCAACCAACCGTAGATCAAAAATATTTTTAAAAAGCCAGTGTGGTGTCTCATGCCTGTAATCCCAGCACTTTGGGAGGCTGAGGTGGGTGGATCACCTGAGGCCAGGAGTTCGAGATCAGCCAGGCAACATGGAGAAACCCCGTCTCTACTAAAAATACAAAATTAGCCAGGAGTGATGGTGTACGTCTGTAATCCCAGCCACTCTGGAGGCTGAGGCAGGAGAATCACTTGATCCCTGGAGGTGGGGGTTGCAATAAGCTGAGATCGCACCACTGCATTGCATCCATCGTGGAAAAAAAAAAAAAAAGAAAAAACTTTGAAAAAAAATTTAAACATTACATTTTTTTAATGTAAAAGAATTAGTGAAATGGTAGAATCAAGTACAGTGCAAACTGTGGCTCAGGAGAGGAAGTGATGGCTTCTAGACACGTCATTATAAATCTCTAGAGGCATATCAACTTTGAAAAAACAAAGACAAATTTTTATTTTGCTTTCACTATGGATCAGCAGACAAAATTCCATCTAAGAAACCATCTTAATTTATCACTAAAGATAATGAGTCACCATTAATGAACATATGGCTCATGGAATAGTCTGCCATCGAAGTAAAGTTAGATAATGTTTTAATAGTTTTAGCTTTTTCAGTTTGTACAGTAATCAATAGGGTTACAAGATTGCATATAGAGAACTCATGGAGAATTTAGAGCAGACCATGTTTCTGCACATTCTACAATTTAATAAAAATATACATAGACAAAAGTATTGTATGAACCCTTTTATTATTTGGCTTTCTTTCAAATTTATAAACTGCTACCTTCTATTTTCCTCTCTGGTCAAATGTTATAAAAATACATGAGTGTATTAGGTGAAATATATTTATATAAGTGTAGCATAATAATAACTGGATCAATAACAGATAAATTACACAATTGTATTATCAGTTCCAAGGAAGATAAAAATATAATGCCCTTGAACAAGCATAACACCTTACAATCTAATGAATAGAATTTTTACAAATTCACTTTATGGGGAGATGAGTAATTTCTATAGAATGATATATCAATGTACATTTGGTTCATAGCAAAATAATTTGTAAAATATCTGATATAAAGGTTTTTATACCATTCGTAGAAGGTTGAGTATACATATTTGTTGTTGTCATCATTAATATTTGAGCATTAACATTTGGGTCAAATATGCCTTTTAGAGATTTATATTCTTTCTGCCCTTTCCTGAGTTATCTGCTATGTAGCCACAGAAGTAGAACAAAAGCAAATGGGCCAAAGTGTTACGATAAAGATACCATGAGGTGTTAATTTTAAAAATAAACCTAGTCACAGGAAAATATAACGATCTGGCTTACCTATGAAGAAAATGGTAATAATATAGAACATATAGTAATGTTATATGTTGAAAAAGTTGGGTTATATATACAGTTGATCATACAGTTTAAGTGATACTTCATGAGACAAAATAAAAATCAAAAGAAAGTCACAACTCTCTGATTAAACCATTTGAAAATTTGTTTTTATCTGCTTATTTTATTTAGAATATAAAAACAATTCGCAATGATATAAATGTATGGTTTTGACATTAAATTTAGACCGATCTCAATGTATATTGTGAAGGTTCATAGATAAGCTCATGAAATATGACATCATTTCATTGTCCGGAGTTTCTTTTTCCACTGACAATACATTGTTATAGCAATAATTGCCTCTAAACCCCAATTACTAAACTTTGTCACTTAGTTATGTTCAGGGAAAATGTTTAATTAAAGATCAGTCTTCAAGTCTCCAGAGAATATTGGTTAAATCTATGTCAAGGCTCAAAATTCTTTTGATATTCAGTCAATACAAGTTTATTCAGGATTATTGAAATCTTTGAAGTAACCATTTGATAGGATTATTTGACTTTTAGTAGGATTCACTGACATTTAATGGGAAAATATATATTCCTTTTTCTCTTCATCTTCTGAGTTCACTGCCACACAATAGAAATACATATTTTAGTTTTGTACATTTTTCTAATATTTCTACTTGTCTCTTTAAAAGATAAGCATAAAACCTCAAACTCATTTTTACCCAGAAAATCCTGGGGTCTTTCACTTTGTTTCCTAGGTGTTCCAGTTCTTCTCAATGGTCCCAACACAGGTAGCTCTGCACCCTTCCCCCGCCCCAAGGTAATAGACAGTTCTATTTATTGAGCTAATTGTGCTTCTGGGTAAAACATACATGTGAGAAATGGGGGAAAAAGCAGTATAAAGACAAAAATCTACATGTAGTCTGGAACAAAGAGGGAGAACACATGTTAGGTGATAATTTGAGAAACTTTAGCTAATAAAAGACTTAACTTTTTAGCATAGGGGGCAGTAGACTTTCTTTAAAAGACTCAACTGGTGAATATTTTAGGTTTTGTGGGCCTGGATTTGATAATCACGTCTATGAGTTCATGCGTCTTTTTCTGTTTGTTTTGCTTTCGTTTTTTGTTTTGAGATGGATTCTCACTCTGTCGCCAGGCTGGAGTGCAGTGGCATGATCTCAGCTTACTGCAACCTCTGCCTTCTGGGTTCAAGCGATTCTCCTACCTCAGCCTCCTGAGTTCATGCTTCTACAATCATTCAGTAAGGATATACAAGGGGCATTAACCATGCTACTAGCACGTTAATGGAAGCCATGGTGAGTAACAAGATATGTCATTCTTTTCTTCAAAGAGTTTGCAATTAAGTAGAAGGAAGAAAAGTGCAATTCTCACCAAGCAACAATACAATTATAATATTGTTTGAGAAACTGTTTAGCGCAGTCTCTGCTAGTATGAAGTTTAGTTTTAGCGGGGTTGACACAAAGGTATAACAAATCAGACTGAAGAGGTCAAAGAGGTCTTGTACAGTGGCTCATGCCTGCAATTCAGTACTTCGGGAGGCCAAGGTGGGAAGATAACTTGAGACCAAGAGTTTGAGACCAGCCTGGGCAACATAGCGAGATCCTTTCTCTACAGGGAAAAAAAGAAGTAGTAGTAGTTGAGGAGATCTGGAGCTTAAATGTAGCTACCACTTAGACACCAGAGCACCATGAAAAGAGCTTTCTATGCAAGAGGGGTAATTTGTGTCCAGAGTAAAATTAGCATGTTCATGGAAAAAGAAGTGTATTATAGTTCTGAAGAGCATGGACTCTGGAGCTGAAAATGCATGGGTCTAAATCACAGTGCTGCCCCTTCTCAGCTGTAGGGCCTTAAGTAAATCACTCAAACTGTTCCTTTAATTGTCCTCTTCTATAGAGTGAGGATGATTATAGCTCATTGTATGATAAGATTATCATAAAGATAAAATGTGCTGACAATATGGCATTTGGTTAAGTTCTAGATAAATGTTTACTATATTATTATTAGACACCCAATATAAAATAAGCAAATAGCTTAAAACCAACATATTTTCAGAAAAAAAAAATTCAGATGAAGCATTTGCTCAACCCATAAACAATTCATAGTATGACTAAGAACTCTTCAAGTGTGTGCAAACAATGGTTTTGTTTGTTTTATATATGTGTGTGGAGGGATCTTCATGTGGCAATCTTTAATGTATGATGCACACATGATATCATGTTTATCCCTATATTTTTCTGTTAAAGAGAAAGTGAAAGTAAAAGAGGGATGTAAAGAGACAGGGAGAGAAAAAGTGAAAAAACACAGAGGTTTGGGACATGTTAAAATATTCAAACATACTAATCTTGTATTTCCCTCTAGCTTCCCTGCCAAGAAGAATGATTTTCCAACCACTACTAACCAGCAAACGCAGCAGGTAAGTGTCTGACAATTCCTTCTAGGATATTTCTTTACAAAAGGGACTGCAAAATTTGCAATGCCAATATTTTAAACAGTAAATATGACTGAGTAAGACTTGTGTACACGAAGCAAAATATTATTTTTGCACTAATATACTTAATTTTACTACCCGTAGAATTTGTATACCCACAGTTATATACTGTACAGAAATAGTTCTACTACAATTATGATAATATAACAATGAATATTTGGTTAGAATTTTAAAGTTTATGTATAATAATAAATAATAAACATTCCTCATAATACAAAGATTTTCTTTTCTAAAAAAAAATCTCAATAGGCAGTAAAAAATATTCATATTTTTCAAATAATGGAATGTTTGTTGTAGGGGTTCTCCATATACACAAATTTTCTGTTCACCAACTGACTGCCATTTAACTTCAAGAGATGATGACCAACTTCTAGAACTAGCTAGTCTATTTTGGAAAAAGATGCATTTCATTTGTCTAGTTTTTTATTTGTGATGATTCTCTCCTTTTTTGAAATGATTTGCATCATGGCATTTATATTAACGAATTAAGGATATTGTGAGCATCCTTTCAACTAAGTAGCTAAAGCAACAATGTCACCAGTTATCCATATTTGGAATTCATTTTTCAATCAGAAAATATTTAATAAACAGATAAGTGGTAAGTACTGTATCACCCATGAGAAAACTAAAGGGCAAATCACTATGAATCCTGTCCTCAAAAATTTACAGTCCTACAGGAGTTAGATACGTATCATATGTACATAAATCAGTAAGACTCTAACAGTGTTTTAAAGATGTTTTTTAAAAAAATATGACTAGTGAGAATGACAGATATAAGGAGTGATTGTGGTTTATGATTTGAAGAGACCAAACTTAGTAATTACCACTTAGTACATTGCAGACATCAATAGAAGAGATTGATAATAAAATGACAACCAGCCATAGCTCAAAAGCAGAAGCTTGGATGTCCCAACATTGTGCTCCATGTCAAGCATTCATTCTTTAATCTATCATGACGATGACTGAGAAACCTGAGGGAGGGGTTGCAGAAATCCAGAAAGGAAGCGATGCTCAAGAAGTTCAGCATGGTGACGATTTACCAACTAGCATGAAAACGTTTCAATATTTTAAAACTATTTTAATACTTTAAAAACCACCATTAGTGAAATAGGCTAAATATACGCTCTGCTATGCTGAGATAGACCTCAAAATACGAACAGCATTTTAGCTGTTGAGTATGTTATATGAGGCTGAGAGTCGAGGTTTATTGAATAACTCAGTGTGTCATTTTCAAACAGGTGACTTAGAAAATCATTAGAAAATCATATCAGTGAATCCACACAAACACTGTAAAATTGCAAAATTGCTATTGCAACCTATTGCTTTCAAATTTTGACTTTTAGCATCTTTGAACCCCGAATTCCTACTAGATCTCTTGCTTTCTGTGACTACCTTCTTTGGTGATCTATTTTGCCTTTCCCCTATTTCTCAATGACTATGGCACAACTCCCCAGAGTGATGACTCTAATCACTTTCCTAATTCAGACAGCTCTAGATACAGTATAGAAAAATGGGGTAGCTTTATTTTTGGCCTTTGACCAGCACCTTACCATTTAATGTAGTCTGCCACAACTCCACTACCCCAATGGTGAAGCTTAACCCAATTTTGATATTGGAATTTATGTGAGAGTAACTTGAAATTGGTATCACAGAGAGGTAATTTTTCTTATTTTTTTAATAAGAAAAGTGAAGTGTAATCTTACATTCTCTTCATTTTTTTTTTCTGTTGAAATAACTGGCATGGATCTAAATGCAATTGCATCTTTTGTCTGTTTTTATTTGAATAAATATGGTAGGAAGTACTACTTTATAACACAAGCTCTGCAGAACCTATTTCCCTTCTGTGTTCAAATGTCATGAATATTTATGAACCTCGAGATGGAAGCAGTAAAATAAGATGAATTGGCTTGAGCCAAACACTATTCTGCGATCTTTTCCAGTTCATTCAACTGACTGCCACTTGACCAAGACCTCACTCAAATGAACTTACATATTAAACTACTCACTGAAAAATTGATTTCCCAAATGTTTTCCAATTACAAAATCACATGGAGTTTTGCAGGAGCAATCTGCAAAGCAATCAGTATTGGTAAGACAATTTTGATACAAAGTTTTAAAAATCAAATACAGGTTATCATCTGTTGGTTCTCAGGCCCTCATGCCCCTTCCAACAGTGTGCTCTTATAATTGGTTGCATTTTAGTTCTGAAAGTCTCTGAAGAGGAGCCTCCTATTCTGTAAGAGAAATTTGCATTGTTCTCTTGACCATGTGACTCATGGGGCCATCCTATGGCAGCCGTTCATTTCATGACTCCATTGTCAGCTGTGTGACCATTTGATTTTCTCTGGTCAATAAAATGTGTGCAGAAGCAATGCAAGTGCATTCCAAGCAATAGTTTAACTAGCTGTTCTATATTATTGCTTACTCTTGTTTTCATCATCTGCCATGAGAATAGTGTGTCTCAAATACAACCTGTTCTTTCATATGAAGTTCCACAATAGAAGCTCTATGGAACTAAGACACATGTAACATTTAGTTAATAATACGCAATATGAGTGAGAAATAAACCAGTGTATAAGCCATGGAGATGTTCAGATTGTAACTGAAGTGAAACCTTATGAAATTGACACTGAAAAAAGATTCTTTCATAATATCTCTATAAAATATGTGACAGTGGCTTTTGGGGCTAGGGGAAGAGGTAAGTTCAGAACTGTTATTGGATCTTTAAAAAGCAGCCACATCATGAACTAAAGATGCAAAATACTTTGTAAACTTTTACCTATGATGATTGTAAGGAAAATAACGTGCTAAATGTGTTGTAGATTTCATCAAATGAAGGTTGGAATAAGTAATGTTACTGAGGAGACAATTGTTTTTAGTGACCAAGACAGCCTTAACATTCCCCTAACCTTGACTAAACTTTAGATAGGTTTCTTTCTGACTATAAGTTCCTGACCTTCCTTCTCTTAAAGCATTTACTTTAGAAGACTTGCAATTGTAAATTCTTTCTCTGCCCCTTTGTGATGCACATCTTCTGTGGCCCAGGAACATCTTTTCCAAGTACCTGGAAGCCATTCTTTTGACATGTGCAATCATCAACAAAGATACAGCTCCCGTTTCCTAGTCTCTATAGGAATACAGGTGCCAATTAGCAAACACAGTAGTCTTAATTACATTGACCAACCTCCCAACAATGTCTTCCAAAACTTTTTCACTTACCCCAGTGTTTAAAAATTCTCCTGTCTGTTTTCCAGCTGAGTTGAGTTCAGTATCTCTCCTTATTGCAATAGCCTCAACTGATATTTTCTTGCCTGTTTAACTGTGTTTGGTGATATTTTTCTTTGACATTAGCTACATTTGACCAACTGCTACGGGAACTAATTTGGCTTAGAAAAGAGTTGGCTGAAGATGGAGTAGAGAGACTCTAGAAATTTTAGGACTTACAAGGTGAAAGATGGGATAGTTAAAAAGTAAATTAAAGTTCAGCCATAGAGCAAAGACCAAATCCAGTATGTGACTGTCAGTAACCTTTGTTTAATAAAACAAGCATAGCACCCTTAATTTACCCTAGAAATTATTTTCAATGGACAAAATGTCTCAGGGTAAAAAGACTGATGGTGTGGTGCCCTCCCCTAACAACTGGCCAACTCAAATGGCCTGTATCTCAGTTTAGAGGGAGAAGCCTAGCTCAGAAAGAATTGTGAGTCAAGCTATTAGCACAATTACCCTGACTAGAATCAAATAGATACATTGTTGGCAGAGTTTTTGAGTGAGTTGCACTGCCAAAAAAGCTACTAGCCTAAATTAAAAGATATTGTGGCTGTTCAAGGTGTGCAATAAACTTCAGGCTGTCAAATTTCCATGGCACAATGAAGATGGGAAAAAATCTCTCAGGTTCTAAAGAAATCATGTAATTCAATGTCCCCTTTGTATATGACCAGGAAGGATAATGGAAAAGGAAGAATTTTTCAGAGAGTGGAGTCGAGAGCCAGGAAGAAGGAAGAAGCAACTCTCATGAACTAGAACTAAGGCTCAATTGGGAACATTCCCTACTTCAAAGTTAGGGGCTATATTAAGAGCAATATTTTATAATTTCTACCAACAAGTATCTGATATTTGTTTCCAGTTCTTGCTCCTTCTGAATTGGAGTAATTATTATTACCATTTTATCTCTGTTTAATCTCTAAACCTTAGGCATTTGGAAGACAGAATCTCTTTTTTTTTCTTTAAAGTTTTAGTTTCTTAACCAAAATGTACTCCATGTAGAGACTATTTGAAGACCTTGGGTCATTCATTGCTGAGCTTGAATGGAGGTTTTACACTGTCCTTTTCGTGAAAAACCTGTGTTGAATTTTGCATAAAGAGGGAGAAAGAAGGTGAGTATTTGTGACCCAGAAAATGCATTGTGGTGCATAACATTTTTGTTCTCAAATACATTTTCCTCTATCTATAAGAGGAACTTACATCTTTTCCCATAAAAGGGTAAATTCTATACCTTCCTTCATGAAACTCAACCAGCCACACTGCGAGTTGAAATGACAAAGGCCAGTTCAAAGCAGAAACTTTAAAAGCCATCGTGTGTTTCTCTAAGCAATCTTGCTCTTTTACTCCATACTGAAAATGGTATATCCAAAATATATTACTCCTGCAGCCTGAAAAAGAAGATACGTGGAGAAGACCTTCAACCACATTGAAGCTGCCAACATGTAACAAAGATAGAAATACAGCATAGCTATAAACCACAAATATCCTGTGGCCGTTTGTTGCTACAGAAAAACCTACAAACACTGACAAACACTTTCAGTCTATGCCTACAAGACTGAAAGCCTGAAAATTAAACTTCACCTGATCCCTTTCCATCTCGATTGTGATTAATTACTATCAGTGGGAGATTCCTTCAGCATTAGAAGAAATGTGGGTTATTATGTTCCCAGAAATACCACGTTCTCTCATCCTTGTCTCAGCCCCATGAGCAATTACAGATTCTTATAATTAGTGATCCACAGATAATATTGCTTTGTTCTCATTTACTTCTGCCTAGGAGATAGTAATAACTATTTGCTCTTATTATATACTCTGAGTAACATTGCCTTTCTTTTTATTCATTTTTTGTTCCTGAAGCCCTTCTACTTTCTAACACTTCTATAATAAATTTCCTATATTAAATCCCTTTCTGAATGAAATACCTAGATTAGATTGTTTTCCAGGCTGCACCTGAAACATACAGATATGACATCAAAAAAAGAAGTTTGGAGTGTCTGCTCCATGTTGGATAAAAAAACTAAATAAAATCCTGAGAAATGTGAAGAATGCCAAAGAAATGGAAAAATGAGGACAGAAAAGAATACTACTACCTGGTAGGTATTATGTGATGACATATATTTAATTAATCATATGAAACAGATATTCACTAAATTGTTGCTATGAGGACACGTCAGTTCAGAGAGATTAAGTGAATGTCCCAAAATTATTCATCTTTGACAGGGATAATATTACAACTCCTGGCTGTGTGTCTTTGAAGTCTACTTTTTTCAAATTGCAAACTATTTTAATAATACAAAGATGAACTAAGATCAACTCTTAAGTAATATAAAATAGTATAAAATAAGTGTTAATATGTGCAGCAAAGTAAAATATCATAAAATGAGATCTATAAGTGGGATATGCCCATAGATAAATGCAATCTAAGAAAATATGTTGAAAAAAGATGTGGTTTGCACTGTATCATAACATATAGATAGAATTAGTGTAGGCAATAAAGAATGCATTAAAATGTGGTGGTTCCTGAAAAGAGACACAAAAAGACAAACTAAATATGATTTGCTTCAGCAGCACTGAAGTTGTTGGATTGACAGAAGTTGGAATTAGACTTCTGAGTTAATGAGATAAAATAGAGATAGGTAACAGAGACAGCTAAGTGCTTTGTTGATCTCAGCCCCAGTCATGGAAAGTATGAGATTCTTTGAAAATTCCTAAACAGGTTAGTTATTTCATCGGCAATATAAAGAATAGATAAGATCAGAAGAAACTCAAATGGCATATTAGTTGGTATGCTTTTGCATTAATCAAACATTGACTTGATAATGTCCAAATGCAGAGGGTTGCTGGTAGACATTACTATTCAAGCAATCGATTGTTCACAGTTTCTAAAAGAGTGGTAGAGAAGATAATCTGTAAGTCTCATAAACTTGTAAAGCCTCCTGGTTATATTCTTTGTTATAATCTTTTTTCAAAATGTAAGCTGAAAGTTGCAAAACTTCTCCAGTAATTCTGCCAGTATTTTTTCACTTGTTATTCTTCTTCATACATAACTAAAACGTGTTCTGCTTTTATAAAGATTTTTTTTTTCTTTTCTTTAGGTTTCTGTGCCCATAGGTCAAGCTGGAAAACATTTTTCCATAAAACCACGTGCAATTTTATGACACAGGTGAAAGAATAGCCCAAATCCACAAGGTACTGTTATGTCCTACAAATTCTTTCAGTCATTACTGACGTGACTTATACTTAATACGTGATTGTCTTACGTTACATTATATTGTAACATTACATTACATTATACCATGCAAAGCCCAATTAATGTCTTTTTTATTTGCATGGTCAGTGGAATATATTAAAGCCTTGAGCATATATGACGTGTGTCATGGGCTGAATTTTGTCCCTCCAAAAGTCATATGTTGAAGCCCTAACTTCTGGAATCTCCGAATATGACTGTATTTAGAGATAAGAACTTTATAGAGGCAATTCAATTAAAAATAAGACCATTAGGTTGAACCCTAATCTATTCTGACTGGTGTCCTTATATTAAGAGGGAATTTGGATGTACAAACAGAACCAGGGATGTGTAGCACCAGAGGAAAGGTCACATGAGAACACCGCTCTAAGGTGGATATCTGCAAACCATGGAGACAGACTTCAAAAGAAACCGAAATCTGACAACACCTCTGTCTTGCTCTTCTAGCCTTTATAAACAGTAAGAACATAAATATTGGTTGTTTAAGCCATCCAGTTTTTAATATTTTGTTATGGAAGACACAGAAAACTAATAAAAGGTACAAAAATACAGTAAATAATGCATGTCACTTGATAAAAATCAAGTGAGAAACTTTTAGTACATAAATTAGGTAAATAAAATGTAAAATGTTTATCTTCAGCTTCTATGTAAACATGAAATTACTTTTAACTTCTCTGAATTCTCATATTTCTTCCTTAATTTATTCCAGGTTCAGATAACGAGTGTATTGTAAACAGTGTCTCAAACTTAATTTGATAACTGAAAGTGACTATACTGATAATTTAATTTCAAAGTTATGTCTTCAACATTTATGTACCACAGAAACATTTCACAACATTCTGAAATTAATGAATTTTCCAGAAAAGTGATTCCAATCATTTGAAACTTTTTACTTATGTACATGATAAATTTAATGCAAATATAAGGCATTCCACAAATATATCTAAATATATCACAGGATATAGCATGTAATATATTTCTATAGATCAATAGGAAATTCATGAAAATTAAAACCAAGTTTTGTAAATCACACTGTACCTTTCCATTGCTTGTGTTAGTATTTAACTTTTCAAGTATTTTAATTGTTTTCCCTAGCCAGTCTATAAATTCTTCAAGAATTACTTTTTGTATCACCCACAGCAAAATCAGAAACATATACACTATAAGTAATCTGTAGTCTGTATAGAATGAATCAATAATTCTAACAGCATAGGAAAGTGAGTTCCTAGAAATATTATATATATATATGTATTTTTAATTTTATATCTATATATATATATATGTTTAAATGAAGATAGAGTCTCACTATATTGTCCAGGCTAGTCTCAAACTCCTGGATCCAAGCAACCTTCCTGCTTCAGCCAAAGTGCTAAGATTACAGGCGTGAGTCACTATGCTTGGCCACTATGAATTATTGTTTTAAAAATCACTTTCTAACCTCTGTTTCTACCTCAGTTTGGCTTTTTATCCCAGTATGTTGGATGATTTCCACAAAAATCTTTCAAAAAGATGATTGACGTTGATGTCTTTAATGCAACAACATGGAGACATCAAGTGGAGTTACAGCTACTTGTGAAGTAGCTTGAAATTTCTATAATGAAAGGTGGTGAGTAGACATTAATTTGGATTTTTAACAAGTTTCAACAAAATTCAGTGTATATTTAAGTATTATAAAAGAATGCAGTATAGTGGTTAAGAGGTAAGATCCTAGAATCGAATTGCCTGCGTCACCATTTATTATTATCCTTGGAATTTGGGCAAGTTATTTATCATTTTGTGGCTTTGTTTTCTTGTCTATGAAGTGAGACTAAACACACCTACCATATAGTGATATTAGGAGTATTATATCCAATATCTTTGCCAGGATGTACTGAAATATGTTTGTTTCTAAGTATCATCTATGAAAATGCTTGTTAAATAAGTGAATAAATAAATAAATATTATATTGTTTTCAGCGATTCTACCATCCAAAAAGTATTCTTTTTCTCTTTCATTACGTTTTCACCTATGCAAACAATTCTCTGCCAGATTCCTTGATGGAAACTATCACTATGAAAACACAAAGCCAACTTTTACATTTTTAAAAGATCACTGAAACAATGTTTAAAAACTTGTTGCAAGGAAATGATTGCAAGTAATGGAAATACGGAGAAGCCACAAAGAGACATAATTTTTTCAGTTCTTAAGTTTTATTCCCTGTTGACCAGACCAGTATCACTGCCTTTTATCTCACTTAGATTCACCAAAAATATCTAATCATTTCAAATCTTCCATTTTTCTATCCTTACCTATTTCAACACATAAAAATGAATAACTTGATCAGGGCAAAGTATCTACAACACTGTGAGAATTCTGCTGTTTCAGTCAGAATTTTTCCTCTTGAGGCAAGTCTATCTATACTTAATCTTTCCTATTTCTTTGGTCTTCTGATCAAAGTTTGTTCTGACTCTTTTAGTAAATGCATCGGTCACTCTCCTTTGATAAAAACCAGTTCACGGACAAATCAAATGTATGCTTCTCTCATCTTATGCAATTCTATGAAGAGCCACATAAAAATGGAATCCAGTTCTAGGATATCAAAGAATCACCAAGTTAAAGGAGAAATTGAGCTCTAAGGGAAATAACTTCCTATTGAAACAACAACAAAAAATCTGAAGTCCAAGGAGAAAAAATAACCTTTAGTAATTGCCTTGTTATTGTTCAGTTTATTCTTTTTAGCTTTCTTCAGCCCCTCTTTTTAAAGGGCTCCATGATGAACTACATTCACTAATATAAAAGCACTACATTGTATATATGTGTGTGAGTGCATCATAAGACAATTGAATACACATACAATACCATAACAAATTAGCATATGAAAACAATTTAACATATTGGTTTCTATCCCCTCTTAATCATAATGAAATTAATACATGGAAATGACATTATTCAAATTATATTCCCTGTTTAGTATAAATGCAAGAAGACT
Organism: Macaca thibetana thibetana; assembly: GCF_024542745.1. Lineage (NCBI taxonomy): Eukaryota > Metazoa > Chordata > Mammalia > Primates > Cercopithecidae > Macaca > Macaca thibetana. The sequence goes on from NC_065582.1 coordinate 159,288,919, forward strand.
GCATTAAAATTGATCTATTTCATATTACTAAGGTAGCATTTGATGCTTGTGACCTTAGAATGTTCTTAGCATCCATTAAAAGTATACAGGTTTAGCTCAATCCTATCAAATACAAAGTAAAATAGTTAAGATCTTTGAAATTTTGGCATAATTTTACATGTCCTCACATAATTCAAAAACTGAAAAATTTCACACATACTAAGCATCTCTTTGACAGGGAGCTTCTGACCTTGAAAGGCACATTATTCCAGTTAATGAGCAATTCCAAGGGTGTATCTTCTATGTAAGCTGAACATGATTGCCCACTGAGTGCAATTCATTGGTCCTAGATCTGTTCTCTAGAGTCTTGCAGAAAATATTAAGTCATTATTTTACATGGCAGAACTTTAAGCAGTAAATATGCTACTCTGCCCTCCAAATTGCACTTTTCCAGAAGGAATATCTGGCCACAGTTAAAGCATATATACAGGCTTTCATTAATGAAAACAGAATCAGAGTGTCAATGTGATGAGCTATCTGTGTCCAATTTGGATCCTTAGGGAAGAGTTCAACCCTGAACTACACTGATTTAATTAAAATATTCTAAAATATTAGCTAAATAAGCCCCCATTTAAAGTCCTTCAAATTCACTTTTAAAGTCAATTGAGCCCTTTAGACATGCTCTTAATGTTTAGCTTCCTGCACCTCTGCTGTAGTTGCTGTTTTTTTTCTTTTTCCTCCAGCTGTCCTCAATATAAACTGATGGGAACAGCACACATACAATATTGTAAAATGCTCATTCCTGTTTTTGGACTGCTGGCCAAGCAACTCTTTCCCATTGAACATTGGCAGTGCAGTGTTATTTCTTTTATGAATTTCCATTTTTATGAGTTTTCTTTGCAATTTGGCCTAGGAAATGGGATCCTGGGAAGTTCTAAGGGTCTAATAACCAGGGGCCTTTGGAATTTATCAGGGGCAGAAAAGATGCCAGCTCAAATGCAAGCATTTGTATTACTGTCCTCTTCAAAAATAATGGCAAATTCTGGGGTTTATTGTTTTTTTATCAGGCAGAGTAAGTAAATATTTCAAATAGAGGATTCTTGAGTGTCGTAAATGCCGTGAAGTTTTGAGACCAAACGATCTAAGGTGGCTTAGAATACTTACTGGCCAACATACCATTACAGTTTTCCTCAAGCCCTCAAATAATTATGTAACTATAGTACATTAAAGATGCACTATAGCACCAGCGGTAACAACTTAGGGAGACCTTTCTCAATACCTGAGTTCTATCTCCAGTATACTCTTCAGTCTACTGACATAGTAGAATATTTCACGGCTACATTTTAGGATATGTAACTCAAAGATCTTTAAAAGAATATTTATTTGGTTTTAATGCCTTCATATATAATGTTTTATTTATTATCATCCAAATGATTTGAAAATTGTTTTCTAGTTACAAGAAGCTCCAATGTCTTTATTAAGAGTGTATTTAACAGGGAAATTTTGCAATTCTCCACTTGAGAACTACAAACCAACTGTTTTGAGTACCCAGTAAAGTAATGGCTATGTATGTTTTTAATGTCTTCGTTTTAACTGACTATATAATGAATATGTGTTATGAACTAAATATATGAATCCCCCAAAGTTCATATGTTGAAATATTAACCCCCAATATGTTAGTATTAGGAGATGGAGTCTTCAGGAGATAATTAGGTTATGAGGGAAGCCTTTATGAATGATATCAGTATCCTCATAAAAAGACACAGGAGATCTTACTCTCTCTTCTCTTGGCTATGTAAAAATAACATGAGAAAACAGTTATTTGCAAACCAGAAATAGTGCCCTCGGCAGACACCAAATTTATTGGCACCTCGATCTTGGACTTCCCAGCCTCCAGACTGTGAGAAATAAAGTTGTTGCTTCATCCACCCAGTCTGTGGTAATTTGATATAGCAGCCCAAACTGCCCAAGACAGGACCTCAGTGTGAGGTTAAAGTTGTAGTGTTGATTTTCCGTTTAACAGACAAAGACATGCTTTTCAGAATAAATACAGAGGTAGGCTTTATATTTAGATTACATAATAGCTCTGCACTCAGGCTTAAAGGTAATATTTGAGAAACTGTTTGCTTTGGCATAAGATTAGATAATTTCAAAGTCTTCTTTAATCCTGAAAGTCTATGAATTTAAGGAATCCAACATCTACTTCTGTATGGAAGGCTAAGGTAAAATAAGCAAGATAATGGATATAGCAATCAAACCCACACACATCCATAATATAAGACCAAGACAAAAGTTGTCATTAGATTTTGATATTTAGGGAAGGTTTTCTGAAAGTCTACATTTAACAATGGTGAAAGCTGTGATAAAACACAGCTTAAGAGCTCTCTGGAAAGATGGAAGTTAAAGAAGTGCACAAAATGAAAATTTTGCAGCCCCTTTGAAAAATCACAGGAGGTAGAGGTAAATGTAAGTTTAAGGCATGTATAGTGAAGCATTGAGAGAAGCACTTGGACATTTATAATGAGGCTATACTTGGGAGATCATTGAAATACAAATTAAAAATGGATTACTCTATGTGAGACAATGGGGAAACACTGAGCAGGATAAATGTGAGTACAATTGTACTTCCAGCTAATCATTTTTCTTCAACAGGAGAAATGATAATTTGAATAGTGAAGAGAAACCAAAAAGGGGAAAAAAATATTTACGGTCAGTTGCAATAGTCCAGTATAGAGCTAATGAGGTTTTGGAGAAGGCTGTTGGAAATAGAACCAAGGACATAAAGATCAAAAAGAGCTAGAAAGGAGGTGTCTGTCAAATTATTTCTGGGTTTCAGAGATTAGATGACCTGGTATATTTATGAATTTTATTATTCTCATGACAACCATACAAGGTTGATATTATTGCTGTCTTTGGATTAATGAGTATATTGATAAAGACTTTAAAGGACTTGTCCAAGCACACTTAAGAAACAGAATTGATATTGACAATAAATTCTAGTCTTTGAATCCAAAGCTCAAAACTATTATACTATTATATTACTTTAAGAAGTTTTTGTTGTTGATGTTGTGTTTTGTTTTTAGAACATGTTACTCTCATACTTACCTACTCTAGTAACAATTTACAAATATAGAGAGGATTTTTAGATATCATTGTGTATGAAAAATCTGGAACACTTTCCTAAGTTATCCTGACATGGTCTTCTCATTTGTAGGAAAATCACATGGGAGCTTCAAGTTGTATCAACTAGTACGCAGGAACAGCAAAAGAGAAGGTAATATTGATTTTGAAAATTAAAACCCCATTTCTCTAAACTTTTGGTGGCCCTTAGGTTGGTGATAGACTGGTAAATTCATGAGGATGAGTTAGTTTTCAGAAGAATATAGTACAAACATATTAGGGGCCAATTGAATTTGAGTGTTGACAAATGATATCCATACCACCACCTGCCTTAATTTAAAACAACATAATGCACAATAATAGAAAAGCAACTTGTTGGAAGATTATAACTTGTTCCTAGGACTAAATAAAAGGAAGTGACAGATTCTGAAGCCCTATACTTGTACAGGCAAGATCTACAGCCAATGTCACTATTGGGTTTCTCTGTAGAAATCCATTTACCATTCTCACATGGTAACCATAATGTTTAGGACAGAAGTATTGTCCCTGTCTACTACATAGAATTAGATATATCTATCAGCCCATTTTCCAAAGATAAATCACTTATTGTTTTATTTTACTCTAAATTTTATTTAAGTACATATGACTAGTAGAACAGGAATCACCACTCTGAATCTGAGCTTGAAGGGAGTCTCAGGAAATCAATTTCCTGACTTGTAACCTAGTAAGGCAAGGTTCAAAATAAGGATTATCTTCAAATAGAGGCAGGGTCTGTAAAGATGTTAGGCCACTAAAAATTATGAATTTCCATTAGAGATGAAATCTCAATATTAGCTCCCCATTATTAATATATAATTAATATCCCCATTTATACTCCAAACATCATGGACCCAAACTAACTTATAACTATTCTTCAAATAATAAGTGATCACATTTTTCAATAAAAAGGTCAAGTTAATTATTCAGTCTACTAGTCCAAGATTTCTGAGTAATAAGTATTTCTCCTCTAGACCAGTCGTTATAGACTGCATGTGTCTGTTAAAAACCTAACCTCCAATGGGATGGTATCAGGAGGGAAAGCCTTTGGGGGATAATTAGGTTTAGGTTGTATCATGAGGGTGGAAACCTTGATAAAATATAAGGACATAAAATTAATGTAAGAAAAACTAGACTACAGCTCTCTCTGCCACATGAGGAGAAGGAGAAAAAGTGAAACATTTAAATAGATTAATGAACAGATATATACATACATACATAGTCTATAGGTAATAAATAGATTACAAGACAGATACCACATTCCTTATTTCTGCAATTGACTGAAAGGGTATACTTCATATCGAGACTACTTTTTTCAATATGTAATTCACATGCACTTTGCTCTCAGCAAGTGACTGAATTACTCGATGTTATTTGCTTGTGAAGGTGACTCAAAACTGATTTTTCTAAAAAAAATTTGGTTATTTTACGGTTATTGTGATGCTTTTACTATCTGCTAACTTTTCCAAAACACATAGAAGTACAAGTACTGGAAGATCCTTCAGAAGATCCTCTGGGTTTATCTATAATTCTTTCTTCTCAGATTAAGTTAACAAAAAGCTCATCTCCTTGATAATTAAACCAATAAACACCTAACACAAATACCTTTCTGATTCTTTTTTATTCTAGTGTCAGAAAGTCTTCAATAACCAGGCAGAAGTCTCAGCTGCCATTTAATTGAAATTGTGTTGTATTCTTGGCTCATACAAACTAGCAGATCCCAGAGTCATAGAGGTTTGAATAGGAGCAGAATCACAAAAACTGTACCCTTCAGGTTTTTGATGATGGCACTAATAGGTACATCGTATTAGGAATGCAGTCTTAATTTTGATTTACTATTCTGATGCATAGAGATGCTCCAGAAGTTTCTCCCCTTGGATAGTTTATATCATTGCACAAGTCAAAGAGCCAATGTATAAACTCTCTCAGTTGCTGGTTATATTTCTTCAACCCATACATTAGAGATTGGGATGTAACCACAGGATATATTTATAGATCAATGGGACCACTCTAAGGGAGACTTGTGCCAAATTCCATTTATCATCTGATCTCCGGAAACATGTAAAACCACAGTGAAATTCAAGACCAGGAATTAGTGTTATTTCAGAACCAGTGTCAATCACTGAATATTCTACACCCTTGGCTCTTAGGGTATAATTATCCTAGGAAATAGTGACAGATTCCTTTGGAGGAAGCTGTTTGCAATGTTTATAGAAAGCCTGGGCAACATAACCTTGAGGACTCTTTCTTCAAGGTTAGTTAAACTGTTTTTTTTCCAAACTAAGTCACATCTTAGAAATTATTGAAAATCTGACTCTTTGATGATGAAGATAGATCTCCTTGCATAAAGACAATTCTTGGAATTTTCTTTATCTTATGGCTCATTTCCTTTTTGTGCGAGGCACCAATGATAAATTAGCCACAGCCAAAGATGACTGCGGTTAGAGCCATTCTGGTTGCCACCCTGGCTCTGAAACCTGTTTGCACAGTACCCAGTTTATAGCTCTTAACACTAGTGGCTTCTACGCTAACTCAAGGAGTCTGTCATCACAACTTATTTGGTAATTAATAAAATTAACTCTAGCTAGTTTAAACCAAATGTGATTTCATAGGTTATTTCGGGTGGCTCATAGGTCTCAAGAAGGGGTACAAACAAGCCTACTCCAAGGCTAAGCAGTCAAACGTACTCAAGCAATAGAGTTGCCAGATTTAGCAAATAAGAATACAAAACACATAAACGACACTTTTTAAAAAAATGACAGTATATCCATGCAATATTTGGGGTATGCTTAAGAGTAAGAAATGGTTAATTATTTATCTGAAATTTAAATTTAACTGAGCATTGTATAATTTATCTGGCAGCTCAATCAAGTATATGAAAGTTTTGCTAATGATACCACATGTGTCACTGTTTCTAGGTTACCGTTATATTAAAAATGAAAACTAAAAGCCAAAACCTCTACTGTCTTCCTCAAAGAATCAGATGGATTTCACAACACTTTTGTTAGAAGATTTATTCTCTTGTGTTGCCCATTGTTGAATCTGTTTTATTAATTCTCTTTACAGCAAAACCTAGTTATATGTGTGAATCCCAGCTTCACAAGAGCCTAGCAATTCAAGCTTCCTGTTTTCTGCTTAAGAAAACAAGATTCACAAATTTATTCAATTGAATATATTCAAAGGTAATAAATAAACAAATGAATGTCCACTACATTCGGTACCTGAGAGTTGAAAGTATGAATCTAGATCCATTAGTCCATTAGATTCAAGTGAATTCAATTAAGGTGAAATATTTGTAACACAAATACTTTAAAGTGAAACAATAAGTAATTTTTATTCAAATGATCACTAAAATGTCTCTTTGCTAATTCTGTCACACTGGCAAATTATTCAGCATTTGTAGACTGTCAGTTTTCTCCATTTTGAATTACCCAATGAAGAAATATTATACCAACTCGCTGAAAATAATTTGCTAATAAAGAGCCAATTAAGTTTTTAAAGTTGCTATTTTCTTTCAAATGTTCAAAATCCTTTTATAACTAGGTTTATTTTTAGATAAAGAAATTAAATTATATCATTATAGGCAACTCTTGGGCTCTTCTATTTTTTTCATCTATAACACATAATTGATGGCATATATGGGCTTTTTCAAAGCAAGCCTAGAGGGTTATGGAGCCAGAGATTTGAGTCATTGGCTACCAGCTCACTGTAGCAGTAATATTGCTTTAATACGTTGTATATATTGTTCAGGCAATTTATTTCTATGATATCTTATACTTAAAGTGCTCAGGAAATAGAGTAAAGTTCCTTTAATTATTCCCAATCAATATGAACTGGGATACAACTTATATAATATTGAATGTGTAAATCAAATATCTGTTGCTTAGTGGTTTGAGAGATACACTATTTTAGTTTAAAAAATAATTAGATGGTAAAAAAAATGACAAGTATTTCAGGATTTAATGACAATTATAAGTAAATACACAATTTTTTAAATTGCAGACAGAAAATGGGCCAAAGTGAAAATGTAACCACAAGATAAACTCACAGAAAATGAAAGTATTAGTGGGACCAAGTCTTTCCTTTACGTCTGAACTACCCATTTCTTGTTTCAAACACAAAGTGGAGAGTAACATTGAGACTACGAAGTGCCATTCAGTATAACACGAGTTTGGTTATTATAATTAAAATATATATGGTAGATGGATCATTAAAAACATTGTTCCCAATTTTTCTTTGTTGTACCAACAATCACTACAATGTGATTCCATAAAAAAAATTGGAGTCCATTCCCCCACCTCATTCAATCCGGACCAACCTTGGACTTGCTTTGGCAAACATGGTCCTCTGCTCCACTAATTTTTGACAACTTTTGGCTTCCTCAGACTCTGACGCCAACTCTCATGTAAAAAGACAGCTGGGCTCTATTTAGGTATGCCCTTCTAGCTCTCCAACACAAGTTTTTCTCCATCAGGTTGTTTCACACCAGTGAGCTTTTGCCTCACAAGTCTCACGGCCCACACCCCACCTCCAGCCTGGATAACTAATGCTTTCTTTTTCAAGGCTTAATCTAAGGCACTGTTCCTTTGATATTTGGGACACAGGCATTCACAGGAGTTGGTGAGATTGGCCGGGGAAGGGGAATGAAACAAACAGGTGCAGGTTTTCTGGCATTAAGTCTTCATCCTAGAAGTTGGAGCGACAGAGAAGGAAGCAGCAGTTCAATGGGGGAAGGGTGGAGTGTTAGAGAGAATCTAAACCCCATTTCAGCCTCCTCAATATCTGCCAACGTCACCTATGTAAAATCTCTCTCATTTAGCACACTTGACTGTAATCATATGGGTTATAGTTTTTGTTTATTTTTCCTCACTAGACTGAATATCCTAAGTTACAAACAATGTCATTGTATTCATTTTTTGGAGACTTAGCATAATATTTACATATTATAAGTGGCTTAATAAAAGTTTGGTAACTGTATGGATGGATGAATGAATGAGTGAACTAACATTCTATATCACTATGCATATATGTAATCTGTAAACGCATATTCTGTCTCAATTGTATGTGAAGAGTAACTATTTATATAGCTAGACTGCTATTCACCCTTAGATTTCACCTTGTGATACTCAAATAGGCTCTCAATGTCCAGCAGGTGAATTCAATTCTCTGAAACTTCTCTGGCATCGTATCTATAGATCTTTAATGCATCTATTAAAAAGTGGGTTAAAAAGGAAAAAAGGGGGAGCTATTTCCACCAGAATTTTCTGAAACACCGAACAAAGCAAAGGTGAGTTTAACTACAGAAAAACAGGAAGGAATACCAGAATAAGCGGGGTTTTCTAGGACGTCATTTGCTAGAAAGAGCCTCTGGCTACACAGTGGGAAAAGAGGTCAACCTTACACATTTCTATGAAGAACTGGTACTCTAGATTCCTTTGGAATCCAGATTCCCTTCTCCCATTCTGAAGAGTTTATTTAACATTTATTTTTGGTAGGCTTGTCACAATAAAAGTAGTTAAGATTTTATACACAGTTGGAAACATACTGTAAGAAATTCCAGGAAGTTTATTTACATATGGACTCTGTATAATTTTATGAAAGTGTACAACCTATTTTCATAGCATAGTATGCTAAGACTATACTTCTGCTTAGGCAACTTTTATATGCGGCTTTGTGTAATAGATACATTTTTAGAACATTTTATACTTCTCATGAAAAATTCTGACCTACCACAGAACCAAGAACATTCATCAATATACAAGAGTCTTTAAAACATGTTAGGCTGAATTGACAAAGATAGTAATCAAATTGGACAATAATATTAGTCCGTTCTCAATCTGCTATGAATAAATATGAGACCTAGTAGTTTATAAAGGAAAGAGATTTAATTGACTCACAGTTCCGCATGGCTGGGGAGGCCTCAGGAAACTCGGCAATCATGGCAGAAGGCACCGCCTCACAGACTAGCAGAAGAGCGTATGAGAGTCGAGCAAACAGGGAAGCTCTTTATAAAACCATCAGATCTCGTGAGAACTCACTCACTATCACAAGAACAGTATGGGGAAAACAACCCTAATGATTTAATTATCTCCACCTGGCCTGGCCCTTCACAGGTGGGGATTATTATACTGATGGTAAGTCAATGCAATTAAAGGATTATTAATTGAAGCTGAGATTTGGGTGGGGCCACAGAGCCAAACCAAATAAAATACTTTTAGTTACACAAGAGTTTTGAATGAGAATGAAAATGACTTATTTGTGTTTCCTTGGCTTTAACCAAGTGCTGAAATGTACTTCAGGAAGAGTCTCTAAAATTGTAAAAAAGAAACTTCAAAAAGTGGCTCACATGGTTTCTACTTGGCCAAAATTGCTGGGCTTTAGATGATCCGAAATGAAACGTGCATTTTTGGCCACGGATGATTTGAGTGAGGATAGATTTGGTACTAGAGAAGACATCCACTTCCACCTGGTCTGGTTGAAGCTCCGTACAATAGGAGTGCCTCTTGTGAACAAATCAAATCCTCTTTCAAGGCAATATAAATTATCGATGAAAATGGAGATACGTCTCCTTTGGTCTGATCATTATGTGAAATAAAACTCAGTAAACTTACCACCTGTTCAAGGTAGCAAGTATTTGCTTTCTTGTAGCTATCAGATAGCTGCACAAAATTTAAAAAATATATTTTACTGGCCGGGCGCGGTGGCTCAAGCCTGTAATCCCAGCACTTTGGGAGGCCGAGACAGGTGGATCACGAGGTCAGGAGATCGAGACCATCCTGGCTAATACGGTGAAACCCCGTCTCTACTAAAAAATACAAAAAACTAGCCGGGCGAGGTGGCGGGCGCCTGTAGTCCCAGCTACTCGGGAGGCTGAGGCAGGAGAATGGCGGGAACCCGGGAGGTGGAGCTTGCAGTGAGCCGAGATCGCGCTACTGCACTCCAGCCTGGGCGAGAGAGCGAGACTCCTTCTCAAAAATATATATATATATTTTACTGAGGTTTTACTAGTTTTTCCCCATGGGAAGAGATGGTCTGTAACAACCTAGTCTTAACACTACCAGCAATGGACATTCTGTCATAAGCGTTTGTTTTTTAAGTTAAAAAAAAAAAAAAAAAAGTAAGTAAAATGATACAGAATTGAAATCCAGCTTTATCATCTGTTAAGTTTGAAAATTTTTGTGGATTTCCTACTAAGTCCTCCCGTTCGTTTGTTTAATCAGGATAAAGTTACACTATTTTACATCCATACTTTCTTATGTCTTGATATTTTTATTATAATGTGTATTCACATTTATAGTTGTTTACTGTATTCATCTTTTTCTTTATGGCCCTTGGAAATTTCATATTTTGTATTTTTTATTTTTTTGAGACGAGGGTTTGCTATGTTGCCCAAGGCTGATCTCAAATTCCTAGGCTCAAACAATCCTTCTGCCTCAGCCCCTTGAGTAGCTGAGAATACAGGAGTGTACCACCATGCCTGGCTCCACAGAAATATTATAGCTGCCAGTTTTTTTTGAAAGTATTTTTTGCAACTTTACTTGGAATCACTTGAATGTACATATTGATTAAAATAGAGGTGATTTTCTACCTTTACCATATTGAGTCTTCTGATCCATAGATATATTCTCTCCCTCTTTATTTTTAGGTCTTTTATGTTTTTCAATAATTTTTAAATAATTTTGCCATAAAATTTAATTATTCTCTTAGTCTTGTTCTAGCTACTTTTTAATTTTAGCTGCAAAATTGCAAAAAATACACAAAAATGTGCTCTTAACACTGTTCTACACTCGTTTTATTGTTTTGTGTGAATTTAATAGACTACTAAAAATGGATTTTTATGTCAGCAATCTTCCAGTCTTCTCTTGTTAATTCTAAAATACTTTATTTTTTCTATGTAGATAATAGTCTCTGAAAATTAAGATGAGTTTTATTCTTTCATTCATATTTTTATATTTTTTGTTAAGTTCTGTTATATTTGCATAACTTCTATTAATGATACATTTCTCCAAAAATTCCTGAGATTTTTACAATTTTTTTGTATTTTTGTACGTTTCAGGGTGTTTGTTATCTTTCTTTTTGAATTCATAATTTACTAGATGTATGACGGAAGAACTAAAAGATTCTTTGAAATTTCTTGAGACACCTTTAAAACCTAGTACTTGGTCAATTTTCATAAATGTCTCAGTGGACATGAAAAGTATGTTTTCTAAAATCAATGATTCCGCAGTTCTAGATGCATTCATTAGATCAGTTAGAACTGATACATTTTCTGGATTATTTTCCTTATTCATGTGTATCGATTATATTTACTTTAGCAGCATTTGCTTTCAAATACACACAGGGCTTCTTCCTGTTTGCGTTTGCTGGTGTGTTGCCTTTCCTCTACCCTTTTCATCTTCAGCTCTTCTAACTGGTAAGTTTAATCAACTGACGTTTAACATATTTGATGAAATATTTGATCTAATTTCTATTGACATAATTACTGCTATTTGAAGCTAAAGTTTTCTTTCTTTTTTTTTTAACATTGATTTGTTTTCCACCATTATTTTCATTATCATGTATCATATTTCTATTCTTTCAGAGGTTATCTTGAAACTTTACGCTAGATCACTACATACGTATTTCTCATGTAATTCACTACATTGATAATCCTGATAAAAAATACAAAACTCTTAGAAAACCATTTCCCTTTGCATATTTATGTCATTACTTTCTGAGGCTTACTTCTATTCTTTAAACCTCCATTTTAGATAATATTGTTGCTTTACATGATCAATAATAAACGTACTAAGTTGTTTACTAATTAATTTTGTAAATAAAATTGCCACCCTTTCTTTTGCATGTAATTTTTCTTCTATTTAAAGTAGATTTCTCAAAAGTTGTTCTAGGGAACTTGGCAAAATTTTGCTTGTTGGTTTGTCAGCACATATTTTGAATTCAATATTGTTCTCAAATTATTCTTTGACTAAGTATATAATTTTAGATGGATTATTATTTTCTCTCAGTGCTATTAAAATATTCTAATATTTGGTAACTTTCATAAATTTTAAATGAAATTAAAATTAGGGGCCAGGCATGTGGTGACTCATGCCTGTAATCTCAGTGCTTTGGGAAGCCAAGGCTGAAGGATTGCTTGAGTCCAGGAGTGTGAGACCACTGTGATCAACCCAGTGAGACGGGGTCTCTAAAAATATATATATACAGGCCTGGCACGGTGGCTCATACCTATAATCCCAGTATTTTGGGAGGCCGAGGGGGGAGGGTCACCTGAGGTCGGGAGTCTGAGATCAGCCTGACCAACATGGGGAAACCCCATCTTAACTGAAAATACAAAATTAGCCGGGCGTGGTGGTGCATGCCTGTAATCCTGGCTACTCGGGAGGCTGAGGCAGGAGAATCGCTTGAACATGGGAGGCAGAGATTATGGTGAGCCAAGATGGCACCACTGCACTCCAGCCTGGGCTACAAGAGCAAAACTCTGTCTCAAAGTAAAAAAAATACATGTATTTTATATATAATACATTTTATATATTTTATATATCACATATTTATATATTATATATTTCATATATTATATATGTATTTATATATTATATATTTACATATATATAAAATATAATTACTTAAAGAATAATATGATTTTTCTTTTTTCCTTCTTTTAACATCATTCGTCTGCCTTTGGTGTATTCAGTAAACCTGGATGTGAGTAGGTATATATTTCTTTGTTTCCAATTTTTCCTGCTTTAGATTCTTGTGATTTGGGTATCAAAGGATTCATCAATCCTGTTAACAAACTGTCATAACCTTTTCAGTACTTTTCTTCTTTAATCTTTCCTTTTAAAAGTATAATTAGGAAAATGTTAAACCTTTAGAACTTTTATTCCATTCCTCATATCCCCTAAACTCTCCTATAGTCATTTCTTCAGAATCATGTTTCTCTTCACCACTTCTCTCATCTTGTGAGTATAATCCATTCATTAATACAGCCATATTTTTTTTTAATTTTCAAATTTTATTTCTTAACAGATAGAGTTAAATAACACCAAACTGAAGAATTCTAGCAATGCTTTCAATAGAATTTGTATGTTTCTTCAAAATTGCTTCAGATTACTTTAGGGTTCTGAATATGGCCTAGCTTGAAAAATAAAGTTCTTGTGCACATGAGAGGAATTTATATTCTGTCTGAAATATTGTACAATGCCCATATATGTCACTTGGGGCAATTCATTTTATTGTGTGGTTCACATCTTCAGTGTCTATTTTTTTCTGTTTGTGGCACTATTGAGAAATTCATGCTAAAATCTTCAGCTGTATGTCACACTTTAAAGTCCTTCTGCTTTTACTCTATATTTTGAATATTTGTTATTACGTATGTAAACATTTAGCACTATTGTGACTTTCTCTTGTGTTGGCCTATTTATACTCATGAAATGTCACTCTTTATCTTGCCTTAAAATAGATCCTTTCTTAGTCTAAGCTTCACAGGGTATAATTGTTTAATTCTTTTTAACTTACAATATATTTCTTTCCTTACATTGAAAGTTTCTTGGATACTTATCTTATACTTGTGTTCTTTTATAAAAAATATATAATTATCATTATCGTCATTGTTAATAGACTTTATTTTGGAACAGTTTTAGCTTCACAGGAAAATTGAGGAGATACCATAGAAAGGTAAACTATGATTAACTGAAATCATTGTTTATTCAATTTTTCTTAGTTTTTATCTGATGTCCTTTTTATGGTTCAGGACTCCATCTAGGATACCTAATTGCACGACATTGCCACGTATCCTTAGGGTCTTCTTGGCTACTGCTTCTGACTTTCTCTGTTTTTGATGACCTTGACCATTTTAGAAGTAGTACATTAGCTTCCTAGCACTGCTCTAACCAAGTATCACAAACGGAATGGCTCAAATAACAGAAATTTATTGTCTTACAATTCTGGAGGCTAGAAGTCTGAAATCAAGGTGTCCACAGGACCAGGGTCCCTCTGAAACCTGCAGAGGAGGATCCTTCCATGCCTCTTCCTAGCTATTGGTGGTGTGCTGCAAATCCCTGGCCTTTCTCAGATTGCAACAGAATAACTCCAGTCCTGCCTTCATCATCGCAGAGCATTCTCCTGCGTGAGCTTATCTTCACATGGCCACCTTCTTATAAGGATACCAGTCACATTGGACTAGAGGCCCGTCCTACTTCAGTATAACTTCAACTTTTTCTCTTTTTCAAACAATTAATTATTGACCTACAAAAAGCCATACATAATTAATATACACAACTTCATTAGTTTGGAGCTAAATAGAATCCATGAAGCCATCACTACGATCTATGGCATAAACCTATTTACCAACACAACAGTTTTTTCCCATCCTCTTATTTACTATAATTGTTTTTCTATAATGTAAACACTTAATGTAATATCTGTCCTCAGAAAAAAATTATACAAAACCATACTATTAACAATAAACACTTGCTGTACAGTAGTTCTAGGACTTGTCTTGTATAACCAAAACTTTGTACTTTTTGACTAATACTCCTCGTCTATTTTTGCCCTCTGACCAGCCTCTAACTATTACCATTCCATTCTTTTCCTCTGTGTGGGTTTGACTTTTTGAAATTCATCATGGAGTGATATCATGCAGCATTTGCCCTTTTGTCTCTTCTTATTTTCCATCTGTAGACCGTTGGGGAGGTGTTTGTTTAGAACTTTTATCCATTTTAAAGTGGGCTGTTTGTTTTCTTATTGTTTAATCTGATGAGTCCTTGGTATAGTTCTTGAGATAAGTCCTTTTTGAGATACATACATGTATGTGTTTTGCAAATATTTTCTCCAGTCATTACCTTGTCTTTTCATTTTCTTATCAGTGTCTTTAGCAGAGAAGACTATTTCAATTTTAATTCAGTCCAAAATATCAGATTTTTATTTCACAGATAGTGCTTTTGGTGTGTATCAAAAACTTCATCGTCAAACTCAAGGTCACCTACATTTTCTTCTTTGTTATCCTCTAGAAGTCTTAGAGTTTCACATTTGACATTTAGATCTATAATTCATTTTGAGTACTTTTTGTGAAAGTTATAACATCTTCATTTAGACTCATTTCCCTCTGCATGTGGAATTTAGTTGTTCCAATATCATTTTTTTCTTTTATATAATTTTAGTATTTGTTTTAGATACAGGGGATACTTAGGGAGGTTTGTTAAATGAGTATATTGCATGATGCTGAGGTTTGGGGTAAGGATCTTATCATCCAGTGGGTAAGCATAGTCCTTAATAGGCAGTTTTTCAAACCATGTCTCCCTCCCTCTCTCCTTCAATAGTAGTCCACAATATCTATGTTTCCCATCTTTATGCCCGTGAATACCCAATGTTTATCTTCCACTTATAAGTGAAAATATATGGCATTTGATTTTTCTCTACTTGCATTAATTTGCTTAGAATCATGGCTTCCAGCTGCACCCATGCTACTACAAAGAATGTGATTTCATTTTTTGTGGCTACATAGTATTCCATGGTATATATGTACCACACTTTCTTTATCCAATACACCATCAAGGGGCACCTAAGTGGATTCCATGTCTTTGTTATTGTGAATAGCATGGTGATGAACATATAAGTGCATGTGTCTTTTCAGTAGAGTGATTTATTTTCTTTTGCGCATTTACCCAGTAATAGGAACGCTAGGTTGAAAGGTAGTTGTGTTTTACATTCTTTGCGAAATCTCCAAACTGCTTTCTGCTGCGACTGAACTAATTTTCATTCCTACCAACAATGTGTAAATGGTCCCCTTTCTACACAACCTCACCAGTATGTGTTATTTGACTTTTTACTGATAGCCATTCTGACTAGTGTAAGATGGTATCTTATTGTGGTTTTGAGTTGCATTTCTCTGATGATTAGTGATGTTGAGCATTTTTCATATGTTTGCTGAACATTTCCATGTCTTTTTAGAAGTGTCTGTTCATGTCCTTTGTCTAGTTTTAGATGAGATTGCTTTTTGCTTAATGTGTTTAAGTTCCTTATAGATTCTGGATATTAAACCTTTATTGGGTGCATGCTTTGTGAGTATTTTCTACCATTCTGTAGGCTGTTTCCTCCATTGATAGTTTCTTTTGCTGTGAAGAAGCTCTTTAGTTTAATTAAGCCCCACTTGTTTATTTTTCTTTTGTTGCAATTGCTACTGGGGACTTAGCCAAAAATTATTTGCCTAGGCTGATGTCAAGAAGGGTATTTTCTAGGATTTTTACAATTTGGGTCTCGTAAGGTGGATTTAAATCTTTAATCCACCTTGAATTAATTTTTGTATATGGTGAAAGGTAGGGGCCCAGTGTCATTCCTCTACATACCAATAGCCAGTTATCCCAGCACCATTTATTGAATAAGGAGCCCTTTTCCCATTACTTGTTTTTGTCAGCTTTGTCGAAGATAGATGATTGTAGATATGCAGCTCTATTTTCTTGGTGGTTTTTTCTGTTCCTTTGGTCTGTGTGTCTGTTTCTGTACCAGTACCATGCTGTTTTGGTTAGGTAGACTTACAATATAGTTTGAAGTAGGGTAGTGTGTTGTCTCTGGCTTTGTTCTTTTTGCTTTTGATTGCCTTGGGTATTCAGGCTCTTTTATGGTTCCATATAAGTTTTGCAATAGTTGTTTTTTTTTTTTTTTTTTTAATTCTGTAAGGAATGACACTGGTAGTTTGCAAGGAATAGCATTGCCTCTGTAAATTGCTTTGGGAAGTATGGCCATTTAAATGATATTGATTCTTCTAATCCATGAGAATTGCATGTTTTTCCATTACTTGTGTTGTCTCTGATTTTGTTCAGCAGTCTTTTGTGGTTGTGCTTATGGAGATTGTTTACCTTCTTGCTTAGCTGTATTCTTAGGTATTTCTAGGAGTTGGAGGAATGCCCCACTTCCATGCTGGTTCACAAACCTGTGTGTTTCAGCCTTCTCAGTGCTCTGAGAGTGGGGTCTCCTTTCTTACCCCAGTGTCAGCCACAGCCCTCCACTTGGCATTCTCAAGCTGGTCACTGCAGCTCTGGGGCTCCAGGTCAGCCTGTGTCTTGAGGTTGGCCTTCAGCTGCCCTGGGAGATCCAAAGTGCTCCCAGGTCATCAAGAAAATATTCAGGTGGAGCAAAGCATGCAGGCTGGGCAGCATAGGCTATGCTGTGCACATATTCCTGCAGGGAGACTAGACAAGGGCCCTGGGAGGGTCTGGTGGGCAGGAGTGTCTACAGAAAAGATGCTCCCCAGTCCTGCAGGAAAGCCAGTCCTGCTCTCTCCTAGCCCAGTGGTCAGCTGGAATTGGAGTCTCTCGAGGGAGATGCAGAGCCCTGGGGAATGGGCACCCATGGCTGTGGTCTGCCCAAGCCACCCTACACACAAAATCTCCTGAGCTCTGTGCCTGATGAAGCCCTGTTTATGCCTATTGCCTGGGCAGATCCCTCTACCAGCTCACACATCCATAGGGGGAAAGGGGTCCCCTATAGCTCACATACCAAAAGTCTCTGCTGAGAGTAGGCTGTCCCTCAGTTCCCTCACTCATCCCTTCCTCAGTGACCATTCTGGGCCAGGAGCTGCCCCTAGCAGTTGGATACCTGATACAGGGTCCCAGCTTCCTCCCTCTTCAGCCTTGGTGTCAGCATCACCTCTCCATCCTTTCTTGGTGCTTTCTCTCTGAAGATCTGCCCAAATTATATTGATTTACTTGATAATATGCTCTTTCAGAGGGAGCAGCACTTCCTGGCTGAGTCTAGTCATCTATCTTGTCCCTCTCCACCATGTTTTGTAAAGACAATCTTTTCTCCATTAAATTGCCTTTGTTCCTTTTTCAAAGATCAGTTGACTATATTGGTGTATATCTATTTTTTGACTATCTAATCTGTTCCATTGATCTATGTGTCTATTCTTTTGCCAGTATCATGCTGTCTCAGTTACTGTAGCTTTATACTATGTCTTGAAGTGTGGTAGTGTCATTCTTCTAATTTGGCTCTTCTTCAATATTGTGTTGGCTGTTCTTTAACTTTTCTCTTTTTACATAAACTTTAGAGTCAGTTTGTTGATATCCACAAGTTAACTTGCTGCTATTTTAATTGGGATTGCATTGAATCTATAGATCAATTTGGGAAGAATTAATGTATTAGGAATATTGAGTCTTCCAATCCATAGATACAAATTAGCTATCTTTTAGTCCTTCTTTGATTTCTTTCATCAGTGTTGTAATTTTTTACATAAAGATTTTCTAATTTTTAGATTTATGCCTAAATATTTAACCTTTTGTTTATAATATAAATGTTATTGTATTTTTAAATTCAATTTCCAGTTGTTCATTGCTGGAATGTACAAAAGCAATTATCATTTGTACATGGATCGTGCATCCTATTCCTTTGCTACAATCACTTACTTTTTCTATTATCTGAATCATCTGTAGTTTGGTCAATATCTTGAAGTAGTTCATGCTCTTTCACCACAATCATCTTTTTCATCTGGGATAGTGCCCCTAAAGGCCAATCATGGGACTAAATTAATTATGAAAGTCAGTCTGCTCTACTTAGTCCAATTAAACTTAATTGCATCTTCCCTATATTCCTAATCATTCTCACCTAAGGGACATGTTACTTTCATGTTTTTAAACGGATTATCAGAGCTTAATTATTTTCACAAGTATGACTCTCAGAAAAGACGTTTAGATATCAGAAGATGAAGGGAAATCAGATTTATCCCATTAAATTAAAAGTGTGTGTCAAACCTCATAATGATTTTTTGGGCTACCCATAAATCTTCATCGATAATGGAAACAATTGTAGCAGGAATAGTGACATATGAACAAACTACAGAAATTACTAATCAAAAAAGCAAAATAACATAGAACTAAATTTTTGTATTAAACTGTAGTAAGCTTTAAAATCAAGTTCTAAATTTAAATTACCAGTGTTAAATCAACAAGTGAAGAAATTTCTTGCAAATGCACTGACATAAATTACAGGCATGAGACAGATTGCATAATTGTCCTATAATATGCAAGTATAAGTAATTCTTGATTTAAAAATGAAGGACAATAGCACTGCTAGAGAACCCACGACAATGTAATATGTGGAAGCAGGAGAAGGTAGATGGTTTCATTTGCCTAAAATTACACGGTCAGTAAGTGGTAGAGGCAAATTCGAGATCTTAAATCTATATTCCATGCTCTTTAACTCCAGCACTACTTTTTTTCTTATGGAAAAACAATGACTTTGCAATGTAGTTACTCCTGAGTGAATCTATTCTTACTAACAAAATTAACATCAGCATTGTGTCCATCATGAATCTGGAAAATGTCAGCCTAACCTCTTATAATCAATTGTGGGCTACTAATAACTGACCATTCCCAATAGTTGAGTATATTCATAAATCTCAAAGAATGTGGGTTTTATATCACTTATTTAAAAGTGATTTTCCCATGATGTTAAAATGGCAAATTCTAGAGTTGGAGGTTGAACTGTAATTTTTCAGAATCTTGATCTTTCCTCAAGCACAAAGAAGAAAGGTGAAGCTAAGTAGTCAGGCATCAATTCTGGGTCATTCTGACTCTATAAAGGGGGAGAATGTCAAATCCTTCCTTCCCTTTCTACCTTATGCCTCGCTTACGTATTAGAATTGCTGTGTGTAGGGTGCCTTCTCCAGAGCAGGAGGAAGACCCTGAGTCATTCTTCCTCCCGACCTGTGCTGAAGGGAAAGGGAGATGAGAACAACTCAGAACAAACCAAAAGACTCCCAAAAAGTCAGGAGCAAAACTGCATACAGAAACAATTAATTTTCAACTCTTCCCTTATTCCTTTGAAACTCTCAGGTCTGGCATCATTTCCCATTTGTATACCTGAGAATTTTGTCAGAAGCCCTCAGACAGAAATAAAATAAATTTGTATCACTTCTAAGGTCAGGGTTTGTGCTGTGGCAAAGAAAACTTGGAGGGGTAGGGGGGAGAAAAAGGTCAACTGTATTCCAATTGGAGAAAAGGTACTCAAAATTGCTTTCACACAAATGTATTTCAGAAGGATGGTAAGCACCTTACCAACAGAGCAAAAATAAATGCAAATAATTTCTTTCAGAAGATGTAGGTTTGGGGTGCTGACATGGTATACTCTATTTAAAGTAATACATCTACAGAAGACTGGAGGACTTCAAAATGTAGTACTATGATTCAAGCACTTTCTCCATTACATAAAGTCAGAAATGTGTTTTATCTGTTCCTAAACTGCATTGTGTATACTCTCCATTGATCTGGTACAAGTAGTGGATTCCTCCATTCATTTTTACCTCCCAGTTATTGGGGTTTTTTAAATTGAATTTTTAGATCAAATGAATCTGCAAACCAACTGACCAGGCAAGGTTTTGGTTTGAGATGTTTCGATTTGAAGCAATATTTCTTCTTTCTGATAAACACGTTATAATTACCTATCACAGGAGATAAAGTAGCAAGGTGGCTAAAAGCAAAGGCTTTGGAGTCAGATGGCCTGGATTAAAATCCTGTTTTAAGTTTGCCAGCACTTAGTAATGGGAATATTACCTAGTCTTCCTGAGCCTCGGTGACCTTATATGACAATGGGGATGATAATTATATCTGGCTCATTGGATTATTGTGAGGATTAACTGTGTTCATTTATAAGATACATCTTTACACATACAATTGCTCAGTGGATACCAGCTGTTTTGTTTTTGTTTTTTGTTTTCATTATGTGCAAAAGTATTAGAGGTACAAAATTGAAACGGTGTTTAAAATAAGAGATCAGGGAGCTCTCACTGCTTTCAAGTCTACTCATGAATAAGACACAGTTCCTCTCTTCAAATGACAAAAAACACTAGAGAATCAGACAGGCACTCAAATCAAAGCCGTAGAATGGAGTTTTGAGAGATATTAAATGGAATATGAGTTTGCAAATAAAAAGCACATTCACAGGGTTATTAGAAATAGAGAGTGTAGGATTATTCTGAATTATTAAGCTATTTCAATTTTGTATTTGAGTTGTGAAAATGCCAATGAATTAGCTCTTTTGGAAATTGCTGAAAGTACTTTGAGGTTATTAACATCATATAATTGTGTACTTAAAGAGTAATCAGTTTTTCCTGGAGGAATAAAGAAAACCACTGTAGTTGGGTTAAGTGACTTTTTATTTCTAGTGATATTATGTTCTACACTATGAAGCAGGGAAGCTCTGAATAGAAACACATAAAAGAGCAGTCAGTATGGAGTTAGAAAACCTGGGACTTGCCTAGTTCTCTTGCCAACTATGTATTTAATCTTTGTATGCCTCAACCCTTCTTCATTTAGGAAACAAGAGACTAATACAAAAACTTCTGAATATTAAACGAAATAAACAACGAATAAGTTGTTTGCAACATCCAACATATTATATAAGCTAAGTTGTTATCCTCTGTGATTGAAATTTGAAACCCAAAACTATCTGAGATGACCTGAAAATACCACTTTACTTTTCTCTTAGGGTTTCATGCGTTACTTATTTTATTCTCATTAAATCTTTGGAAGTCATCAGTATGAGTATTATTGTGCTTATTTTGAAGATGATGAAACTGAGACTCAAATAATTTAAATGATTTTTCCATTAGTACTTGGCCTGAAATAGCAAGAGGCAAAACTAGAAGCAAAGTCTTAAGATACTCTCATTGGTATTTCAGCATATCTCGAAGACTGCCAAAATTAATAAAGAAGCAGGTGATGCAGGATCAGATACTAGGACTTTGTATCTTGAGATATTGCTTAAGACTTACAGAATGATTGACAAACATTAGGCATACCAAAGATGCTTATGGAGTGACGGTAAATTGTAAGACACTATAACCAGCCAGTGAAGCGTTGAACTTTCAGACATCTTGTGCCTTTTATTTTACATTCTTTTAAACTTCAGCTCCCATGGTTATTCAGATGCATCAAAGAGTAGTGCTGCTAAGGGTGAGCCTGGTGGTCATATTTCTGTAGAGAGATGTAAGTTATATACATAAATTCCAGTTTAGGTTTCCTAGTAGTCAAACTCTGATCTCACCACCAACTGGAACGAGCTATCACAGTGAACTAGGAACTTAAATTTGAATCAGAGACTTGAATTCTAGGCCAAATTGTGTCCCTATTGTAATCTTCTAGGCGTGACTTATGGCATAATTGTTATAGAAACAGTTAATGACCTTTCTATGCCCTTTATAATTCTAAATTCATTTTCTGAAATAATAATCTTCAGGTAACATGTAAAATGTCTTTTAATATATGCTATAAAATATACTGTACTATATTAAGCTATGTAATATATGATATACTATATACACAGAATTTATGTGTTTTTGTTATTTTCAATTTATATAATTTTACATGAAAGTTTAAACTGGCTGAATCCAACCAATCTTTAATATATGTTAAAACACTCAATATAATTCAAAACAAAATTCTGGGAAGACATGTGTTTGGATAATTAGGTGAGATAAAAGGCTACCGGTCTAAACTACTACCACTAAAATTAATAAATTATTAACTGACTGGAATTATGATAAGTATTCGATATCAGTTGGGTTTTTTTTTTCTTTACAACTGGAATCAAATGATAATGGAGTTTTAAAATAGTTTTAAGTACTCAAATAGCTCCACAATGTATGAACAATAATGAGGGGAACTTAATTTACTCTGTGTCAAACATATTATCAAGCTACATTAATCAAATCAATATGGAATTTGTTCAAAAATGGGTACCAAAATATCAGTGTATTTAAAGTAAGATAAGGGGATTTTTTTTTCAATTTATTAAAAGGAATGTTAATTATTTTATGATACTTCTGGCAGCCAGTTTATCTATCTGGAAAACAAATGAAAACATTCACCAGTTACTTAACTTTCACCATGTATAATAGATATATCACAAATGTGACAAAAACACTTAGAAACAAAAAAAAATACTATGCAACTTAAGGTGAAAGAGAGCTTTTAAGCTAACTTTAAGATCCTGCGTGTAAAAAAGAAAAGATAAAATGTTAAAATATTTTTAAAATACCATTTATGGCAAATTATTACATTCACCGAATCAAGTAATATAAAATAGATTTAGAATATAGATTTGCAATTCAGGTGAGACAAAAGGGATGACTATGACATATAAAGAGATCTTAAGAAACTGAGCAAAGATGATGTTAACCCAATTATCCAATAGTCAAAGATCATGAATAAACAATTCACTGAAGAGTAGTTCTAGATGGCTGAAAATATTTTTAAATACTTAAATTCACAATTTGGAAACATAAATCAGAGTAACAAAGAGCTATTACTTTATGCTTATCAGTAGAGCTAACAATGAAATGATGTCTATTGCTCCTATGAATGTGAGTTACTGTCACATATCCCTCTCTCAAATGTGAATTGATAAAGCCCTTTTTGAAAGATGTTTGGCATAATTAAGAATAATGTATTGAGTAAGAATAAAGAAATAAAGTTTGTATGTATATTAGAATTATACTTTTATTTAAAAGTAATCCAAAGGATTTTTCTGGTTTTTTGTTTGTGTGTTTTAGAGGTAAAGTCTTAATTTGTCACCCAGGCTAGAGTGCATCAGCATGATCAGAGCTCACTGTAACCTCAAACTCCTAGCCACAAGCAATCCCCCCACCTCAGCCTTCCAAAGCACTAGGATTAGAGGCATGAGCCACCGTGCCCAGCCCCAAGATTTCTTATACCTGGGTGGGTGTGTATACATGTATACACAACATGCTTGCCCATGACTATGTTTGTGAAGAAGCATGGTTTTTCACATGTTGACCTTGATTCATAGACAACAAGGTAGCAAATTGGCTACCTTGGTTGAGAGACTGAATAAGCAAATAAGTAAATATATTGAGACTATTGTTAGCCAAAATGAAGGTGTTGCTTTGTAGTCCAAATGTGAGGAGAATCACTGAAACAGTCTCAGGAATAAACGGTATTTCTATGTTGATAGCAAAGCCTTTGCTTACATGTTCATGTCCCCTGTCTTGAGTTTTCTCTTCTTGTTCATTTGTTGTTTTTTCAGTCTCACCTTACCTTCTCTCTTCTATTCCTTCCCTTCCTCAGGCTTCTCCTATTTTTACAATTTCTCTTCCAGCTCTTCTCTTTCTGCTCTTCTGCCCTTCTGTTTCCCTTCCTCTTTCCTCTCCTTCTCTTCATTCTTCTCTTTATCTTTCATGCTTTCCTCCCTTCTCTCTTTTTTTCCTCATTTCTTCCTTCCCTTCCCTCTGTGGCTGGGTCTATGTGTCAGAGACCAAGAAGGCAGAGTGGTGAGGATAGAGAGTGGGGTGCCAGGCAGGATGTGGGAAAGGTCATCTAGAGGAACCAGTGTTCCCGATGGTCAAGGAAGCTGAGCAGTAGGGTAACCCGACGGTGAGGAGGCAATAGAGCATCTAGCAACAAAAAAATGGGGCTCTAGGATGTGAGCCATCAGGATTTGTCAGTGCTCCTGGCCTAGGAGACAGTGGAGGGTGAGTGGAGGGAGAGGTGTCCATAAAGGAGGCATCTGATAGCCTAGGAAGCAGCATGACAGGAGTGGAGAGTCCATGGATAGAAGTGGCTGGATTGACTGGGAGAGGAGTAACATGAAACAAATAAGTAAAATCATCAAATAATACGTAAAAATATTGACGATAATGTGAACCAGGTTTTCCAACGTTAGAAAAGTGACCTACAAGCATGAAAAGTGGGGAAGGCTAGAAAGAAATATGAGATTTGGGGCTTTGAATCGTAGGTAGCAATATGAGCTCTTATTTTTAATAAGTATGTACATATAAATATAGAAATAGCTTTAGCTCTGTGTGTGGCTCTTCTGGTTTAGAAAGTCAGGTGAATTCGAGTGGAGAATGGAAGAGAGTCAGTTGGCATTTTCCCAGAATTCTCTCCTTCCTCATAGTCATAGACCCATGTTCTCTTTGTTTCAGTTGTTGAAATTAAATTCAAATTCAAGTCAAAAAGAGAGGAAATTAAACTTGAATCCTTATTTTGTCATTTCCCAGCTAGTACTTGGGTTTATTTGAAGACTTAAATGAGATGAGATATACAACTTACCTGCTCTTCAGGTGAAGTGAAGTGAAAACTGTATATGTCACCTGATGTTTTGAAAAAATAT
This sequence comes from Macaca thibetana thibetana, assembly GCF_024542745.1. Taxonomy (NCBI): domain Eukaryota; kingdom Metazoa; phylum Chordata; class Mammalia; order Primates; family Cercopithecidae; genus Macaca; species Macaca thibetana. The sequence goes on from NC_065582.1 coordinate 159,314,176, forward strand.
CAATACCACCGGCTGGATTATACAAGTCTGAGGTTACCTGAATTGGAGGCACTAGCACTATTTTGTATGGAGGAAACAGAACTTAGAAAAGAAGTAATTTGGTGAAAGTCGCTAATGAGGAACAGAACTCTGCCCCAGAATCTAAGCCTCCTCATCACGAATCCAGCAGCAAAATGCCATATTCATTTTATTTTAATCCCAATATTTTCTGAAAACTAAATGCCTTTTTCTGCAGGGTTTGATAATTTTAATATTTAGTAGTCAGTTAATTTGACACTTCTATGGCAAGTGTAAGATAGCTCTGATGACTGACGTTAATATGCCCTAGCAAAACTTTATTCTATGGTTTGACATATAATACCTAACACATGATAACAGAGAAAAGTGCTGTCTTCAGTACACCAGAATGGAAAAGCCCAAACTGGCATTTTGGGATTTTCCCCTTATCATAGCAGTACACAGGCAGCACATTCTGACCTATCAAATTTGAGAAGTGTGGGCTATTGAGGTTTCATAAGAAAGTGTGAAATAAATTTCCCATTGAAAACATGTTGATAAAATGTTGGCAGGTAAAATCTCCGTAGCAAAGAAAGAAAATGTCTTTGAAAACATCCAAGTGAATGGTCATGTTTTAAGTTAACAAGGAGTTGCCAGAAGCCTCCCTTGAAATCAGGAAACTGCTCATCTTGCAGATTGTTAGGAATTGGATTTATGGAGCAAAAATGTCCTACATTACAGAATAAGAGCAAAGAGGTGCCAAATTTCTAAATGTCTTGTATAATTTTGTTTTGATGTAAACAATAGGGTCTGATATTATAATATGATCCAATTAATACAATACTGAGAACCACCATGTCAGGCAGGCAGAAGAAAATAGCATGCACTTTTCACCTTTGACCAGAAGCTGATTATCTTTGCATGTATTTCTTTGCTTTTATCATCAGAGCATATGAGCACAACAAAAGGAATAAATAAGGTGGTACAACACAATAAATAAAAGCATGGGGCAAGAGGTTAACAATATGCTATGGTAAAATACTATCACCTTTCCCTGATTAGCATATTTTGGAAGGGAAAAATTGCAATACATAATAGAAGGATAACTTAGCAAGTGTTTGGAATTAATAGTGACACATACTTGGAGAAATTTCTAACACAGCAAAAGTACAGCTAAATTTTTAAAACTATTATTCTTTTTCTCTCACACAAACATTCAGAAATACACACAGTGTCTGAACAATATAATCATTACACTCTACATATTCAGCTATCATTTCAACTATAATTTTCCATTTTTACATTAATCTATCTTTACATTCATCCACCCATCCATCATCTATCTGCCTATCTATCTACCTACCTATCTATCTATCTATCTATCTATCTATCTAATCTAAAGTCTTTCATCTTTTTAACTGATTTTCCCTCTCATCTATTGTGGATAATGGAAATGATTTTGCCCTTCTTTCCATGGTTTATATTAGACCTTACAGAGTAGAGCACAAAATTCCACTTATACTTCTTGCTGGCCTTCCTATCTAGGGAGAGAAACTGAGGCTCTTATTCACTGGACCTAAAAATGACTAGGCTACATTTTGTTATAGGCTTCTTACCTCCCCTTAAAGGAATCATTCCAGTTCTTCTTTCTTTCGCCTCCTGTCTGCATATTGTAAGCATACCTAAAATCTGTCTTTCGAGAGAAAAGCTAAAGACAACTCATTCTCCATCTACTAGATTATCTGCCGGTGAATACATGGAAGAAAATGTTAAATAAGGCAATTAACAAGTGTATAATCCACATAGCTGGACACTCTGTATTTGAAGAAGTCTCTTCTAAACCTTCTAGAAACATTTTCCAAACCAACTTTTACCAAAGCATCTTTTGTACTTGGAATGGAGTGAGGAGGTCAGAGCTGTTAACAATCCCATCCAGGCCCAACCTCTATTTAAAGCAGTATCTAAAAATGTTTGAGGTGATGGATACCCCAGTTACCCCAATTTGATCATTAGACATTGCATACATGCATCACAATATCACATGTACTGCCAAAATATGTACAACTATTTCATTTCAATTAATAATAAGTTTCTTGAATAAAAGTTAAGATTAAAGTAGAGGAAAATCCTACTTGATTATAGATTTGTCTACACATAACTTCCCTTTCTGGGAACATAAATGAAGAAAGGTAAATGGGAACACTGAAGCACAAACACACCAGATTTCACACACACACACACACACACACACACACAGAGAGAGAGAGAGAGAGAGAGAGAGAGAGACCCTGATTTGACAACAGTGTTGTTTACCCTTTGATACTTTATTCTCATTCCTTCTCATTCCTTCTCTGACCTAATATGTGACTACCTCTTATTTTTCTGTACATGTCTACGTCTCTCCTTTTCTTTTCTTTTTCTTCCTAAGTGGAAGCTACAAGAATCAGCTATGCTATAGTGGCAGTCTTTCTTCCTTAAAACCCGGGTGCAAAACGTGCTGCTATTCTGTTCTTGAGGGCTCTACAGAATGAAGTGATGCAGAGAAGTTGCAATGAGATCAGTACTTGTCCATTTGTTAAGCTTGTTTGGGTATTTACATCACTATTTTTGATAGATCTAAAATAAAGATGTTATTCACATGCAATGTATTCACATACATATGTATGCGCACATACACAGGCTAACACACAAGTACATAACCCCAAAAGGAATAAGTTTATTGTACATTTGCATTCTTTGACAATTTAAAGTAGAACTACCTGCTATAGTAAATAAGGATTAGCCTATTTGCTTAGCCATGGATAAAGGAGTTTTCCAAAGCACTGTAACACAGAGTGCCATGAATTCTGGCTCAAGAAATATTATCATGAGATTTCCTACCTGCTTTGTAGAAGCCATTTGTCCCTAGAGAATTTTCAGCCTAATTGTAACTGACACATTAATAATACCATCCAGAGTGTCAAACCTACCACATGACACTGGAAGAGAAAATGTGTGAGAAAACCATACTCCACTAGGTAAGGAATCTGAAAAAAGCAAACAAACAAAAAAACAACTTCATAATGAATCAAACTGAAACAAGGTTCATAGCAAAATGCTGCATACATAATTATAATTTTTTTTTCATTTTTAATAACCTATTTTATAAATAAGACTGCTGTAATATGTTTTAAAACTATGTAGTAATCAGTAAATAACAATAAATTGGAATAACAATTTCTGTTTTCTAAAATAAATGTTCAGCAGAAATGAGGAAAGTCTAGAGATTTTATGAAAAGCAATTTCTGTCTTTTCTGTTCCAGTTCATTCAATAAACAGGATGAACTAGAAATGACTTGAGAGTCCTGACAACTACAGAGAATTTAAAATACTTATGTTGTGAATATCTTCTTCTTATTCATATGTATTACTAGTCTTTGAAAGCCCAATAAAAGGTAATATTGATAAGCGCAACTAAAATCATCGTCCCCTCCGATTATTTGTTCTCTATTTGCAACTATACAATAGAGCCATTTAGTATTAATACCTGTGTCATCATCACCATGTATAAAAGCTTTCCTCTGCAACAGAGTTTTAGCTGGAAAACTCTTTCAAATTGATCTATTAGGAAGAAAGAGCAGAGAAGACTAGTAAGGGTCACTCATCCCACCCTGGTGTCAAAATTCTGAATTTGCATTTAAACAGGTAAACTTCCTCAGTAGAATTTAACACCAAAACATTGTTTAATTATTTTCATACAACAATATTAAATGATTCAAATCAACAAGATAAAATGTTCACAATTTTTTCACATGTCGCTTTGTCAGGGTATTCATGTATTGTATGTGTGATATGGAAATTACTTCAGAAGTCTGCAAACTTTCAAAGACTTTACAAAGAACTAAACACACGAAAGGGTAATCTGATTTACTCATCTGACATTTTCTTCATGAACTTAATGGAAAAATCATGCTGGCCATAGAATTGTACAGCCAGAGAATATAAAGTGTTTCTCTTCTATTTCTACTTTGCTTCCTTCTTGGATAAACCACTGAAAACTCATTGAATACCATTTTCACATGTTAGCATAAAAGAAATAAACTCAATTTATTAAGTACATCACACAGCCATCAAAATAACATTGTGTTAGCTTGTTTTCATGCTGCTGACAAAGGCACACCTGAGACTGGACAATTTACAAAAGAAAGAGGTTTAATCAACTTACAGTTCCACCTGGCTGGTGAAGCCTAACAGTCATAGCAAAGGCAAAGAAGAGTAAGTCATGTCTTACATGGATGGCAGCAGGCAGAGAGAGAATGATGAAGAAGCAAAAGTGGAAACCCCTTACACAACCACCAGATCTTGTGAAACGTATTCACTACCACGAGAATAGTATGTTAGAAAACACCCCCCATGATTCAATCTTCTCCCACTAGGTCCCTCCCACAACATGTGGGAATTATGGGAGTACAATTCAAGATGAGATTTGGGTGGGGACACAGCCAAATCATATCAAACATGTAACAAAATAAGATTTTATAATAGATTATTATTAACTTTGGTGGTTATAAAACATTTAATGAAGGGTAAGTGGGAAGCGGTTTCACTGTGGATTGGTCGCCAACTTGTCTACATCTGGTGAGAGAGAACATGCTCAACAAGTTACATGACATGGTTTTATTAATTTCAGATATGCAGCAAAGAACAATAGAAGCCTTGGATTTACTGTGAGCCAGGCCCTGAACACTCAGAAAGCTGCACAGGGCAGATAGTCTTGACTGTGCATAGCCCACATGCACTGCAGATGAAGGACTTCCAAAGGCAGCCCATCTGAGTTGTATACCTCAGGGTCACATAACTCACTGAGCTAAAGCATTGAAGGACACCGCCTACTGGGAGTGGAGAGTTGAATAGAGCTCTGGCTGTTCCAGCCAACTCTCACACACCCCTATCTGAAAATGTTGCATTCACAGCACATTCTACTGTTGTTCTTGAGAACTACAAGCAAGAAAGGGAGAATTGTGTCACTCTAAAGCAGTAGAAACTGAGAAGCAGTTTGTCCTGCAGTAGAAACTGAGAAAACAATATAAGTTCACCAGAATTGGTTACATCAACATTAATTCTTCTTTAAAAGTCAATTCTCACTATACATTCAACAGGAAGTCCAGTGCTTCCTGAATATGGCCCTCTAGGCATTGCTGCTGACAGACAGAAAGCAAAGTACTTCTTCCATTTTCAAGATATGTGGGATCATTACAGGGAAATAATTGACATTCAATATGTTTTACTCAAAACATAGAGCCCTTTTACTAGGAACTAAAATGAGTAAGACTCTAGGTCACATATTTGAGGATAAATGGTAGAGATGTTTATATTTCCCTCATGAGAGAGTCAATACTCTCAAAGCCTAGAATAACATGTTTTTGTGATGTTAGGGAAAAAAGAAAACATGAGATTTATTTCTTTATAAATATTTCTACAGAAATATTGAAGCAAAATCTTCAATTCTAACACTACTGGTGAAGCATTGATCAATGTTTTATGAAAGATCCCTAAAGCCAGCCTCAACATAGTCATTCTTCATCCTTTCTTCAAAATAAACATTTATTGTTATGTCTATTTTCCAAATATTTATATGGCTTTTGTATACTCACCAGGGCAACGATGGCTACAAAAGACCATGGATGAAGGTAACATAGATTTACAGGTATATTACAGAGATATTGTAGGTCCAGTTCCAGCCCACTACAATAAAGTGAATATTGCAATAAAGTGAGCAACATGAATTTTTTGGTTTCCCAGTGCATGTAAGAGTTATTTTTACACTGTACTGTAGTGTAAGTATGCATTATGCCTAAAAAATACATACCATAATTAAAAATGCTTTATTGCTAAAAATGCCAATAACAATCTGAGCCTTCAGAGTGTCATAATCTTTTTGCTGGTAGAGTTCGTGCCTCAATATTGACAGCTGTTGACTGATCAGAGTCGTTTTGCTGAAGATTGGGGCTGCTGATTGATTAGGGTGGCATTTGCTGAAGTTTGGGGCTATTGATGAATTAAGGTGGCATTTGCTAAAGGTTAGAGTCAATTTCTTAAAATAAGACGACGATAAAGTTTTCCACATCAGTCGACTATTTATTTCATGAAAGACTTCTTGGCATCATGTGATGCTATTTGAAAGCATTCCACCAATGGTAGAACTCCTTTCAAATTTGGAACCCATCCACTCAAAAGAAAGCATTCTACCAATGGTAGAACTTCTTTCAAATTTGGAGTCCATCCACTCAAAATTTGGTGCTGCTTTATCAACTAAGTTTATGTAATATTCTAAATCTTTTGCTGTCATTTCAACAATATTCACAGAACCTTCACTAAGAATAGATTTCATCTTAAGAAGCCACTTTCCTTGCTCATCTATAAGGAGTGATCCTCATCCATGAAAGTTTTATCATAAGATTGCAGCATTTCAATCACATTTTCAGGCTTTACTTCTAATTCTAGTTATCTTGCTATTTCCACCAGTATCTGCAGTTGTTACCTCCTCTTAAGTCTTAAACATCACAAAGTCATCCATGAGGGTTGGAATAAACTTATCCCAAATTCCTTTAATGTAGATATATTGACTCTATCCCATGAAATAAATGTTCTTAATGACAACTAGAATGGCAAATCTTTTCCAGATGATCTTCAACTTACTTTGTCCAGATCTATCAGAGAAATCACTATTTATGGCAGCTATACCCTTACAAAATGTATTTCTTAAATAATAAGACTTAAAAATCAAAAGTACTCTTGATTACAGGGACTACAGAATGGATGTTTTGTTAGTAGTCATGATACAACATTCATCTCTTTGCCAATCTCCATCACAGCTCTTAGGAGATCAGGGACATTGCCAATGAGTAGTAATACATTGAAAGAAATATTTTTCTCTAAGCAGTTCTCAACAGTTGGCTTAAAGTATTCAGTAAACTACGCTGTAAACACATGTACTATCATTCAGACTTTGTTATTCCATTTATAGAGCACAGACAGTGGATTTAGCATAATTCTTAAGGGCGCTAGGATTTTCAGAATGGTGAATGTATCAATCTGTTCTCTCACTGCTATAAAGAACTACCTGCAAATGGGTAATTTATACAGAAAAGAAGTATAATTGGCTCACAGTTCTTGAGGCTATACAGGAAGCATGGCTAGGGAGGCCTCAGGAAATTTACATTCATAAAAGGCAAACGCAAACAAGAGGAAGAGGATGAAGGGGGAGGTGCCACACACTCTTAAACAACCAGATCTCCTAAGAACTCTCTTACTAGCCCAAGAACAGCGAGGGGGCTATCAGTCCCCAGGATCCAGTCACCTCCCACCAGACCCCTCCTCTAACATTGGGGATTACAATTCAACATGATATTTTGAGTTGGAAAACAAATTCAAACCACATCAGTAAATAAACATTGACTTCAACTTAAAATAATAAGATGCTTTAGTCTCTAGTGAGAGAGTCAAGCTGTCTTTGCAGCTTTGAAGCCAAGCATTGGCTTTGACTCCTTAGCTATGAAAGGCTGGATGGAACTTCTTAGAGTAGAAGGCTATTTTGTCTGCATGGAAATTCTTGCGTTAAGTAGAGCCACCTTCATCAATGATCTTAGCTAGATCTTCTGGATGTGCTGATGCAGTTACTACATCAGCACTTTCTGCTTCACTTTGCACTTTTGTGTTGTGGAGGCTATTTCTTTCCTGAAACCTCATGAACCAATCTCTGCTAGCTTCCAACTTTTCTTTTGCAGCTTCCTCAACTCTCTCAGCCTTCACAGAATTGAAGACAGTTAGGGCCTTGCTCTGGGTTAGGCTTTGGCATAACGGATGTTGAGTCTGGTTTGATCTTCTATTCAGACGACGTGAACTTTCTTCATACCAACAACAAAGCTGTTTTGCTTTCTTATCATTTTTATATTTCCTCGAGTAACACTTTATATTTCCTTCAAGAACTTTTCCTTTGCAGTCACAACCTGGCTAACTGACAAAAAATGCCAAGCTTTTGGCCTATTTTAGCTTTTGACACACCTTCCTCTCTAAGCTTAATCATACCTAGCTTTTGTTTTAAAGTGAGAAGCATGTAACTGTTCTCTCACTTGAACACTTAGGGGCGATTGTAGGGTTGTTCATAGGCCTAATGTAAATATCACAGTGTCTCAGAAAATAGGGGGACCCAAGGAGAGGGAGAGAGATAGGGAACCGCTTTGGAGCAGTCACAATATACACAGTGTTTATGGATTAAGTTTGCTGTCTTATATGGGCTTGGTTGTGTCGGGTCCCAAAACAATCACAATAGCAACATCAAAGATTACTGATCATAGACCATCATAACACATACAATAGTAGTGAAAAAGTTTGAAATATCGTGATAATTACCAAAATGCGACACAGAGAAAGAAAGTGAGCACCTACTGTTGATAAAATGACAATGATAGACTTGCTTGATGCAGGGTTCTCACAAACCTCCTATCTGTAAAAAATGTGTCATCTGTGAAATGCAATTAAGCAAAACACAATGAAACAAGGTATGCACATAGAAGATAAACTACCAAGGTAACAAAGACACGGCATGTGAAGGTGTTTTAATTTAAAATGGCATAGGAAGATCCAGGAAAATAAAATAAAATGGCATTCCAAATACCACGTGACAGGAGACTTTTGAAAGTTTATTAGTTAGGTTTGCTACAGTAATGCAGCATAACAAAATACCACAATGTCTTAGTGGCTTAAAGGAATACTTTTTTTTTTTTTGAGACAGAGTCTCCCTCTGTCACCCAGGCTGGAGTGCAGTGACGTTATCTCGGCTCACTGCAAGCTCCGCCTCCCAGCTTCACACCATTCTCCTGCCTCAGCCTCCCGAGTAGCTGGTACTACAGGCGCCCGCCACCACGCCAGCTAATTTTTGTATTTTTAGTAGAGACAAGGTTTCACCATGTTAGCCAGGATGGTCTCGATCTCCTGACCTTCTGATCCGCCCACCTCGGCCTCCCAAAGTGCTGGGATTATAGGCTGCGCCTGGCTGGAATACATTTTTTTCAGCACTCACAAATCTGTAAATTTCTATGTTGCTCTTCTGAGTGCGGCTGGCCTCAAATGGGCTTTGCTTTGGGTTGCAGATTTAGTTTAGGTCTGTTCAAATTATGGATCCATTAGGAATTTGGAGTGTGCTTTTCTTATCATGGATGCCAGAAGGACAAGAGGTCAGGTGAAAAACACTCGATTTCTGCTGGAATTAGTGTTGCTAACATTCAGTGCCCAAAGCAAATAACTGCCTAAACCCAATATCACTCAGTCAGGAAAACATACTCGACTTACAATAGAAGGAAGTATAATAAAGTCACATGGCAAATTCAATAGACGCATTTTTTATAATGGTTTGAGGGAGGACTAGTAAATAATGATTTAGTTTAGATACTCATTCACTCCAAATCTCATGTTGAAATGTGATCCCCAGTGTGGGAGGTGGGGCCTGGTAGGAGGTGTTTGGGTCATGGGGGCAGATCCCTCATGAATGGTTTGGTGCCTTCCCTGGAGTAATGAGTTAACATGAAATCTGGATGTTTAAAAAGAGTCTGGGGCCTTCCCTTTTTCTTTTTCGCTCCTGCTCTCGCCATGTGACACACGGGCTCCCTCATCCCTTCCACGATGACTTGAATGTTTCCTGAGGCTTCACCAGAAGCCAAGTTGATGTTGGCGCCATGCTTGTACTTCCTGCAGAACCATGAGCCAAATAAATCTCTTTCCTTTATAAATTCCCTGGTCTCAGGTATTCCTTTATAGAAATGCAAAACAGACTAACATAATGATCCAGTAAGTATTCCAGTGGAATCTCTAGAGCTGAAAGGCACAGATTTCCTTCGGAGTAAGGAAATCTTGAAAGAGTACCATGACTATGTGGCATTTGTAATAGACCTGATTCATGGCTTTTGTGAAAATTAAATGAGATGGTAATTGATAAATGTAACTTACCCTTTGCTATGAATTCTGAAGATCCTGAAAATATAAATTTACGTAAAATATCAAAAATTATTGAGGTGATTTCTACACTTCTTTAGGTTTTTTGGAGCAAAGCATTGCTTAGACAGCAAACTCCCTTACTTTAGAGGTAAAGTTGTTCTATTTGCAAACATCTTTCTATTTTCAGGGGCATCTTTTCTGTAAAAGTGAACCCATAATTTCCTTGTTAAATTTGGTGCAACTAGATAGTGGCATAGGACTCCAGATTCACTGTAACTATTCTGTCATTTTTTTTATACTTTATCCATCATGTGATGCTATTCTGATCTTCATAGTTCAGCTGAAACCCAGTGTTATGCCAAATACATACACTCTTATAGGAGGCAAGTACGTAAGAATGGGCAATTATGTAATTATTGCTATCACTCATTGCTAGGCAGATTGAAGGCATAGTCACATTTCAGAAAAAACAATTTCTTTAATAGTATATTAAATGGAAGCAAAGGAAATAGTTTATTAGCTCATATGGTAGAATAATCTCAAGTATATAACTGAAAGTCAAAAACAATGACTACTACTGATAGTACCTGGGTTAGTATTGTTGATGTCCATGTAATTACATAATGAAAATCATGAAAGGAAGCTATCAAAATATTTGGGGGGATTAATTTAGGGTTGTGAGATTTTAGATGACTTTTAAACAATCTTCCATGTATAAATATATTGTCCACTTTTTGATATAATGATCATAACTGTAAAACAATAGATATTTTATTGTTGGCAACACCATATATTCTTTAGAATGAATTAAACATGGGTTCTATACTTGCTCTGTGGACATAGCCAATCATTAAACCTCTCTCAGTCTGTGCTACCTGCGTATAGAATGGATGTACTGGACTACAGAATTGGATCTCATAGGATTGTTATGTGTTTGGGCTAAAGAATGACTTAGCCCAGAATCTGACATATGATGCCCAGCAATTAAAAATGTGCTGCCATCATCATCATCATCTTAATTAAATGACCAGAATTTAATTCTACCCCTAATGCCAGTATATCTCAGCAAGTGTAGTGTAGCAGAGCAGCCAGGACTTTTTGTATGAATCTATTCACTTGAAGTTAAGTTTGATTTGGGACCCAGAACAGCAGAGCTATTTGGTCTATCATGAACTAGCTTTATGATCCTGGGCACGGCATCGAATCTTTAATTTTCCATCTCCATACAAATACAATTTAAGAATTAGAAAATATTAACCCTGAGCAACTATAAATTATGATGTCAAGTTATTCTATATGTGTTCTAGACGTGATCTGCACATCTAGGTTGTTGGGGTGATTGGACCCCACACCAGGTAATGGGGGAGATGAAGTCCGGCGGAGTCAAAGGAAGGAGAAAAGACAGTTTGAGAGAGAAAGCGGGTCCAGGGGGCCAACACGAACGAGTATGGAGGCTGTGAAGGCCCCAAGCTCTGGAAGCCCAGACTATTTATTGGTGATCAAACAAAGAAACAGGTGGTGAGAATGTGGGGTTGAAAGGGAGTGTTGCATTAAGCACATGATTTACAGCTGTGATGGTTTAGCATTTACATGGCTTGTTCTAAGACACAATCGATCTAGGAGGCTGGGAGGGCTAGAAGCAAGGAGCCAGCAAGTATAGACACATTCTAGAGCCACAAGGGGTTTTATGCCCTGAGCCCTGGATTCTATCCAAGCCACGAGGGGTTTTATGCCCTGGATTTAGATTATGGTGTGTCAGGGTAGCCTTCCACCCTTTAGCACAGAGCTTGGTGTTCCAAAGGCCATGAGGGGTTTTAGACCCTGGACCCCGGACATGCTCCAAGACTCATTTACATTATGTCAGACATGCAAGCCCTGCCTCAGCTTCTCCCAACACTCAGCTTTTCTCCCAAGACAGGTCAACATCATTTCTTTTTCACAGGAGCCTTCGGCCTGGTTTTCCTGCTTCCACCTTGGCCCTTCATTAACCCACACTCTGTACAGTAGCACAAATGATAATTTGAAAATAGAAATTTTATCTTGCTTTTCTATGGCTTATACCCATCCATGTAGTTGGAATAAAATCAAATGTCTTATGATGGCCTTCAATGTTCTATCCAACCTAACCCCAGACTCTCACTGACATCTTGACTAGAGTCATTGCCCCTTGCTTCTACATTCCAATTACAGTAATGTTCTCTCACTTACTCGAGTAGTCTAGGTTCTTTTCCAACTCAAAGCCTTTGAATAACCAACTTTTTCCAAATATAAAGCTCTTTATCCGACCCATTGTTTGACCAGCTCTTTTTGACTCCTCAGGTTGCATCTTTTTTTTTTTTTTTTTTTTTTTTTTTTTGAGACGGAGTCTCGCTCTGTCACCCGGGCTGGAGTGCAGTGGCCGGATCTCAGCTCACTGCAAGCTCCGCCTCCCGGGTTCACGCCATTCTCCTGCCTCAGCCTCCCGAGTAGCTGGGACTACAGGCGCCCGCCACCTCGCCCGGCTAGCTTTTTGTATTTTTTAGTAGAGACGGGGTTTCACCGTGTTAGCCAGGATGGTCTCGATCTCCTGACCTTGTGATCCGCCCGTCTCGGCCTCCCAAAGTGCTGGGATTACAGGCTTGAGCCACCGCGCCCGGCTTGCATCTTAAATACTGTCTATCTAAGGGGCATTCCCAACCACCTATTTAAATAACTGGCCTCTGTTGCTACTGGCTGCCCCAATTTGTTAGAATTTCAGCCCCCTGTTAAATTTCTACATAATACTTTAACTGATTTTTAGTATTTTATCGTTTCTTAAAATTTATTTTAATTTCTTCTCTTTTAGACTTTTTAGATTCAAGAATGGAAGATTTTTTTTTAATCCAGATATCTCTTTTGTCCCCCAAATCTAGGATGGTGACTATTGAATAAATATTTGTTGTTAGATAAGTGCAAATGAAAGGACGAATGGATGAATGAAGGGGTTAAGAAGGGAGTAATGAAGAATGAGAGCTTACATATGCATACATTTGCAATCTGTCAATATCATTTCCCTTGGTTCTGGCAGACTTTTTCTTGTAATATAAGCAAGAATGTCTAAGCTACAAGGGAACTGGGGGCACGAAGGGAGCTACTAGTGCACTGCATTTTGTAGAGGGTGGATGTCAACAGTATCATAATTGTTTATTATGTAAATGGGAGTTTTCCAGTAAATACATCATGGGGTTAGAAGGGACTTGTGACTCTGCCAGTGTTTTGGGTATATCAAACATATTAAATGATTTTAAAATTTAGGGGCTTGATGAAACACAAAATGTATTTTACCAGCTATTGTCAAATTTCATTTAAAAATACATTTTAGGTCAGAGACTTTATTGTATTCTTTCCTCTTGGGTCAACTAGATACACAGGTCAGACTTCACATAACTGCAGCTGGCCTTCCCTGATCACCCTGTTGGCCCATTGCTTCCCTCTGTTGTTCACAATTTTACTGGTAGAGTTAAACATTTACCTGTTTTTGTCCATGAGGGACAAGCTCCAAAATATATTTGACCTTATGTGACTTTTGCTCCTGTAGAGAACATTATTTGTGTCTTTCAAACAAATGTCAGATGGCAAGAATCATTGGCTGTATTGAGACTTTGTAATGTCCTATTTTCTAACAATGTCTTCCATGTATCTAGAATAACAAAATAGGTACTTATTTGTTCCTCTTAAATTTTAATTCAAAGCACTATAACATGTGAGGCCCCTTATATACTGGAAACACGAGTAATGTAAACTTTAATTGCATAGAAGTCCTAGAAAAAAATAAGTATACCTCCAGTCATGGCTCATGTGGCAGTAACAGGAGAACTGTGAAGTTCTGAACTTCTGCTGTATGCAAGGTAGTTTGCTAGATTCTTTACCTAGTTTATAACATTAAGTTTTATTAGCATTTAAGTTTCATATAGATAAGATGTTTTTCTAGGACCCAATAAGATGTTTGGCACAATTATGGGGTGTAGGCATGTTAATCTCATTTGACAGATGGGAAATCTGAGGTTCAGAAGTTTAGTAATGTGCTCAAGTTCAAGACCCTGAAAGGTGTGAAGCTCCATCAGGGGTCCAGCTGAATCAGAAACTCAGTCTCCTTTCATTGTGTCACCTAATGACAAGACCTTGTTATCTGCAAATATGTGTAGAATGTGCAGTTAGAAATCACCCCTAACTAGGCATTTAATAGCCAGCAAACCTATCTTAAGTAGCATCGTAGCTAACAATTTTATGCAACAATATCACAATGCCTTGTTTATATGTCTAGAATTATTTTACTAATTAGTTATTAGCCCCTGAGATGTGTCAGACATATGGGTCATTACAAATATAAGGCTAAATAACACCATATTCTACTTATTTGGAGTTCCCAACTTTGCTTTGCTTGTTCCCTTTTGTATGTCTAACATGTATATGGAGTATATTCTCATTATAATTAATCCACAAATTTAAATCATTTTCAGTTTTCATTATCTGTACAAATAATTTATTTCACTTAAATTTGTATAGTGACAATTTTTTAAAGTAAAAATTACTACCCCAAAAGGTAAAAATGATTTGTGTAATGTAGATCTAGCTGGTATTAAAAGCACTGTCAAAGAGAATATATATGTATTGTTTTTAGGTAAATTGGATTAAGTCTACCTAGATGCACTATTAGTTATCACTTTCTCTAAATGCAAGTGAACTCTCTTTTGATCAAAATTGGTTCACAATTTTGTATTTAATAAATAACTCAGTAATTAATGCACGGTTTCATTTGCCTTGGACTGATATATTATAATCATCAAAGCATAAGGGTCATGTGTACTAACTGTATAATTCTCATCGTGGATATTATTATTTTTTAAGGATATATTTCATATGTTAACACCTTTCTCTTCTTCTGGCAGATCTGCTCTTGAAAATAGAAGCAATTGCTGCCACCTCATTAATATTGAGTTAGAATACTAGAATATCATGACTTACATTTCATGATAGAAGAAAGAAAAAAAATCTAATTTATTTCAAATTGCAGCAGATGGTATTGCTAAAGATCTTTCTGAATAACGTTTCTAAAATATCCCATCCAAGATCTGGCACATAGTAGATACATGGTCCATGTGCAACTTCTCACCCTTATCCTACCTCAAAGCAAGTAGGAGTTTTACTGATTTTACACCCTGCTTACACCACTTACTGTGTGATTTTGGGTAGTCCAGTCAGCCCCCTGAACATATATCTCTCATCTGTGTCTATGGATTACTGTTTGCCTTAGTGATATCAGAGACTTGTTTTAATAATTGAAGGAAATTACACTTAAATTTTTTTAATTCTGTCATCCCATATAACTAGATGCTATAATTATGCCTCTAACTCTGGGAAGAATATATGATGTAATATAAAGATCACAAGTCTAAAGAGGTGCCTTATTAACTACGAAAACTTCAGCTGTTAAGCTCTTTATCTTCAGTTCCTGTGCTCTGAACACTGCCTGCCTCTCTAGTCTTATAGCCTGTGCCACTCTTTCTACCCTACTTCATCTATTTCACTGAGCCACAGTTACTCTGGTCTTGGTTTAGTTCCTCTAAGACAGTAAGGTATTATCTGCCTCAGGGCCTTTGCATACATTTTTAATTGGCTGGAAGACTGGTTCCCTGCTATTCCTATTATTTGTATATTAGCTTTTGTGTCATTTCAACAGAGAGTTATTCACTCACCATTCAATCCAAAGTACCTCCCCAGTACTATTTACTCTCTCTACCTTGCTCCATTGTTTATCATTTTAATGTTTTTAGTTAACTAACACCTCAATCTTTCAAATAATGGAGAAAAATGACCATAAGCATGATAATAACTGCCGATTTTTAGTGATTATTATATGACTGGTACTGGGACAAGCTCTTCCATGTAATATCTTGTCTAACCCTCAAGGCATTCAAAATAAGCAACAGTGATTGTCTCCATTTCATAGTTGAACACCTAAGGCTTGGAGGTGATTGGTAACTGCCCAAGAACTTGCAGTTAAAACCTGGGAGAGCTGTAAGTTAAACCCAAAGTGTTTCATTCCTGTGGCAAAGATGATTAGTGCTCATGAAACAAACCAGACTTTTTCTATATTTCCCAATCTTCTTTAAAATTACAATTAATCATGAGACTAAGTTCTGGCAAATTAGAATATAAGAGAAAGTGAACGTCATCACTTTCAACTGGGTACATTCATAAATAGAGGAGCAGTCCCACTGAACTGTGTGGGGTTTTCATGAGTGAGAAGTAAAATTTGATGTACCAATTCACCCAGAGTTCAGTGTCCGTCTCTTGTCCATCCTGAGTAGGACAACTACTGAAGTCATGCTTTTAACCATATAGTCATTACACTGGAAGTGGCTTCTACCGTAGAAACATTTGTGATGTCATCTTATTTCTGAAGATTTTACTGGGGCTCAGAAAATATTCACTTTTGTGAACAATCAAATTTTGTGTGTGTAAAATGATAAAATTTATTTAACTCCAGATTTTTCAACAGCTCTTAGAAGCTTTATAATCTTGTTGTTTTTTTGTTGTTGTTGTTGTTTTTTTTCCCAAAAATATTGAGGGGAAAACATCCAAATTACATCTTAATAACCTAGAAAAATGCAATGAAAGAAAGAAGGCATGTTAACATATTATATATTTTTCTTCTGCTCTTGCCTTAATCAATGGTAGGCAAGCTTTAGGGGGTCCATATATTATTTTTATTGTCTGCTTTTTTTCAGCTGCCTAAAGAAGGAGGAAGATTCTAGCTCACACATTTGCTATGTTTCACAGGACAGTTTTGTTCCTTAAGACATTAAATCAAATTATTTCTGTAAATGTATGTATAGAGAGGAAGATGGGAAATCAAAAATATGTTTAGGTTTTGGTTATCAGAGAAGTAAAATCAGAAGGAGATCTGACTTATTAAAAATTAACTCTGCACTGCATACAAGTATGTACTACTTTTAAAAAAATTCTGCAATTCTTGTAGAATATTACAGTAACTATCATTTTTCTCATTTTTACCCAAAAGAAAGCCCAGAGGAACTCACCTTCCAAGGAGAGGAGAGCTAATTAGTGACATAAGTGTGATTCAAGCTCCAGGAAATGAGAAATGATGCTGGAAAATTCTGAAATCTCTTCTCTCCTACAGACAGACTGCCAATCAAGCCATGTATCCATTTAGTAAAATTGGCCATTCAGAATTTTGTGAGTGCTACACCTCAGTCAATGTTCCTTTCCTTTTGTTTCTCCCCCATGAAAAATGTGGATTAAATGAGATAACAAACATTGTCTAGTACAGTGTCTTGCTCTTTTAAGATAGCTGATGTTCATCCTTCTTCCTCTCACTCTGTATTTATTTTTTTAAAAAAAGAACTGTAATTCTTTTCTATCTTGATTTTCTAGTAACCACAAGCCCAATTTCTTCTCTACTTCAGGTGTTTAGGGTTATTCATTCCTTTTTACACTGAAGTTAGGATAGAGTCTTTTCTTTCAACTTGTTTCCATCTACATTATTTTAATTTATTTCCACAACCACTTTAGAACTAAAGATTGACTAATTCCATTTTAGAGTGGAGGAGAAAAATCGAAAGAGGTAAAGTGACTTGCTATAGGTCGTAAAACAAGTGGCTAAGCTGGGAGTAGAATCTAGATATTAAGATTTCAATTACTTTGAATTCAAATGAGGTAATTGTATTAAGAAGTTTATTTGTACATATCATCCACTGAAAACATACTGAGGTGCCTTCTGCACTCAAATACACGAATAGACCAACAGGGGCAAAGACACAAATACACCAACAGGGTCTTGAAGTGTGCTTATGGGATTACTGTTGCTCTTTTGTACCTCATTGTCACCTCAATACTTTATCATGAGAAACTATTGTTTCTTTAGCCTGAGCTCTGGAGAGAGCATGCATGGAACAAACCTGAAACCAACTCTTAGCAAGAAGCCAAGCCCTGCTTAAGGGACCCTATCTTGAAGCAAATTTGCTTCCTGTGCACAGCCAAGAACCATATATGAGTAAACAGGAATAGATGGCTGTTGCTTTAAGCCACTGTGTTTTTAGTGATTTATAACCCAACATTAGCTGACCTTCAAACACAGACACACACATGCACACACAAACACACACACACACACACACACACTTACCAGGCACTGTCCTGTCAAGTCTTAACAGTATATAAGCTTTGAATAAACAGGGAGAAAAGCTGCAATGCCTATTGGGCCAAGAATGCAAGATTCAGGACCTTCAATATGATCTATCTAAAATACAATAGATTTAGAGACTCTATATCTCAGGATTATTTCAATTTTAAGCTACAGAAAGCCTAAAACAATCTGGTTTAGCAAATAATGGTGCACAAGACATAACAGCTCAGAGGCCTTTCTAGTTCCCAAGAGAACTTAATCAATGGCTCAAAGATGCCAATCAAATGCATCTTACAGCTCTGTTTCCTCTGATTACACCTAATCCTCAGATCTAATAATAATCCCTTGAGTTTTCAAGCTCTTGCTCCTAGAATGCAGCAGTTTTAAGCCTCACAAACTTGAATCACCAATTCCAGTGGAGAAGTGAGACTTATCCCAGCATTCCCAGCAAAAAATCCTAAGAGTCAATCTGATTAGATAAACCTGAGTCACATGCCCAGGACTCTCTACCTCAAACTGTGGCCAAGGAGTAATATTGCTAACTGAGTCAATCCTGAAGCTAGATCCTGAAACCTCACATGTAATTAATTGTATTCAAATCACTTGAGCAGAAAACAGGAGACATCTACTACAATGTACCTATCACTTAAACTCTCCGTAGTATGAAGAGAAAAACAGGCCATCAAACTTTGGCCTTCTGCCAAGTACAGGCTGTAAGAGGAAAAAGCAATTGACTAAGATCACTACTGGTTTGCACGGGGTTGAGCATTTTCTACTTTGAACAAGATTTACAGCAGTTTGCAAACATTTTTATGTAATTGAAGACCACATGGTAGACTTTTCCGGGAGTCCAGACTGTTGCATTGAACATTATTCCCATTTGAAAAGATGAAATATCCATGCCACCCCAGGGACCACCAAGCTAAAGCTGAATTGCTTTTTGGGGTGATTTACACATGGGTAGTAATCAGTCAGCTTAACAGCATGACACAGCCACTCACTGAAGCTGTGCCAAAAGCTGAGTGTGCTCTTTTTGTGGGTGCTGTGGCGGTTACAGAAACATGAAAAGCAAAAATGTTAATGCATGTGGAGCTTAATACCTAGGTGATGGGTTGATAGGTGCACAAACCACCATGGCACACGTGTACCTATATAACAAACCTGCACGTCCTGCACATGTATCCTGGAACTTAAAATTAAATTTAAAAAAAAAAAAAAGCAAGACTGAAGCACGTAAAATAAACTGGCTTGAAAATAATTATTTCTAAAAACAGAAAAACAAGGTCGGATTTATTTGTTATAATTCTTTATTACTTATCAAATATTATACACAGGAAAATTTTTTTAAAAACAATATCAATAATAAATCAAAACTTACTGACCCGCTATGATGTGCTATATTTAGTACCAAGTGCTCTACATCATGAAATCCTCATAAAAATTATATTATTGTTTTCATTTTCTGCAAGCAACTAGTCAAATCATATGGCCAGTAAGTGGTAGAACCAACATTGAACCCCGATTGTCTCTCACCAATCTGAATGTCCCATGAGCTGTTATATCATCAGGGAAACACAGACTATTACCACAGAACAAAGTAGCAAACTATGTAGAGTGAATTTAATTTCCAAAATCTTCCAAATGATTCATTGTGATCTGAGTTATGGAAACAGCGATGGATATGGGTTTAGGTGGTGGGAAAAGGGGCTAACATAGACCATTTTAATTACCTAAAAGGGTAATTTCTCCAAATTCCATAATGTCTTTGTTAAAAAATAATTCACTCGGATGTGTGTTTGACCTGATGAAGACCTGTGCATTAGCACCTGATATTTATTTGTTGAATAAAAGTAATACTCAAAATGGGCTAAATCATTTCCTAGAACCCCATTTTTTAAAATTGTGGTTTACCTTGTGTGGGAAGGAATAGCTAGATACTTAGAATTGATTTAAAGGAATTCTAAATTTTTTAAATTTAAATTTTGATGGTCTATTAGCTTCTTGAAATAATAAGAAACTAAAAAGTACTTCACAAACTTTTGTTAAACATATCTACTTTGTTGTTCAAATCCAAAAATTATCTACTTATTTACATTTTCTAGTACAAAAAGGATTTTTATGCACTATAGGATTACAATATAAATAATTTTAGTGGGAAAATGTTTTCAAAATAATCATTTTGTATACTTGTATATTTAAACGAGAGAAATTCAATATTGGATTGCAATGTATTTATTTATCTTTCTACTGATCAAAATGTCCAAAATGCGTTGACGCAACTCTGAGAATCTATGAGTATGTATAGTGTTATTGATCATTTTGTCATTGGAGATTTTTGGTTAGTTTGTATTTTATACAATACTGCTTAGCACTCGTATCTCTTGTGTGTTTGCAGCACTCAATTTTACAGTGAAAGTAATTTCTTAACATCTTGCCAGCTCTTCTTTCTCTTACTTCTATGAGAATAATTTGTGGTTCTGACTTTTCTCCTAGCTTCAAGTTCAATCATTTTGTTGTTGATAATCCCAGCCCTTCATACATTGCTTCCAGAGGAAGATCTTTGATACCAATGCACAACAGACTTCTTAAAGTAATTCTGATGGACAGACTTAGTGCTTTCTTTTTCCCCACAAGCCCAGTTCTTGTCTTACCCATGAAATTGCTATGCTATGAATTTTATTAGGCTCGAAGTCTTAATACTCTTTTTCCTGCTGAGAAATGAAGAGGATATAGGTCCCTGGATAAACTTATCTGCTGGGAAGGGAACACAGAAATGTAATCTTCCAACTGGCCTCATATCATTTGGCTGTGCTCCGCACAAACGCATCTGAAGACATTTATCTGACTCTAAAGCTGAGATCTTCATGAAAGCAGGTTAGCTTTCCTAGATTCAAATAACTGGGTTTATATCCTCTAACCTAAGGGTGACTTTTGAGTATTAAATCAGACCTGTGGGTTCAGAGAAGTGGCCTTAAAATAGTTTAGATTTGCTGTGAATGGCAAAGGGTTGAACAGTAGAGAGAGAGAAATGGCTGGACAACACTTCCTGCTGTAAAAAAGACTACCTTAAACTTGCTGATTGAGAAGAAATAATACAGTACCTTGCAAATAAACCATGTTGATGGATGCCTTCTGCTAGAATGGAGCTCACTGTATTTACTCTCTTTCTGTTTGATGTCAGCATCTTAGCACTCGGCGTGAACTCTACTACAGCTAACTGTCGAAATAAGTTATTTCTAGTCGATAATGAATGCTTCTCTAACATGTTATTATTGAAAATAACAGGTTCCAAATGTGTGACCGAACGGCATACAATTCATTTTCTTTCTCTGTAAGAATTGGATTTTCTTGTCATTAGAGCTGAACTGTGTGTCGACACTATGCTAAGTTAGAACATCCAGAATCCCGACCAAAGGCAAGAAGCTGTGTTGAAAGATTAGAATAACAAGTGCAATTGAACAGTGGTTTACAGTCTGCGAACAGCTTTCAGAGTACTCTCTTCGGAATGTCTCCTCACTTTCTAAAGAATATAACAAATGTATTTTTATTCCCATTTAGCAAAGAGTGGATTTAGGTATGGGGCATTTAAGAGAGTTACCCAAATCTCAAAACCAGTAATTGAGAGCACTGAGGCTCAAACCCTTAGCATCTGCTTCCAAATTTAATTTTTCCTTCTTCCAAAAGTTTTTTTTTTTTTTTTTTGAGACAGAATCTCACTCTGTCACCCAGGCTGGAGTACAGTGGCACGATCTCGGCTCACTGCAACCTCTGCCTCCTGGGTTCAAGCGATTCTTCCGCCTCAGCCTCCCGAGTAGCTGGGATCACAGGCACATGCCACCAGGGCCAGATAATTTTGTATTTTTGTAAAGACAGGGTTTCACCATGTTGGCCAGGCTGGTCTCAAACTGCTGACCTCGTTATCCATCCACCTCGGCCTCCCACAGGACTGGGATTACAGATGTGAGCCACAGCGCTCCGCCAAAGTAAAATATTATTATCTAGATATTACTTTTCTACTTTGAACAATAGAAAAGGCAAAGCACAAAGGCCCATGAGAGAATATTAGTAACGAAAAGCAGCACAGGGAGTATTAGCAGCTGTACCTTCGCTGTTGCATTAGGTCACACAATAGATATAAAAGTGGCATAGACAGGATTTTAAAAATGTATGGCTTGTTCAAAATCACATTTCATGGCATACATTTAAGAAATTATTTTGAAAATCCTATTTTTTATGTATTGCTATTTTATCCCTAAATGTTATATTAAGTAACTGTTAGAACTAAACATGTTTAGCAGATTCTTGTAGGTAAACACACAAGATTTATTGTTTTAGAAACACAGATGCATATAAAGAGGTTTATAATTTGTCTCCTCCTTTCCTTCATTCCTGCTTTCCATTTTCCTTTCTCTTTCTTTCCGTTCACAGTTATTTGTTAGGGACCTACTAGTGTTAGGGTGAGTATAACTTGGATCCTTTACTCTTTATCCCTTTTCCAAATGTTCTTGCTGTGATTAGCAATCATGTACTATGAAAGATTTAAAGTCTATTTGGAGTGCTAAGCTAAGCCAATGCTTAATACTATTATCAGCACTGGTGTTAAAATAAATTTAGAGTCATTTGTTTTAAATGACTAGTGGATCATTTAACTCAACTGTTGACAAACATAGTAGAGCTAACATATAGCTCCTGAAGCTTCTTCCTGCTCAATTATCTAAAAGACCTTGATATCAATCTTCTTTATTGTGTTATTTGTCAAGCAAAGAGTAGCTAAGGGGTCTGGAAAATTCTAATGCTCACTACAAATAGCAAAACAGCTGAAAACTGTCAAAGGCTGCTCTCCAGGTTTGGGGCACCTGTGTCCTCTCAAATCACAGAACGAGTTCACCAAAAGGTAACAAATGATGGCAAGGAAGAGTAATGGTGCCAGAAGAAATGGTGCAGAGCTCTGAGAAAAGCTCATTTGGCAGGAAGCTTTGTGTCTGTACATTGTGCACTCATTACGATAAAGCAATTTTGTCACCCTCTACCTTTCTCTTTCCCTCTTATTAAATATCAAAATGAGGCCGAAATATATCATGTGGAATTTTGTGAGAATGATAGTACATTGCATCTAGGACAGCATTAAGTGGAGAAGTTCATTAAAAATACTAACATCACTTTAGGAGGCAGAGGTGGGCAGATCACCTGAGGTCAGGAGTTCGAGACCACCCTGGCCAACGTGGTGAAACCCCCATCTCTACTAAAAACACAAAAATTAGCCAGGCATGGTGGCTGGCACCTGTAATCCCAGCTACTCGGGAAGCTGACGGGGGAATCGCTTGAACCGGGAGGTTGTGGTGAGCTGAGATGACACCATTGCACTCCAGCCTGGGCAACAAGAGCAAAACTCTGTATCAGAAAAAATAAAAATAAAAAAATACTAACATCTAGAACCCACCTAATTATTTCTCGCCTGTCAATTTTGAGTGGAGTTCAGGAATTCCTATCTTTAATAAATACACCAGACCATTCTTATGCATCTGGCTTGAGGGCTGTCTTTTGAAACCAGAGGTCTAGATGACCCAACAAATAGCACCCTGAAAAAGTAGAGACACCCTGCTCCCACGGTTTGACTTCATTGCCCGTAATAGGAATTCAATACTTTAAGTCTCTGAATTGGTAATTTGCTCAAACTGCTCAAATTGTAAAATATCTGTCAAATCTAGCATGTTTGAAAATTGTAGTATCAACTGCAGTTTCCCTATCTTTAAACCTTAAATCATTTTAAGCGTTCACCCTCAAATACCTTCTGATCCAAGCTTCATTAGGATTTTTTTTTTTTTTAATGCTGTGGCTACGTTGATGAGCTTTATTTCAGCATGCCTGAATTAGTTTCTTAAGAGGTTAAATATAATTGTGAATTGAGAAAACATGAACCAATGCAGAGGCAAAATTATTTTCTTTTCCTTTCAATATGCACTAATGATGTGCTTTTGGCATGCATGAGAGCCTGATGAATACATTAAAAGGCAATTTCCAAATTGTATATTGATTTTTGTACAACGTAAAAGAGGTATACGTATCTGATGGAAACTCTCATAAAGGGGCATAAATCTTAAATTAAAAAGTGAAAAAATAAAATAAAATTTTAAAACTTTCAATAATAATTAGTAGAGTAAGCACAAAGTCCTTAAAAACTTTAGTCATTTCTCTAGCTTTAGCCTGCCGTCTAATCTATGAAATGACTATTCTGAGAGCAGACAATTCATCAGATATTATGCTCTATCAAAAACTCATTAAATTGCCATTGATGATGATCGCAAAGTTCATGGCAGGTTTTCTGTTTAGCATCTTGCCTCAAGCAAAGGCACCTATTTATTGGTGAAGTCATACTCAAAGCCAAAATGTTGCTATGGAAAGTAATTAGGGCTCCTTATGAAGATAACTTGATTGCCATGGAGTTTCAGCTTAATATAAACAGAGCAAAAGATGTAATTGTTTAGCACTAAGTAAAAGCTACACCGTAAACATAATCATCCACATACTTGGCTTGTGTAAAAGCATTAACATTGAATTTTTGAAATTAGAGCTGGCATTTGGTCATTAGGCACCCAAAGAGTACTCTGGCCAGTAGGTTCTTGAATTGGTAGGTTTCTATCCTGATTGGGCAATGCCTTACCCTTCTGGTTCCTTAATGCTTTGAGTGTATCACTCTCATTTGTAGGCATCAATAGAGGAATGTGATTGTACTTTTCCTGCTTTCCCAATCTTGTTGCTTATGATGACATCCAAGGATGAATTTTTTTAAACTCATTAAACACACTCTCACTAAGACTAAACACACTGTTGGACAGTAAAAAGCAGGAATTAATTTTTCAGTAAAAATTATAAGCCTATCTTTTTTTCAGGAAAATAAGAGAAAGAATAGGAAAATAAAGGAGGCTCTCAAAGTGCTGAAGCAGCCGATTGAGTTGCTTAGACAGTGAAGGCCCTTCTAGCCTGATAATTCTTATCATCTGAGTTAACTTTGTTATTACACAAAGAGGAAACAAGCACAGAGATTACAAAGTATTCAAAAATCTCACAATTCATTTAATGCAGAATTTGGACCATAGTATAATCTACGCAAATAATAAGCACATCCAAAATATGTGCAATAGATGGCTGATTAAACAAGACCATTGAGAGAAAGGACCTTTCCATGACACAAGCAGTTCTCAAACTTGCTTTCCCTCACTGTGACATACCTCAGAGAGAATATTGACCTGCATGACTAACATTTACTGCTTTTCACTAGTGAAGTGAATGTTTGTGGAGACAGATACCTCATTTACCATAATGTGATTGTTATGCATTGCAAGCCTATTTTAAAGCATCTCATGTAACCCATAAATAACTCATTCGTACATACTAAGAAGAGTATCATGTTATGCAAAATTTCCGGGAACCCAGCTGTAATTCCTCCTCATTTCTTCCTCAACCCACCATTGTGACTTAACATCATATTTGAAAGCTGTTATACTACTTAATGCTGCCAAAATCATGAACAAGCTGGAAGTTAGGGGACTCTGGAGTTGGCATTTAGGATATTGAAGTAATACATTATAATTAAAAAGTCTACTGCCCTTGGCTTGCTGACATGATTTTGAAACCTTATTTCCCCAGTCATCTACTTCTGGTGATTTCTATAAGAAATATAGGTCATTCAATAATAAACAATGTATAAGTCTAGGATATTTTCTGACTTCTACATTCAGTGAATGTGTATTTGTAAATATTATCTTTAGCTATGGCAAAAATTTAGTTATAAATTGGGTAGAGCTATGAATAATAGCTTCCTTTATTCTACAATATTTGTAAACCTGAGATTTGAAATATAAGTTGCAATTAAGCTAAAAGCAGAGTAATTTTTAATTTTTTAATTTTTATATTTTATGGGTACATAGTAGGTATGTATATTTATGAGATACTTTGATACAGGCATACAACGCATAATAATTACAACATGGTAAATGGAATATCTTTCCCCTCAAGTGTTTATACTTTGTGTTACAAACAATCCAATTATACTCTTACGGTTATTTTAAAACATAAGATTAAATTATTATTTACTATAGTCATTCTGCTGTCCTAGCAAATATTAGGTCTTATTCTTTCTAACTATTTTACTGAACCCATTAACTGTCCCCACTTTCCCCCCACACTCCACTACCCTTTCTAGCCTCTGATATTCATCCTTCTACCCTCTATCTCCATGAGTTCAATTGTTTTAATTTTTAGCTCTCACAAATAAGTTTGAACATGCAAGTTTGTCTTTCTGTGCCTGGCTTATATGACTTAACACAATGACATCCAGTTCTATCCATGTTGTCACAAATGACAGGATCTCATTCTTTTTCATGGCTGTATAGTACTTCATTGTGTGTATGTACCACATTTTCTTTATCCATTTGTCTATTGATGGACACTTAGATTGCTTCCAAATTGTGACTATTGTAAATAGTTCTTCAATAAACATAGAAACGTAGATATCTCTGGAATATTTTGATTTATCTTCTTTTGGGTACATACCTAGAAGTGTGATTGCTGGATCTTATGGTAGCTTTATTTTTAGATTTTTGAGGAAGCTCCAAAGTGTTCTCTGTAGTGGTTGTACTAATTGACATTTTCACCAACAGTGTTTGAGGGTTCCATTTTCCTCATATCAACTCCAACATTTGTTATTACCTGTCTTTTGGATATAAGATAATATCTGGGTAAGATAATATCTCACTATAGTTTCAATTTGCATTTCTCTCATGATCAATGATATTGAGCACCTTTTCATATACTTGTTTATCATCTGTATGTCTTCTCTTGAGAAATGTCTATTCATAACTTTTGTCTATTTTTTATTGGATTATTAGATTTTCCTATAAAGTTGTTTGAGCTCCTTACAAATTCTGGTTGTTAGTCCCTTGTGAGATGGGTAGTTTGCAAATATTTTCTCCCATTTTATGGGTTGTCTCTTCACTTTGTTGATTGTTTTCTTTGCTATGCAGAAGTTTTTAGCTTAATGTGATTCCATTTGTCCATTTTTGCTTTGGTTGCCTGTGCTTATAGGGTATTATTCAATAAATCTTTGCTCCAGACCAATGTCCTGGAGAATTTTCTCAATGTTTTCTTGTAGTAGTTTCACTTTGAAGTCTTAGATTTAAGTCTTTAATTCATTTTCATTTGATTTTTGTATATGGTGAGACATAGGGGTCTAGTTTCATTCTTCTGCTTATGGATGCACAGTTTTCACAAAACCATTTATTGAAGAAATTGTCTTTTCCTCAATGTATGTTTTTGGCACCTTTGTTTAAAATGAGTTCACTGTAGGTTTGTGGCTTCGTTTCTAGGTTCTCTATTCTGTTCCATTTGTCTCTGTCTGTTTTTGTGCCAGTACCATGCTGTTTGGGTTAATATAGTTCTGTAGTATAATTTGAAATTAGGTAATGTGATTCCTCCAGTTTTGTTTTTTGTCTCAGAATAGCTTTGTCTATTCTGAGTTGTTTGTGGTTTCATTTAAATTTTAGGATTTTTTTTCTATTTGTGTGAAG
The DNA here is from genome assembly GCF_024542745.1 of Macaca thibetana thibetana. Taxonomy (NCBI): domain Eukaryota; kingdom Metazoa; phylum Chordata; class Mammalia; order Primates; family Cercopithecidae; genus Macaca; species Macaca thibetana. Next base: position 159,341,878 of record NC_065582.1, read on the forward strand.
AATATCATTGGTATTTTGATAAGGATTGCATTGATTCTGTAGATTGTTTTGGGTGGTATGGACATTTTAACAATATTGATTCTTCCAATCCATTAACATGGAATATCTTTTCATTTTTTGTATGTCTTCAATTTCTTTCATGAGTGTTTTATTATTTACTTATTTATTACTATCATTTTTAAATCACTTGACACTTTATTAAATGCAAAGTAAGGTTTAGCATCTTTGACTTCATTGTACACAGCTGAAGTGGGAGCCCGGGGAGGGGAAGACTGCATGGTTTTCCTTGGCCAGGGAGGTTGTGCACCCTGCAGTCCTGTCACATTGTGGGAAGATCAGCCCATGTTCTATTGGTTGCCGTTGACCCTAGGATGGATGTCCTTCCAGTCATCCCATTCCCAAGCTCTGTAGAGTGTTTATTTCATCACTCTCTTCCTCCTTTTCTTCTTGATCTTCCTGTTGCTGAGTTGCTTTTCTGAATTCCTCTGATGTTGCCGTGGCTATTTCCTGATTTGGTAACACTCCATTCCGTATTTCCAATGTTGTTCATAACAGTCAGTCACCATCACAGTTGCCAGACTTGAAAACCAGCTCCAAATACTTTGGCTTGGACATGTTCCTGGTGAGAATGAAGGGTTTCACTGGAGGCCTCTGCAGGCGAGATGTGTTAGAAATTGAGGGCTCACTTGGAGAGTCTCTTTCTCTCAGGATCTTTATTTCCTGGTCAATGCTCTCAATCTCTTCTAAGCTGATACCAAACCAATTCTGAAGGTGAAGAACATAATATTCACGAACACGTCCATCATCTGATTGACCACTTTCCGCAGTAGATTTCATTGCAGACAACCTATGCTCCAACTCCTTCTTCTGCTTGTCTCTCTCTATTTTAGCCTGTCTTTGAGATGCCATAGAAATGAGGCTAGGATAAGCCATGGAGGAATTAGCAGTGTGATTTTCAGCTGAGCTGTTCTCAGTTTGGGGCAGCTCAAACTCTGCCACATGAGAGTAATGGCACTGAGTAAAGTAGTTTATAAAGTGTTTTGGAGCCCGCTGCAAATGATCTAGACGCTTGCTGGGGTCGACTTGCTTCATGCTGAGGGCACCAACAGGCACTTCAGGTCGGTGGAAGCAATCTCTTACAAATCTTCATTTTGGATGAATGAGTCAAGCTTTGGTAACATTTTGGCAGCCTTCTCACGGAGGTCCAGGCCCTTGATCACCTTCTCCTGGACTATCCAGGAACTGACAGGTTCAGTAGCTACTTCTACTTCATCCAGAAGCTGTTTGTCAATTTTGAACAGCTTAGGGAGCCACAGCAGCCGTAGCTTGTCTTCAGCAGCCATCTTGGGGAGGGAGCCGTGAGTGTGTTATAGTTTTTATTATAGAGATCTTTCACTTCTTTGGTTAATTTAATTCCTAGGCATTTACTTTTATTTGTGGTTATTGTAAATAAGATTACTTCTTTATTTCTTTTTCAGATTGTTCAATGTGGGGATGTAGAAATGCTACTTATTTTTGTATGTTGATTTTGTACCCTGTAACTTTACTGAATTTGTTAATTAGTTCTAATAGCTTTTCAGGGGAGTCTTCTGTTTTTCCCAAATATAAGATCATATCATCTGCAAACAAAGATAACTTGATTTCTCCTTTTCCAGTTTGGATGTCTTTTATTTATTTCTCTTATCTGATTGCTCTAGCTAGAACTTCCAATAATATGTTTAATACAGTAATGATAATGGGCCTCCTTGTCGTGTTCCAGATCTTAGGGGAAAGGCTTTCCGTTAGTCTGTTATATATGGTTTTTATTGTATTGAGGTAGGTTCCCTCTATGCCTTGTTTTTCTGAGGGTTTTTTTTTTTTTATTTTGTATCATGAAGGGATGTTGAATTTTATCATGAAGGGATGTTAAATTCACTCCTCCTCTATTTTTCAGAATAGTTTGAATAGGATTGATATTAGTTCTTCTTGAAATGGTTGGGTAATGAAGCCATCGGGTCCCAGGCTTTGCTTTACTGGGAGACTTTATTATGGCTTTAATCTTGTTACTTGTTATTGGTGTTTTCAGGTTCTAGATTTCTTCATGGATCAATCTTGGTAAGTCATATATATCTAAGAATTTATTCATTTCCTCTAGATTTTCCAATCTATCAGCATCCAGTTGCTCATAGTAAAAAGGAGAATAATTCGTAATCATCATATCAGCAATGTTTCGAAAATAAATATTCAGAAATGTATTTCTAGAGAAGACAGGAAGATACTTAGAAATACCTTTAAATTAAAAGTTAATAATTGGTTTTCTATATAATTAAATCCACTGAACCGAACTTAAAATGTTTCTACTGGCTCATTGTGCTTTTAAGTTGCCTTAAGTTAACTTTCAAGATTAGTAACTGGTGAATTGTTCTAACACAATTAGCTTCACTTAATTACAATAACATTGATATAAAAGTGTAAAAAGTCAAGAAAAACAAAGTGATTTCAGTAAGGTGCAAATAAAATTGTGTGTATCGTGTATGCATGTACATTTATATGTAATTGATATACACATTTTAAAATATTCAATTAATACAGGATTCAAAATATATAAAGAGAAAAATACATAAAGTACAAGTCAATGCCCTGTTTTAATCCAATTTCACAGTGAGAATTGCTCACTTGTATCTTTTGAGATTCAGGGAAAAAAGTTTCTCAACACACAGATTTACAGTAGAAACGATTCTGAAAAAATATTAATCCTAAAACAGTAAGTCCACATTGCCAGTCATAAGTTTTTTTCTTCCACCCGATATCCATAGTAGAAAAGGAAAACAGGCATAACTCCATTCACACTTTATTTAAGCACTTATCCATTGCTAATTTCCTTAGATTTGAGCCTCAGAAAATCTGGAGATAGAGTAAAATTTGCATAAATAGGGTGATAATATTTGCTACTGAGGTACAATAATATTTCTTGGACTCCTTGAAATCAAGGTCAGTTATAATTATTGCACTATTTCTACTATAAGGCTTGCGTCTTTACTGACATTAAAGGGTATATGAGTTCCTTACTGTAAGACTGCACAGTGCAAAGATTATATAAACAAATGTAAATCACCACGAAAATCTAGTTCATTCCACTTTTACCACACACCATTTTACAGTTCTAAATATCAATAATCTTCAAAATGTGTGACCCATGGCCTCATTAAGCATAAGAAACCTTGGCACCTTGGCACTCTTATTTTCAGACTCAATAATCAATGCTGCCCATATTCTTTCATGGCCCCTCTAACATGACTTTCTTCATCTGAATTTACACAAGAGTAAAGGGAGTTTGCTCAAAACTCAGGCAAAGTAACTGAAAAACTTTCAAAGCAATTCCAGGATTTAATGTGCATTGAGAAAACATTTCTCTAGAGACAAAAACTAAAAAAACACATTAGAATATGTATGACCGCCACGTTCTCTGGTTCTATCTCACTGCCAAACAGCAGGATACATAGAAGGAAATACAGACACTCTGCATAAACACATGTTAATGTTTGCCAAGAAATTTTCTTTTTTATTATTATACTTTAAGTTCTAGGGTACATGTGCACAATGTGCAGGTTTGTTACATATGTATACATGTGCTGTATTGGTTTGCTGCACCCATTAACTCATCATTTACATTAGGTATTTCTCCTAATGCTATCCTTACCCCCTCCCCACCACCCCATGACAGCCCCCAGTGTGTGATGTTCCCTACCCTGTGTCAAGTGTTCTCATTGTTCAGTTCTCATCTATGAGTGAGAACATGCAGTGTTTGGTTTTCTGTCCTTGTGATACTTCGCTCAGAATGATGGTTTCTAGCTTCATCTATGTCCCTACACAGGACATGAACTCATCCTTTTTTATGGCTGCATAGTATTCCATGGTGTAAATGTGCCACATTTCCTTAATCCAGTCTATCATTGATGGACATTTGGGTTGGTTCCAAGTCTTTGCTATTGTGAATAGTGCCATAATAAACATATGTGTGCATGTGTCTTTATAGCAGCATGATTTATAATCCTTTGGGTATATACCCAGTAATGGGATGGCTGGGTCAAATAGTATTTCTAGTTCTAGATCCTTGAGGAATCACCACACTGTCTTCCACAATGGTTGAACTAGTTTACAGTCCCACCAACAGTGTAAAAGTGTTCCTGTTTCTCCACATCCTCTCCAGCACCTGGTGTTTCGACTTTTTAATGATTGCCATTCTAACTGGTGTGAGATGGTATCTCATTGTGGTTTTGATTTGCATTTCTCTGCTAACTAGTGATGATGAGCATTTTTTCATGTGTCTGTTGCTTGCCAACAAATTTTCAAAATGAAATAAGGCATATCCTAGAAAACTTCTTCATGTAAATATCTCCCTTGTAGAAGACTTTTTGGTATTCAATACCCAGTGTTCCAGTACATTTTTTTATATCTTACCAAAATGTTATTTAGCAAATATTTATATAAGAACATTCTGTATTTAAAGCTGCAAAATGCAATACAAATATTTATCACAAAATGATTTAAAAAAAAAACCTAACTCATTTATTCTTTTGAGAAATGTCTATTCTAATCATTTTCCCATCTTTAGATTGGATTATTAGATTTTTCCTATAGAGTTGTTTGAGCTCCTTATATATTCTGGTTATTAATCCCTTGTCAGATGGGTATTGAGCTACCATATGATCCAGCACTCCCACTGCTGGGTATATACCCAAAAGAAAGGAAGTCAGTATATTGAAGAGATAATCTGCTCTCCTATGTTTGTTGCAACATTGTTAACAATAGCTAAGATTTGGAAGCAATCTAAGTGGCCGTCAATAGAAAAGTAGATAAAGAAAATGTGGTACACATACACAATAGAGTGCTATTCAGCCATAAAAAAGAATGAGATCCAGCCACTTGCAACAGCATGGATGAAACTGGAAATCATTATAAGTAAAATAAGCCAGGTACAGAGAAACAAGCATTGCATGTTGTCACTTATTAGTGGGATCTAAAAATCAAAACAGTTTAACTCACGGACAGACAACACAGAAGGATGGCTACCAGGGGCTAGGAAGGATAGTGGGGGGTGGTGAAGAGGTAGGGATAATTAATGGGTACAACAAAATAAAAAGAATGAGTAAGACCTACTATCTGATAGCACAACAGAGTGACTATAGTCAATAATAACTATACATTTTAAAATAAATTAAAGAGTGTAATTGGATGTTTGCAAGTCCATGGATAAATTCTTGGAAGAATGGATACCCCATTCTTAACAATGTATTTATTTCATATTGTGATGACTGTATCGAAACATATCATGTACCTCATAATTAGATATACCTATTATGTACCCACAACAATTAAAAAGTAAAAAAGTAAAAAGCACTTCAAATTATATTCTAAACACCATTGATCATAAGATACAATTACACCTAGACATTTTGACAAAGATCACTGGGTGCCAAGGATAAGTGCCTCTTGTATATTAGTGAATCTGAGGCACCATTGTTTCATAATCAGTGGAAGGACTTCTCTGCCATAGTGGGCTTGTCCTGACTGTATTTCCGCAGGGTACATTTTTAAAGAGGGCATCAGAGGGAGTCATTATTTCTGTTCTTGATAAAGAGACTAATTGTGAACTTATTTTTTCTTTTTATCAGTACCAGTGACAGGCATTTGCTGAGACAAAGTGACAGGTGTAAAGTTGACCTCTTTCTTATACAGCCTTTGTTTCTTCCTAGTGTCTTATGGATTCCTAAAAAGTTAACGAAAGCTAAAGGAATCTGTGAAAAAGGAAGCAAACAGAGTAAAGAGGAAAAAAGAAAGATTAACAAACCATATTCATTGGTAACAGAAATAATTTGTGGATTGTTTCTGTCATAACCACTATTTATTAAAGCTTTAGTTTATTTAAAAGTAAATTTAAGTAAAATTTAAAACTGTCCCGTCACATAGTTCATGCTGTAATGTTATAATGAAAGTATTGCAGATGATCCAATGGATTGGAAGTTTCCATTAGGGATTGGAGAAAACTAATTTAAATTTTGAATAACAATTATAAGTAATTCCCAATTTAAATTTATAATCCACCCTTTAAAATTTAGAAATAATACTAATACTTTATGATAAACTTCACTCTACGATATACCTATTTATATTTTACTTATATTTTACTTGCTATGCTAGAGATAATTTATGTAACACTTCACACACTATTTTGGTGACAGATCTGCATGACGCCAAGTGAAAAATGAACGAAAGGGTTACGTAAGTCAAAATCTCAACTGTCCTGCTGCTCTATGTACTAGCAGCATGGCTAGGCAAGTTGTGTTATTGCTCAGTCTCTTCATTTGCTCAATTGTTGTGATATTAATAGGGCCTACTGCATAGGGTAATTTTGGTTGAAAATGTAGAGTAGTTCATACTATAAAACTGAAAAAGGCTTTCCATCCAAGTAAACACTGCTTTTTAACTGTTTTAACCCAATTGTCCTTGTCTATGGAATCCACTACATAATATAACCGACCTTACAGAGTTGTGAGGATTAAACATACGCGTGGATGTTGTTTTTAGCTCCAAATCTGCATCAGAATGAATTCCTAATAAATGTGATCTTTTATTTTTATTATCATTGTGAAAATCCAGTGTGCTCGACTTTTCATTTTCATACAGATTGAAAAGCCCTTTCTACAGACATCTAGACTCAGAAATAAGCCATGGCTGGCTTTTGCTGTGTGAGGGAACAAACAATCCCCAGGGTCAGATCCTGACACAGAAATGTCATGGGGAACTTCAATCAACAGCAAACCACCTTAACCCACAAGGACAGGAAAACGCTGTAAAAGATAGATGAGACCACTGAAATAAACAAACAAAAAAAAAGTAAAACAAAACTAGTATGTCATCATGGTAGTTAACTTTTAAGAACACAGTTATTATTACTTTTTAGTCTCTCTAGCCTAATCACTGATTAAATATATTTGCCTCCAAGCACTAGGCTCTGCTCTTGCCTCAAGAAAATTATATACCTCTTTTCCCTAAAAAAGCTTTATTTTGATCCAAGATGTATATATTTCCTCAGGCTACATTTTTAAAGAGGGCATCAGAGGGAGTCATTATTTCTGTTCTTGATAAAGAGGCTAATTGTGAACTTACCTTTTTTTCTATCAGTACCTGGTGACAGGCATTTGCTGAGACATAGTGACAGGTGTAAGTTGACCTCTACAAAATTGTAACCTAGTTTCTGCCCATATAATAACTTACAGGCATCAAATAAAAATGTATTCTATGAAAGCCTAACTTCAGATTATTTCAACTTTAAAAAACATATAGTTAATAATGTACTTAAATTATAAATATTTATCATGACTAACTGTGTGCAATACTTAATCTTTAATTTAGAAAGCAGAGCATATTGTGAAAAAGCTATTGTAACAAGCAGTGGATAAGAGAATGAACATACCTGTCCCAACTCTGATCTTGATTTGTTGTGTGACTTTGAATATAACATGCTTCCTTGTGTTTATGCATTCTACAGATAGCTTCTCTTCTATAAAATTAGATTACCTGGATAGATGAATAATTAGATCCCTTTTAATTCTGGCATTTTTGTGATTTGGTGAAGCTGGGCACCAGAGAACAGTTAGCACGATTCCTAGCTGCAATGGGTAAGTGTTAAGGCTATACTACATGCCAAGCACTGTACCAAAAACTTGAGTTGAAAATATGTGGATTGGGCAGCAGAAAAAGTATACTCTGAGTTGTGTGTGTGTGTGTGTGTGTGTGTGTGTGTGTGCGCGCGCTCTGGAAGATGTACCTAGGCATTCCCTGAGTCATGCACAAGGTTTGGCATTATTGGTTGGAGTGGAATTCACATTGTTGATTGAATGAATGAACACTGGAAAATTCCTTAAATTGTCAGTTCCCAGAAAAGTAGCTTTAAGAGGAATTATCAGAGGTAGAACAACACATGGAACAGAACTTTGGGCCTTACTTTTCAGGGCAAATGCAAAATAAAAAAGCACAAGTTACAATATTAAAGTAGCCTTTGCAACAGAGGCTGTTGTCAAGGATGAGAGAGAAGCTCTTATGAGTACCTGACAAAGACTTTCAGTCACATTCCACACCTTTTAAAGTTCACTGCCATTAACATATGATCCTTAGGTTGTATAGACGCATGCAATTCTTATTTCTGAGGAAACAAGCTTTAAGTCTCTTGTTAATGTCTCAATTCCTTGATCATTGACATTGTGACACTCTTTGACATTAAAGTTGTCACCCTCTGAGTCAAAGCAGGACAGATTTCCTGTCTATAGTACAGGGCAACACTGTTGCCTGTACTTTGAGACTACCACACAATTCATCATGAATACTGTCAGAAGGCACACTATGCCCAGGCCCAAAAGCCTTAGGCAATGATTTGTGCTTGGTTCAGCAGGCCAGATGCAGTTCTGCACGCTTGAGGCTCTTCCTAGGGCACAGGGACATTCTAAGAGATTTTTAAATCTTACAGAATTTAGAGCCCAGAGGGCACCAATCGCTATTCATTCAATTTCTTTATCAGGAAAATTAAAAGTTGAAGCTAAGAGAGATTTAATATTAACTCAAGGTCACATGGCTAATTACTGGAAGAAGATTTGAGTAAAGACTTAATTCTTAACTTCTCATTTCAAAATTATTTGCAATACAGCCCCATATTAAAAAGCAAGACGTTTTTGGTCAGGCGCGGTGGCTCATGCCTGTAATCCCAGCACTTTGGGAGGCCAAGGCGGGCGGATCACGAGGTCAGGAGATGGAGACCATCCTGGCTAAGACGGTGAAACCCCGTCTCTACTGAAGAAATACAAAAAACTAGCCGGGCGTAGTGGCGGGCGCCTGTAGTCCCAGCTACTTGGGAGGCTGAGGCAGGAGAATGGCGTGAACCCGGGAGGCGGAGCTTGCAGTGAGCCGAGATCCGGCCACTGCACTCCAGCCTGGGCGACAGAGCGAGACTCCGTCTCAAAAAAAAAAAAAAAAAAAAAAGTAAGTTTTTTTTTGTTTTTTTTTTTTTGTTTTTTTCTGGAGATAGGTAGAGCATACAAGCACAGTTTAAAACCAGATGATCTACAAAACGGCAAAAGAATCATAAACTCCATTTCACTTCTAACTCTCTTTGGTTTCCAAGGCTCTTTCTAGGACACACAGCAACCATCATAAACCCATTTTGTTAAAACTAGATTTGAAATACTGAGAACTGTAGAGCGGGCCATGGGACAGTTGTACTTCCTGTAATGTCTGCTGGAGGGTCACATTTGTTAGTAAGAGATTTTGAAGGAAACACGCTCCAGCTGCATGCCAGGCTCATACTTATGGTTATATAGAGGTAATGAGCAAAGTATGAAAAGCTGCAGTCGGGAAACCTGTTTAAGGACAGAATCATTGTCTTTAAAAGATATCAGATGTTGGCAACAAACTGAACGATCAGGGCCATGATACCTGGAAGATTAGAGGCAAGTCTAAATTTAAAATACTATAAAATAAAGAGAAGTAAAGTAAAATACAACTACTAATCTACAAGAAGAAGGGATTGAAATGACTCTTGCCTGTATGTTTAGACTTAACTCTCAGTACTTCATATGCTACATTTCATTCACACTGTGTGATTTCTCAAACATTCTCATTCATGTGGTCCTTAGAACACATGATTCTCTCTTCTGGTATATTCTTTCCAGGTTTACAACCTATTCCACTAACAGTTATTCATCATTTAGAATGAAGCTCAGATTTTGTCTCCTTTAAGTAGAGTGATTATATTTTATTCAAACAAGGACAACTTGAAGTGAGAAGGATATACTGTTGATAACCACATATTATAAGAGGTATAAATAGTATAACCAGTTCTGTTCTGGGGAAACTAGTGGGTGAGGACACTTTAGTCTAAAGTCCCTCTTAGCACTATAGATTATAGGTAGTAGTTATCTCAATTCTGATTAAAAATCATTCTCAACAAATAAACCTTTATAAGTCAACTTATTTTTAAATGTTCATAATGTTATTCTGATTCTAGTCAGATACGTTCAATGTGAGAGTTTTTATTATCTTTTTACAAAGCTACAGCTTTTCATTTGAGAGAAAAAAAAACCTTACATTTAATTTGATTGTACATTCTTCAAAGTGTAGAAAGTATTAAACAAAGACTATGTAAATCCTGTGTATAAGAAAAAAAAAAAACTCATTGTCAATAAAAAAAACACTGAAAACTAAAATGTAAGACAAAAAAAAAAATGAATCCTCTTCTAAATTTTCTCTTCATTGTCAATCCTGAAGGGTAGATGTTTGATCACAATTTAGTCTAAAATTTTCATTAAGCTCTATTCATTTGAAAACAACTCTTTAGTGTCCTTAACTGAAGGGAACTATGCTTGGCAGGTGACATAAAGAAGAGTGAACCAGCCATTTGTGTTCTAGATAGACCTGCCTTATGTGTCAGCAAATCAAATTCTTCATGGGACAATAAAGGGTGTATATATATATTTCCCTTATCTTCCAGCACATCTCTTAAACTTTAAATAATCTGCTGTGAATCTCCTGACAATTATGACAAGTGAAATTTCAGTTTTCCCATTGGGGCTGGCATTTTGTTTTGAAAATAGTGACGAGCAACATATGATTGTCAGAGGAAATAAAAGGAAAATATTTCCATTCTATCCATGGGCAAACATACATATAGATTTATACAATAAATTATACTACACAGTATAATTTTTAAAACTATCTGATTTTGTAGAACAGGACATCTGCTCTTTTCAATCAATGAATTCTTTTAACTGTTGGAGCTGATTGAATTCCATTGAGCTGATAGAAAAGCAGATTTTTTATATTATGGGTAGTTATTCTACAATAAATCATCACAATCACCTGCAATAACAAAAGCAATCCAAATATGAAAAGAATTTTAGCCATAATTTGTTGAATGTTTACTATGAGCTACATTTATTCTTATTTTAAAAATCCCTAAAGCGTAGTAGTGTAGTCCTGAAGGCATAGAGTGATTAAATAATATTTCTGAGGTTTCACGTAGCTGGTAAGTAAATAAATACAAATATAAAAAATAGTAATAAAAAATAGTTACAATAATAAAACAATGGAAATACTGGCTGTAATTTGTGTAATCTTTCCCTTGAGCTAGCTATCATTAATCTATACTTACAAAAAACCATTCAGGGTAAATTGCACAGTTCCAATTATCCAGATGAAAAACTGAGAGATAGAGAGAGTGAATAACTAACATGCTAGTAAGTGTATAATAATAATAAAAACAGCAGTCATGACAATTATGAAAAGCTTGAACAATTGATAAGTCCTTCCTAGCACTATAGGTAGACTCTATTCTAAATAGTTTTCAAAAATGTGGTTGAAGGTGCTGTATTTACTCTCCTCTTTCTTTTCGCTCTATGAAAGCCACGCACTGTAGTTTCTTCTAGTAGGTCATCTTGGCCTCCTTGCTAATCAACCTAAATGTTCATCAATGACAAACTGGATAAAGAAAATCGGTGCATATACACCATGGAATACTATGCAGCCATGAAAAATAACAAGATCATGTCCTTTGCAGGGACATAGGTGGAGCTATTGCCATTATCCTTAGCAAACTAACTCAGGAACAGAAAAGTAAATACCACATGTTCTCACTTATCAGTGGGAGCTAAATGATGAGAACACATAGACACATGGAGGGGAACAATTACACACTGGGGCCTCCCAGAGGGTGGAGGGTAGGTCAAGGGAGAGGATCAGGAAAAGTAACTAACGGATACGGGAACAACACACACTGGGGCCTACCAGAGAGTAGAGAGTCGGAGGTGGGAGAGGATCAGGAAAAATAACTAATGGGTACTAGGCTTAATACCTGGGTGATGAAATAATCTGTACAACAAACCCCCTTACACACATTTACCTATCTAACAAACCTGAACATCCTGCAAATGCACCCCTGAATTTAAAATAAAAATTTAAAAAAAATTAGTCATTATTCATTAGAAAAATCCCAAGGTATTATTATTTCTCTTAAAATGATAACAAATTAAAGCACAGACTGGCATGTCTAAATCAAAGGCTCATGATGTCAATTATTATACTAGAAGGCCTCAATCATAAGAGGATAATATGTTGTTCAAAAGATAAAATAATAATAGTAAAAATCTCAGGTTTTCAGATAAATCTGCAGATTTTATTTTAAGCATTGAAATAGTATATCTGCCCCAATTATACAAAACCTTGGCTAGCTAATTGGCTAGTTTCACCATGGAAGGGCTTTTGATTCTTCATATTGAGCATCTATTTAAAGATTATTAACACGGAAAAGCGATCTTGCACCTAGAGCCTTTTTTCATGCAGTCTATTCACAAGCATGCCAATTCATCAAAACTCCTTGTCATCCCTCTCCCCAAAAAAGCCCAGATTTAAATTTATCTATTTGACAACTAATGTATATGGTCCTTAGTACATCAACAAAGTTATTTACACCAAACTGAATTGGGAGATCTTCATTCCTATGCATTTATTTCCTAAAGATCATAGTATATACAAAACCTGCACACATGACCTTTTCATGTATCTATATATTATCCTTAATGGGTTGCCTATTAAAACAGTCTGAATGCACAAATGGCTCCTTTTGACCACCAAACCATCCCAGGGGGAGGATTTCAGCAAGAAAAGAGGGAGAGAGTGTGTGAGAGGGAGAGAGAGAGTATGTGTGAGAAAGAAAGAAAAAAAAAGAAGAGCGAGAGAAAGGAGATAATCCTCAAAGAAAAAGTCTCTATGGAGAAGGTAATACTTTCTATTACTTAGTGAGTTAAAAATTCAAACAATTTATGAAATAAAAGAAATAATTTATTTTTTATCCTTCCTCTTCTTAACAGGATACCCGTAATGTTAATCAGATTCCTCAATTATTCAGAACACTATTGCACACTATCAAAATGTCCTTAAGTAAGTATATACATATCTTTTGTATATGCACCATTTATTGATTCCACAAATGTTTATTAAGTATCCAATGGGTGACATATATTTTTAGATATAATCAAGTATATCCCCTAACTACCTTCAAGTTGTTTTAGTTTTGTCGAATATGCAAAAACAACTAATGATAACATGATAAAGAACATTGGTACAAAATGAAAAGAGATCAGCTGGTAGAAAGAAGTGAAACAGGCAAGAGTTCACATATGGATTTTAATTGCTTTATTATTTCCCTTCCAGACTACAAACCTATTGAGAACAAGCTTCATGATAGAATTGCCATTTTGTCCTTCAACAGGTCTCCACACAAAGTTTTCCTCATAGTAAACACTCTGCATATCTGCTAAATAACTACATAAACTAGAAAGTAACTATGATTTGCCTTCAACTATGGTAGCTTCACTGAAAACACAACATTTCAACAGAAATTGTATACTCTTCAGAACAGCTCTATGTGTGTAAGAAGAAAATTGCTCCATAATTAGAAAAACTGTTCCCCACTCGCTCTTCAAGAATATGATGACCAAAATTGACATTTTCCTAACCTGAAACTACATTCTAGATTGAGGAAAGTAAAATAATAGTGTTTGTTATAACCCTTCACACGCTGTGTGGTTTTTTAAATCATGTAGAAGACTTGCTTTGACTTTTAAAGACAAAAATGAACAAATAAAAAATAAGTTGAAAAAAATCAACCAAACTTCCTATGAGGTAGCAAATATGAAATGAAACTGGCAAATATAAAAATGTATTGGCAACTTTAAAATTTGAAAAACATAACCATGAATCATATTTGATTTTTATAAAGAATTGCATTTGATCTTGTTACCATCATAATAGAGCCTTAGGGTCTTTGAAACTTCACTTTGATAAATTTAATAAAGGGGAAAGGTACATTGAAGAGGAAAAAATATAGCAAAATACACACATACACACGCAGAATGTCTGTCTACATGACTAAAATCATTTTTTAGTGAAACTGAAACAATATTTGCAGATATTAAAGATACAGCATGCATCATAGGAAGTAATACAAATCAGCAATATCATGTGATAAAGAAAGTTATTGAGATACACACACATATAATGGAAGGATAAAGATGTGTGTGTGTGTGTGTGTGTGTGTGTGTGTGTGTGTGTGTGTATACATAACTGCAATGGGAGAAGAACTCGTGCTAAGACAGACAAGCTATTGCCACTTCCCCTGTGACATCTGCTTTCACAAGGAGACATGGTGAATTTCATGAGCTGCCATTAGGAGACAATACTGTAAGTTTTGAGCTGTTTCACTCTCAATATATGACTTATATGAATTACAATTAAAGTGGGAACAAAAGCATAAAGTGTTTCTCAGTTTTGAAGGCTTCCTCAATATCTTAAGAATTATTAACTGTCTTATAATTTATAATATTCCTACCAAAGACTAGAAAAAAACTAATCCCCAATGTCGCCAAAAAGAAAGAAAACATTCTTATTCTACATAGTCACTTTCAATTATATGGGGAGTAAAAGTTGGAAACACAGAATTTCACAGAGCAAGTAAGAAGTCAGGCTGGATCTGAAGACCTTGACTGTGAGTGAGCACATTTTAATTATTCTTCTCCAAAACATCAGATGTTTTTGTTGTCGGGAGGGCATATTTTCATTCATGAAATGAATGTCACCAGCCTAGGTCTGAAAATGTAGTGTGACAAAATCCAATTCTTGCTTTATACAGGTTGTTTTGGCATCAGTGATGAGAACTGAACTAGAATAAGGATAAAAACGGTTGACAAGAAGTTTCCGCCATCATCCAGGTAACATGATGATGACTGACCAGGGGCCAGTGGTGGAAGTGATGAGGAGCAGTCCAATGTTGGATATGATCTGAAGGCAGATCCTAGGGAATGAGCCTACTGGATAATAAATGTGAGAAAACCAAGAAAGAGTCAAGAGTGCTCCCAAATATTGATTGATTGATTTTTGTCTGATCAGGTGGATAAAGGAAATTGCCTTTAATGATCTGGGGTGTGGACATAGTATTGTGAGGTGGGAAGGGTAATGAATTATTCCATTTTAAATGTGACTTTAAAATATCCAATTTTATATGTAAGTTGGAAATTTGGGGAGAGATGTGAGCCAGAGGTTTACACTGGCATGATGAGAAGACAGTACTAATGTTAACATTTGGGTAGAGAGAGGGCCCAGGAGATGAAACAATACTGGCAAAGCTCATGGAACAGAGAATGTGAGCTAATATCAGATCCATTTCTTTTTCCTCTTGGCTTCCCATTTCCATGAAATTTCCTGGCTTCCCCTTGAAGCTTTGTATGACTGAATTGTAGCTGATGTGCCATTCCTAAGCCTGGGGCAAATAAATTTCTTCTGTACGATTCTTCTTGTTCCTTCACCCTCTACCAGCTTGATAACAGAAATGCACAGTGACGTTGGAAATCACGTGTTGAAGATGGTTGTGGAAGACATTGCTGGTGCTCCCTATATACAGTTTCTACTTCTCTATATACGTAGAAAACTGTTTCCAAGAGTCCCTTTTCCAGTTGTGGTAAAAGTGATACTGGTTACTTCTAGACTGAAGAATTTAATTACTAGTGACTTTCCTCCACTTCGTTGACCAAAGAGGCTACATGTTTAAGCCGTGCCTGCAAGATGGTGAAAGTTTCTTCAGATTTGGCCTCATGAAGATAATTTTCCACAGCGAGGGGCTCAGCCTTATGATAGACTTCACGTAGAATAGGAACCTTTGCTGTGTAAAATCAGATTTTTGTGGTTGGTTGTTACCATGGCATAATCTAACACATCCTGAATAAAAGAATAGTGGCACTATAAGCTAGAAGACCTGGTGTAGTGAATTCCAAAAAGAGAGATTTTACTATTACAACAATATATTATTTGAAATTATAAGCTTCGCAATTCTGTGGTTTTCCCTGGAATTATGAATAAAATTTAGAAAAACAATTTTTAACCTATATAAATTATGAGAATGAAGAAAATATTTTAATAGAATCTAATTTTGGTTTGGTAACTTAAGTTCAAATTTGGGCAAATAGGCAAAACATTAAGCCCTGAATATGTACTAACTATCTCTATGTTTTTATCCATAAGAACTATGTTTCTCATAAACTAGAATGAGGATTAAATTGGATGATTCATGTAATGCACTTAGTACCATGCTGGATATGTAGTTGGTTTTCAATTAAGCTAAGTATTATTCTTAGTTTTTAAGTGGTAAAATGTATTTATATTAGGAATAGAATATTTCAGAAGTAAGTTATATATAGTTTTTTTCTGAATCTTATTTCTAGTATTACTTAGTTTAGTTCCATAAACCAGATTAATAGTCAATGGTTAATATAAATTCCAAATTGGTTAGCACTTGTTTAGTGAGAATATTCTACCAACATTCAGGTAAATGGCCTCATTATGAAAATGTGAAGTGTATTACTCAGAGTGAAGACTCATAGAATAAAGTAAGGAGATTTCTTCATGGCTATTTCCCAGGGTTAATGTATGTATAATTCTGTTCAGAATCAGAGAACTCTTACAGATGAACTTCTAAGGATATCATTTCCCATTTGATGATTATGGGGAATTGAGGAAATCTTGGACTTAATCTAATCCACTGAGATTATTCTGAAAAACCCACAGCCCAGAAAGATTGAACAAATTACCCAACATTCCTAAATTTTTAGATAAGAATCTCAAGACTGGACTGGAATTCAAGTTTTTATTCCATTCTTCCATAATTTCCAGTTTGCATACGTCTCCTAACTGGCCAGGTAGTAGGTTAAAAAGAAAAGGACATGAGTGTGTTTTGCTTTGTTAGAGCCATCAAGTTAAAATAGTATGTCTTAGACCTTGGGATCCTATTTATTTCTCAAAAGTTAGTATCTTCTGCAATGTTTGGAAAATAGTGCAAATTAGCTACATGTCAAATGAATGGCATAAGCAGCACTACTCTTCTATAGGGAAAGCATACTTCAACCTTCGGTCCTGAGATGAAACATGTTCAGATAGTCTCAAGATAACTCACACTTCCATGTATAGCTGCTCTATCAAAGTCTAACAAGGGAATACCACTTTTATGGATAATAACTGAGTGGTAACTGAGACACGTTTTTAAAACTTCATATTGAGGCCAGGCACAGTGGCTCATGCCTGTAATCCTAGCCTTTGGGAGACCAAAGCGGGTGGATCACGAGGTCAAGAGATCAAGACCATCCTGGCCAACATAGTGAAACCCCGTCTCTACCAAAAATACAAAAATTAGCCAGACATGGTGGTGCATGCCTGTAGTCCAAGCTACTCTAGAGGCTGAGGCAAGAGAATCACTTGAACCTGGGAGACGGAGGTAAAACATTTCAATATTGATACCAATATCTTCCATATTTTGTGTGAGAAAAGTTTTGTCACATGCTAGTCACCCAGCGGCACTTGTAAGAAGGTACATGAAGTATTTTGTTTCAATGTTGCATAATTGAAAGGACAACATTCCAAGATAACAGCTATTCACGTAAGTATTTATTTTAGCTTGGAAAAAGGGAGAAATCACTGGTTTCAATAGTTGAAAATTCTACTTACTGCTAAATGCAGGTGCTCAAATGAGGGTATTAGAATTATCTTTTTCTACTTTTCTCCATTGTGCTTTTGTTTGTGATGATTTCATTCTCATGCTCACCCTCCCGCAAGGGAGCCAAAAGCTTCTGCCAGCAGCTCTAGGTCTACATCCTAACAATTCAGCAACACCACCAGAAATAGAGTCTTGAGTACCAAAAGGGAGGACAGATTCTAGACAAACCAAATGACACATGTCCAGTACATCTACTTAGCTACCATGGCAAGATTTAGAGAGTCTCTAGAGTGTCAAATATATTTAGGAAGTGTCATAAGCACCTAAGAGCCCTTCATTGCTCTCTTTTTCTAGTAGTCATTAAGTGCCCATGGTTGAATAGCTTTTTTTAATTCAAAAATGATTTTCCCATGTGTTCTAGTTTTCTGAGTACTAAGGATGGAAAAACACAACCACTGATGTGTACAGTGTATTAGGCTTGAAAATACGTGATCACAATGCCATGATATCATTGTCGTAATACAGATGTGACAAAGACCAATTGGTGCTTGCAATAGGCACACATGAGTCTAGGGAGAACAGGAAAGCTTTTCAGGTTAAGTGATTAGGTATTAATAAAAAGGCATTGTGGCTGGGCGCAGTGACTCGTGCCTGTAATCCCACCACTTTGGGAGGCCAAGGCGGTTGGATCACAAGGTCAGGAATTTGAGACCAGCCTGGCCAATATGGTGAAACCCCGTCTCTACTAAAAATACAAAAATTAGCTGGGCGTGGTGGCAGGCACCTGTAATCCCAGCTACTCAGGAAGCTGAGGCGGGAGAATCACTTGAACCTGGGAGGCAGAGGTTAAAGTGAGCTGAGATCGAAGTGAGCCGAGATGGCACGCACTCCAGTCTGCGTGACAGAGTGAGACTCTGTCTCAAAAAAAAAAAAGAGAACAAAAGACTTTGTGACAGTATGCTAAATTAAAGATACTTTTCCAACAACTTCCCCCTATAAAAATATTGTATGCTCTAGCAGCCACTTTGAATTCCCAATGCCACCCAGACGTGGTTCTTTCCTTCTTTGTGGCAAGTCTGGGATAAGGCAGAAGTAGATTACAATGCTGCCCTATCAAAATCAAACAGAATGGAGTCTTGCTTTATCCCTGCAGAGTTGATGCATCTGTATTTTACTGGGAATGTGGAGTTTGGTGTTCAGATATATTGAACATTGAATAATCAGGATTCATAAATCTAAGCTTTCAACAAATCTTCCCTTGTTTTTATTTTGTGTAAAGGGGATAGATCCTGAAAGATTTTATTAAAATCCAACCTAAGAATTTGCTCTAGTCTCTTATTTCCGGGCCATGTTGGTTTTCCTTACTTGTAATGGATTGGTGAAGAGCCAAAATGACAAGCCCAACTTGGTGTATTTTACTCACAAGTAGAGTATGACTTTCAACTAGAAATAACAGTGTCTTCTCAGCAATGCTAAAATACTTTATGTATCCTAAGCCATACTTTTTCAACATCATAATATTTTCATTACATCTTACAATTAATGACCTTCCAGTTAGTGACAATATTTTGGGTTTTTCTCCTTTATAGGTAGAACAAATGATGGAGAATCTTAAGCCAACAATATTAGATTTGGTAAGTTCTAGTATATAGCCCAGGAAGGATGAAAGCTATG
This sequence comes from Macaca thibetana thibetana, assembly GCF_024542745.1. Lineage (NCBI taxonomy): Eukaryota > Metazoa > Chordata > Mammalia > Primates > Cercopithecidae > Macaca > Macaca thibetana. Next base: position 159,361,118 of record NC_065582.1, read on the forward strand.
TGTGGAGGATCTATTCTGAAGCCAGTCTGTATGTTTGTATCTAGGCTCCAACACTTACTGGTTGGGTGGCCCTGGGTAAGTTACCTTCTCTATGTCTCATTTTCCTCCTCAATGAAATAGGTATAATAAGAGTACTAATTTCAAGGGTTTTATGATATATATATGAGTTAGTGTTTACAAAAACCTTTAATGGCTACCATACAGATAGCACCTTCAGTTAATGTTAGCTATTGTTAGAGGTCCCATTTGTCATACATTCAGCAGACTGTCAATGCCAAACCCTTAAATATTATTTTCTTTATATTGCTTTCTAGTTTCTTTCTATTGCTTTTCCTTCAGTTATAAATGTCACGGAGCTTGTCCCCAGCAAGTTCAGAAAGGCAAGACAACTTAGGGTGTGGAGTTTGATTTGCAAAATGTTCTACTGCACTGTCCAATGTGTAGTTGCTGTCACACATGGCTATTTACATCTAAATTAATTACAATTTAAAAAATTAAAATTCAATTTCTGTGTCACATGGGCCGCATGTCAAGTGTTAACCACACGTGGCTAGTGGCTACAATATGGGACAGCAGAGATAATATAAGACTTCTCCATTATCACAGAAAATTCTAATAGGTCACTGCTGGTCTATGATCCCTAAACCAGTTTCCACCAGAAGCCTCCTTTTAATGATTCCATTATAAATTTAACAATAATGTGGTATATTTACAATTAGGAGATACCAAATCATCATAGCTTTTATAAACTTCCTATTGCAGGGACAATTATTATTTTGTGATAATCAATCTTGTCTTTAAATCTAGATAACCATAATGCATACTCATGATAAACACATTTAGGCTTGGGTATGCCATCTATGACTTCTATATAGAAGAAAAATTATCTAGTCACGATGAGCTGATGTTTATCTTAGTTAAGGAAACCTAATTAGGATGATATTTTCTTTATTTTAACAAATGTCTATTGAACTCATTTCAAGACAAAAGCTCTCTACTTAGTTGTAGGTGGGGAAACCAGCAAGAATATGATACATTTCCTGAACTCAAATGACTTGTTCTATTTGGGTTATAAAAAGAATACAATGAAATACTATGAAAATTAGGATATTATACTTTTAAATGAGATGAAAGAGATGAAAGTTTTCAGGTTCAGATGAGGAGAACATAACAGAGTTTTTCTAACTTGATCTGAAAACTTTCCTAAAGACTGTAGTTATATCTCACCGTCTGTCTCCTTCTCTTCCCGTCTCCATTCCTGACCTGGCTTCTAACTTCCAAAATGAATAAAAAGGTCCAGTTACCTGGATCTTCCACACAGGAAAAATTGAACCAACCATAAGGTAGGTTTGGATAGGTCTCAAACAGGATCTCTTTACCAAAGTCTACTTAACATTTTTATAATTCATATTACTTTAATTATTTTGTATGGTTTACAGAACTTAAACCTGTTTTAGATGTGTTCTTTGGAAAAATGCAATAGAGATTGTGTAACAGTAAGTCATATAACATTGTTAGTTACTGAAAAAATATCAACTTTCAAGAGTAATTGTGATGACTACCATCATGTGTACTGCAAAATCTTTTAAACAATTCTTCAGTATTTGAGTTTTACTTAACAAAATAACATTTCCTAAGGTTTTTAATTAAAAAGTCTTAACAGCTTCCTTGTCAAAAGACTACTTTTTACAAAACGTAATGCAAAGTATAAAACCTACATACTTTCTCACCAAGTGATACACAACGTAATTCAACAAATCACAACTTTTTTCAAAGGATAACTTGAACCCACTGACAGTTGCTTTGTTATAGGATTGCTCCTGGTTATTTATCTGACATTGGATAGTAAAGCAAAGCCTAGGAAAGACAATGAATTCAAATATTTCACCAAGCTGTGTTCCTTGAGTAGGTGAGGGAGAATGGGAAAGATCTCTTTTTAGGCTCACACTCCTTTCAATTTAAAAGATAATACATTAGTAAGAAATGTTTTTATTCAATCCTTTTCCCGTAGATGAAAGGAATATCCACTTCTCAGAAGAATAGGAACAGGGAAGAAGTACTTCCTAGCACCTTGCTTCACTTCCATGGGAGGACTAAGTTGGAAGACGTGATGGAGTAGTTGTGATTCACCTGGTTCCCTCTTGCACAGTAGTGGTTTATCCTTGACATGCATATATTTTTCTCCCTCTACTAGGCTAAAATGGCCTCTCCCTTTAAGGAAGACCCAGTGATGTCCAACTCTGCCTGAGTGTCAATTCAAGTTTGTGTTCTGTTTTGTTTTTTCTTCAATTTATCCTCATAAGTCATGAAGCTGATATTTTGAGTCTCACATGATTGGATCATAATTTTTCTCTGAATGCTTTCAAACTCAAAGGAAGAAGAGGGGAGTGATTTCACAGTACCACTCAAGACCCAGAATCCTTTGGAGTCTATTGACTCTATACATATATAATCCATTAGGCCAATAATTGAATATTGAAGTTGTTGCAAGAAATGTTGTTTTTAGAAGGCTCATATAATCATATATACATAATCATTGAGTTCTTCACTTTTGTGGTGTTTTACAAAAATTCAATACTATTGTTAAAAAAAACCTTAGAAAAATTAATTTTAACAGAGTTTAATTAAGCAAAGAATGATTCACGAATTGGGCAGCCTCCCAAACCCATGTAGGTGCAGAGCGACTCCAGCTCAGCCTTTTGGTGGAAGAACATCTATGGACAGAAAAAGGAAAGTAACTTACAGAAAACAAAAGTGAAGTACAGAAACAGCCAGACTATTTACAACTTGACTTGATGTCTGCCTTGTTTGAGCACAGTTTGAACCGTTGGCCAACTTTAATTGGCCAAAACTTGGTGATTGGCACAAAAGTATGTTACAGTCTGCTTACACAACCATTTAGTCTTCAATTTACTAGGTACAGAGAAACCTTTAGGCTGAACTTAAAATATGCAAGAAGGCAGCTCTAGGCAAAACTTACTTTAACACTATGCTATGCACCTTTAACTACATCTTGCTTTTGATGTTCCCATTTAAGTATAGATTGTAGATAACCTTCCCAACTGTGTCCTAGAGATCTAATTATATCTTTTGGTAATGATTGTATACAATTTTATAGTATGAATATGCCACAATCTTCACAACCCTTCTCTTACTAAGGGAAATTCACTGTTGTTAGTTTTTGCTATTATAAGTAGTGCTGCTATGAATATTCTTGTTTATTTGTCCTTATTTGCTGGTACATTTATTCCAAGGAGATAGATTCTCACAATGGGTTACCATTATACATCAAGGTTCATTTCTCATAATTCCTATTCCTATGCTTTGAACTTCTTTGTTTTGAAGTTTCTATTTTAGTTTGCTATAGTTAGTATTCCATCTTTATAATATCTTTGGATTAGATATTTGGGTAACATATTCGTTGAACTCTTACAAAGTCATACTTTTTTCCTTCATGAAAAATGACAGATAATATGACTGTCTGTAAAATTTAGGATTGTGTTCTTTTTGTATAAATAGTTTTGTAGGTATTGTGTTATTGTTTCACATCTAGTCATATGGCATCTGAGAAGTTGACTCCTTGAGTTTTCCTTTGAAAGTAATATGCTCATTATGTTTGGAAGTATACCAAAGGTTGATTTTCTTTCGTTTTATTCTTTCAATCCACAAATATAGTAAATTTATCTTCTTCAGAATTTTTGTAAATTTCTATTTTTATCTTTATTTTTCCCAGAAATGCTTTTATTTTCAGCTATGTTTTCATTAATTATTCAGCAATTTACTTCAACATAATTGATGTTGAATTTTTTCAGGAGTTTATTTGTACATATTTTATTATATTTATTTGTAAGTATTTTATAATTGTTGGTATTATTTGAAATGGGATTTTTAAAGTTTTATTTCCTAAATATGTGCTGTTAACATATAAAAATGCCTTGTGACTGTATTATATCTACTTTTTAATTCTAACAGTCCATTAGTAAACTCATTGTTATTTTCTATGTAAGCTACTACATCATATGACAATAGGAGGAATTTTTACTTCTTTCTTGAATACTTTTATGAATTTTATTTATTTGTCCTATTGTAGTGTTAAGAATATCCAGTATTATGTTAATTGGAAATGATAATAGCAGGCATCCTTGCTTTGTTTCCAGTCAGGGGAGAAATTTAAGTCTTCTAGTATTAAATATAAAGTTTTCTCTAGGCTTTACAAAGATCTTCATCATCTGATTAGTGAAAATGTCTACTTTCTTGGTTTGCTCAGGTTTTTTTAGTCATAATTGGTGTTGAATTTTTTCAGGAGTCTTTTCTGCATTTATTAAATATCATAAGCTCTTATATCTTTATGGTCATAATATGATAAATCACACTGATTTTTCAATCTGATATTCCTAAGACAATCCCTACTTTAACATGGTGTTTATCCTTTTACATATTGTCAGATTTTATTTGGCATATCTTGTTAAGGGTTTGAATCTACATTCATGAGAGATAATGTTTTATAGTTTCCTAGTTTTCTAATTCTTTGTCAAAATTTAGTATTAGGATTATGCTGATCTTATGAAATGACTTATGCAGAGTTTTTCCTGTTTTGTGTGAAAGTTCATATTAATTTAGCATTAATAATTCCTTGATATTTGAGTAAACACATGAGTAAAAACATCTTCCCTTAGAGTATTTATTTGTGGAGAGTTGTTTTTATTTATAACAAGCAGATTTTATTTAATAGGTATAGGACTATTCAATTTTCTATTTCTACTTTTGTCAATTTTGGTAAGTTGTATTTAACATGAAATTTTGCCACTTTGTCTAAGGTTCACAGTTGATTGTATCAAATTGTTCATAATATTCTCTTTATCCCTTTAATGTTTGTAGAATCTGTAATAATAGCCATTCATGCATGCTTAGTATTGATAAATCTCTTTTTTATTTTCTTGATTAGTCTTGCGAGAGGTATGGTAATTTGGTTAATATTTACATATAACAAGATTTTTATTTACTTTTTCTAATTTTAAGTTTTTTTATTCTTTTCACTTATTATTTTAATTATTCTACTTATGTTAAGTTTACTTCCTCTTCTTTTCTAACCTCTAATGGCATAATATTAGGTCAACAACTGTAGAACATTCTTATAAAATAACAATTTTAAAGATATATGTTTCCCTTTAAGAACTGCTTTAGCTGCGTCCCACAGTTTTGATGTTCCAATTTGTCTATTGGCTTCTTGGTTTTGGTTGTATTTACAAAAGATGATGGGGGAAAGGATATATTTAAAAAGGATACCTTTTTAAACTAACTGTTCTAGGAATTACAAAGCAAAACCTAACTTGTACATGCATAGTTACACTTAATATTTTACCACCTCATGTAAAAAATTAAAAGCTTACATTCTCTAATTATGCTATGATTTTTATATTTCTTGTTTAAACTCTAAAAGACAATGTTTTTTCTTTAAGCAGTCATGCATAATAGAATGAATTAAGAGTAAAATTATCATTTATATGTACCCAGGTATTACCATTTCTGTTGCTCTTTATTTTCAAAGATCCAAGTATGCATCTTGTATCATTTCTCTTCAGCATTTAGCATTTCTTGCAGAACAAGTCCATTGGTGACAAATTTTTCTTAGTTTTTCCTTATCTAAAAATGTCTTTTTGTTTTACTTTCTTTTTTCAATTTCACTTTGAGTTCTGGGATACATGTGCGGAATGTGCAGGTTTGTTACATTGGTATACATGTGCCATGGTGGTTTGCTGCACCTATCAACCCATCATCTAGGTTTTAAGCCCCGCATGCGTTAAGTATTTGTCCTACTTCTCTTTCTTCCCTTGCCCCCATTCCCCTGACAGGCCCCATTGTGTGACGTTCCCCTCCTTTTGTCCACGTGTTCTCATTGTTTGACTCCCACTTATGAGTAAGAACGTGCGGTGTTTGTTTTCTGTTCTTGGGTTAGTTTGCTGAGAATGATGGTTTCCAGCTTCATCCATGTCCCTGCAAAGGGCATGAACTCATTCTTTTTTATGGCTGCATATTCCATGGTGTATATGTGCCACATTTTCCTTATCCAGTCTACCACTGATGGGCATTGATGGGCAACCAATTTTCTTCTATTCTGTAGGTTACCTGTTCACTCTGATGATAGTTTCTTTTGCTGTGCAGAAGCTCTTTAGTTTAATTAGATCACAGTTGTCAATTTTGGCTTTTGTTGCCATTGCTTTTGGTGTTTTAGTCATGAAGTCTTTGCCAATGCCTATGTCCTGAATGATATTGCCTAGGTTTTCTTGTAGGATTTTTATGGTTTGTGGGTTCTACATTTAGGTCTGTAATCCATCTCCAGTTAATTTTTTTGTGTTATGCGCTTAAGTAGAAAAACTTTAAGAAGTAAATTTGGAGCATTCTTTTTTAAGAGTTTAAGTTTATTTCTAGAGGAGATTTTCCTGATGTAAAATTCTGTTTTGGCAGTTCCTCAGTTTTAGAAATTAAAGATATCCCATTCTTTTTGACATCCTTTGTTTCTAATAAGGAGTCCATGAACATTCAAAATATTGTCTCCTAGCATGTGATGTGTGATTTTCCCTTAGTGGTTTTCAAGAATTTTTCTTATCTTTAATTTTCATCAATATGAGTGTAAGATAACCATGATTGGTTTTCTTTAAATTTTCCTGCATGTGGCTGAGTTTTCTGAATTTGTAAATTTGAATCTTTCACCCAATTTGATAAGTTTCCAGTCATTTTTTTACATAATTCTTTTGTCTTTATTTTCCTAATCTTCTGGGACTTCAGTGTCATGTATCTTAGACTTTTCAATATTACCCAATAGGTCCCCCAAGATTATGTCTTTTTTCAAATCATATTTTGGTCTCAAATACAAGATAATTTCCATTTTGTGAAATTTGGTTTCACTCATTCTTTATTCTAGCATCTCCATTTGATGCATATTTCCTTTCTTTAAAACTTTAGTCAGAGTTATTTTTAAATATCTGGTTTTTTCACTAGTGAAAGGAGATTCAGTTCTGCTTTTGTGGTGATTTTGAGTTTACCTTTCAGTGTCAATACCCTGAAGCTCTAAATTCTGCCAAATGTCTTGAGAGACTCATTACCTTTAGTCAGTTTCCCTCCCACGGTCTATTCAAGAAGCTTTCTTCTTAGCTCTCCATCTTCACAAAAGCTGCACCAGACCAGAACTCATCAAAGATTTCAAGTATACAGGGCTTCTTAAAGCAAGCCCATACAAATGTAAAAAATGTACTGGTTTTGTTTTCTACGATAGAGTCCCTCTGCTTTGGCCAAACTTGAGACTCAGTTAATATCTAAAATTGTAAAAATAACTCTTACAGGTTAATTGAAATCATGATCCTTACTTTTACTTATTTATTTTTTAGAGACAGAGTCTCACTGTGTTACCCAGGATGGAGTAGTGCAATCATGGCTCACTGCAGCTTCAACCTCCTTGGCTCAAGCAATCCTCTTCCCTCAGCCTCCCTAGTAACTGCGACTACAGGCACACACAGCCACACTCAGCTAATTTTTTCAAAAATTATTTTTTGTAGAGACAGGATGTCCCTGTGTTGCCGAGGTTAGTCTTGAACCCTAGCTTCAAGCAATCCTTCTGCTTTGGCCTCCAAAAGCATTAGGATTACAGGCATGAGCAACCACACCCAGCCTCATGTCCTGTTTTTCTCCATTTTTATTTTATTTGGGTATGTGAAACATTAACATAATTCTATTATATCATCATTATTTTTCCCTTGTACTTGTAGACTTTTGAAGCCTCCATGTTGCCACTATCTCTTGCTTAGGTTTAATCTTATCTTTGTCAATAATAGAAACCAGCATTTTTTTCTCATTCTTTACTGTAGATGCTTTTCTGCTTCATGTATTGGAGGTAAATTGCCTATTACGAAAGAACACCACCCTTTGTCGATATACTGAAGATGTGAAATCCATTATTGAATTATTTTCTCATAGTTTTACTCATGCTTAATGATTTTTAGAATTATGCCAGCAGAGATTCTTTTTCAAAGTTTTGTGTTCAAGATAGAAAGATTTCATAGTATGGCAATAAAATGTCATTATTTAAAATTACCAGCTAGCTTGCATGACAGCTACTTGGAGTTAGTCTATAATACATCTTCATGAACCGATTACATATTTTTGAATTTACATTTTTTTCTCAAGGTTGAATATTTTTAAAAAGTTGCAACTACTTATTTTAAATTTATAATATTTCAAGGTACATTTAAAGAATATATTAAAAGAGAATGCTCCAAATTCACTTCTTAAACTACAGGTTTTCTACTTAAGGTAAGCACCTTTCATTCTGGTGCATATATAACTGACTTCTCAAAAAAACAAAACAAAACCTTCCTGAAAAGCCCAGTGATTTTGCTGAAGTCTTAGTATAGCTCTTATGGATCTGGGTTTTTTATTTATCTAGATTCAGTTATAGGATGCTAGGAATGCTACAGCAAGTATAAAACTATTATTTGTGTCTGCGAAATGCTTATTTATTGAATTTGTAAATAGAAATTCATTTAGTAGAAATAAGAAAATATGCTTGAAATTACTGGTGTTATTATTACTTTGCCATTTCACATACTTGGACATAAATATGCTTCTGTTGGTATACAGGAGAGCCAATTAATGAAGAGTCTACTGTGTAAATTGTGCAATATTCAGTGAATGTATTTTGTGTGCTCTCATTCTCCATGCTTTTGTTAATAAATCCATTGTATTATAAAACTAATTGTGTTCCAGGGAAAAAGTTATGTATCACTGATTGTTTCAATTATTTTACATAAATGTTAAATGCCTAATACCTGTTAAATATTTAAGAGACACAGAATGGAACACGTTGTAAATCACTTGTTTCTCAGTAGAGAAAATCACATCTAAATTACGAGATTGGCAGAAGTGATGAAAACTAAAGAAATACTGAGTTCTATCAATATGACAGATCAAATAACCTGATAATCCCCCTGGTCAAGCATATTACAGTGTATAATAAAATATAACAAGTATCTTTTTAAGTGCTAACCAGAAAAAAAAAAAAGAAAATTTCTGAGGTCAGAAACAAAAAGCAAACTAAAACTGATTCTGATTTTAGCTGATGCTACAGTTACCCTGCCCTGGTAGACGATGACAAGAAGTATTGGTTTTGTCATCTAAGAGCCAAATTTTTTAAACTTGCATGGAAAAAAATGAGCCTTTAGTCTGTATGATATGGGGAGATAGACCAGAACTACATGAAGAAGGTGGCAGGTTTGAAAGGTTGCATTCTTTGTGGAATACTAGAGGAATATAGAAAAATCCCCACCCCGGCACAGGGAGATAATAAATAATTTGGAATAGGGCATGTGCCATAAAGATTAAGGACAGAGCACATCTATTTTCATATGGTCTCTGAGTGAACAAAATTCTGTATCTACAGCTATGTACCCTGATGGATTTGGAGTTTGAATTTACACTATTTGAATTTTTCAGGAATATGAAACAAAATATGTTAATATTATAAACGCTTCAAGAAGGGACTAAAATGCATTTGGTGTGTTGGAAGCAATTGTGAAACTCCTCTAGACAATCATGTCCTCAAACCAAGTTGCATATTATGCCACAGTAAAATTAAAGCAGAAATAAAAATTAAAATAATTTTTAAGAGTCTAAAACATAAAGGTCACTACATTCTATGACTGAGATAACAGAATCAACCATAGAAGCATCGGACCCTGTATCATTCAGAGTTCCATAAGAAATCAGGTGGCATACTCAAATTAGGATAATTCAAGGAGAATTATTTAAGAAAAGATAGATGACAAAGGAGTAAACTGCGTGTAGAAGAGATAGTGTAGTAATCTTTTCCATGGCAATGGAGCTGAATTCTGAAAGGACGGATGAGGGAAGATTTTCAGAAATCGAAGTAGAAAGAAGTATTTTCAGCAAGCTTTCTGGAGAGGGATAGTCACTTTTTTAAAAGGATACAGCAAGTTTAAATCAATTTTTAAAATAGCAAGCATATACACGAATGCCCTGACCTCATTGCTCCTTCTCCCTTCCTGTAGTTAGTTAAAACCTCTAGTCAGACCCAAACAGAAAACACAAAAATGAGATCCTTTATGTGCAATTTACACTTGTCGATCTCCTGAGTTACAGAGCAGGTGACGTATAAGGAAAATGGAGGTCAACTTTCTGACCTCCAGAAAATGTGAAAAATGGAATGAACTTTTACAGCCTAAAAAGAGAGTACACTGGCGGGTGGTGGCTCATGCCTGTAATCCCAACACTTTGGGAGGCCAACGTGGGCAGATCACGAGGTCAAGAGACGGAGACCATCCTGGTCAACATGGTGAAACCCCATCTCTACTAAAAATACAAAAATTAGCTGGGTGTGGTGGCAGGCTCCTGTAATCCCACTACTTGGGAGGCTGAGGCAGGAGAATCGCTTGAATTCAGAAGGCAGAGGTTGCAGTGAGCTGAGATCACGCCACTGCACTCCAGCCTGGCTACACAGTGAGACTCCGTCTCAAAAAAAAAAAAAAAGTATACTTAAAATGATTAAAAGCATACGTATATTTTTAAATAATGACAACGAAACTTTAGAAATAAAAATACATACTCAATGGAATTAAAACTTCAATGAACAGGTTGAATTCAAAGCAGGTTAAGGAAAGAGAAAAATTTATAAAATGTAATGAGAAGCTGAATAGGTAGGGAATTATCCTGGGTCCCCTAGGAAAAACAACCTGAGCCAAAGCTTACATACTAATGCTTTATTTGGCAGTATAATCCCAAGGATCACAAATGAAGGAAAAAAGAGAAACTGAGGCAAAGAAGAAAGGGAAATAAATTCAATTCAGTACATTAATAAGTGGCTACATCTTCTAAGAAAGCACAGTTGAACTCTCAGAAATGTAAGAGTATCTGGACAGACAATACAGAACCTATGTGCTTCAGAGCCGTCTTTCAGGGGAATGAAAAGAGTTTTTCTGCCTTCCATCAAAGGTGACTCCATGGATCATTAACATTTCCGGCATTTTCACAAAGAAGGGGAAAAACACACTCCAGACTCCAGGCCCCATGGAGAGGTGCTTCACAGGAGTTCAGGTCTAGAATCAAGTCTAGTTCTGAGGAAATGATTCAAGAAGAGCAACAACCAGGTCTCTACAATGATTAAGCTGCCCAGAACCCAGGAGGCAGGTGTGTTTCATTAAAGCACGGGCTGCACATACATTGGGCACAATACAGATGGAGACTAGAAAAGTTAAGAGAATTCCAGAAAGAAAGGATAGACAAAATGATAAATAGATAATATTCAAAGAGACAAAGACTGACAATTTTTCAGAATTGATGAAAGATATGAATCCCCAGATTTAAACAGTAAGAATAACAAACAGGACAAATTAAGCAAATCAACCCATAGACATAGGTTTTTAAAGCTAGAGGCAAAGAGATTTTCAGAACTATGAGAGAGAAAAAAAGGAGCTATATTGTCAGAAAAACAAATGTTTAAAGCATAGGAAAAACATTCACTAAGAGGATTACTTTAGGAAAATGCTAAAACAAAAGAAGGCTGTGAGGTGAGCTGCAAGAATAGTTGGTAGCAAAGACATTTGTAAACGTGGGTTCTTATAAATCAATTTGATTACATAAAACTATAATCACAATAATGATTTGAATAATATATAATTAATGCTGATGTGAACTATCAGAAAAAAATACGATGAAAGACATTAACAGCTAATGAAATATTCTAGTATTTTTGAGGAGGTATAGTTACTAATTAAATTTATTTTTAAGTCAACTATTTATTTAGAAATGTTAAGATGAGCTAAAAGAAATAGAATACGTAAACCAAGCATGGTGGCACATGCCTGTAATTACAGCACTTTGGCAGGCTGAGGCAGTGGAGTATAGGGAATCAACTTGAGGCCAGTAGTTCAAGACCATCCTGGCTAACATGGTGAAACCCTGTCTCTACCAAAAATACAAAAAACAGCCGAGTGTGGTGACGCACATCTGTAATTTCAGCTACTCAGGAAGCTGAGGCATGAGAATTGCCTGGGCTTGGGAGACAGAAGTTACAGTGAGCCAAGATTGCACCCTGCACTCCAGCCTGGACAACAGGGCAAGACTCTGTCACAAAAAAAAAAAAAAAAGAAAGAAAAAAAGAAGAAGAAGAAAAAAGAAGAAGGAAAGAAAAGAGAAGAAAGAAAGAAAGAAAGAAAGAAAGAAAGAAAGAAAGAAAGAAAGAAAGAAAGAAAGAAAGAAAGAAAGAAAGAAAGAAAGAAAGAAAGAAAGAAAGAAAGAAAGAAAGAAAGAAAGAAAAAAGAAAGAAAGAAAGAAAGAAAGAAAGAAAGAAAAGAAAAGAAATAGAATGAAAAACTTTCAAATCAATAAATAATAAAAATTTAGCAAGATAGAAAGCAAACTTGACAAAATATCTAAAAAGTTCAAGGGACAGCAGAAGGAAAAATATAAAAGCAAAAGTATGATATAAAGAAAGGAAAAGGATATATTGACAGAAAAAAGTCTAATGTAAAGATATTTAGGATAAATGTAAATAGACTAAGTTTTTTGGTAAAAAGATGTACAAATTATATTTTATGCACTTATAGGAGATGTATATAATACCAAAAACTTAAATGTACAAAAATATCAAAAGTAAAAAGAGAAATATCTGCTTGTTATACTTAAACTTGGGGAAACTGTAACTAATATGACAATAAAAAGTGTTACTAGGCAAATGTATTACTTCTTCCTGGAATCAAATAATTATCATCATAAGAATAATAGCAGGAATCATAAGGTTAAACACAAGTACAATTTAAATTTGTACTCATTTAAAAACTTTTTCATATTTCATAACTTTTATAACAGCATTACAAATTACTGATCCTTCAAAGAAAAATATAAAACATTCTGTTTATTTTTTTAAAATGATAATAGGAATAAAGAGAATAATTACATATTTACATAAGAAGTGAAATTCAATCGGAAGATATAAAATTCTGAAATTGTGTTTATCTGATTATATAACCTTTAAAATATGTAAAATAAAACTGACTTTAAAAGAATTACAAAGCAACATTAGCTAAGCTATTATAACAGGAGATTTTAACAAATTCCTTTGTAGTTATTTAGAGACTAAGATTTTTTTAAAAGAAATACAGAAAATTAAAGTAATATAAGTGAAAATTGATCTCAGGAATATATCATCTTGATAATGTAGAAAAATAACATTAAATTGAGAAAACAGAAAAATTACATTTTGATGCAAAATGTAAATATACTATATAATAAAGAGGCAGAAGAGAAGAAATTGTTTAAAGATAAATAAAAGAGCCAAACTCAACCAAGAATTATTAAAAAAAATTATATGGCACAAACAAACATTAGAAATATAAAATTATAATAAATTTGAACCTGTTAGAAAATTAAAATGTAGTAGAAATATAGTAGAAACAATATAATACCAATAAAATTAAAATTTTAGGTGATATAGACACATTTATAATAAAATTAAAATGAAGTCTATGATGCCTACTAACATTTCTCTTCAAAATTATGATATTAATACTACTCAAAAGTTATTATAAAGTGAACTAAAATTATAAATATTGGAAAGAAAAAGTAATATGTTTATTATTCACAGGCAATATTACTTCTTCAAAGGAAAGCAAATCATAGATAAAATATTACTGTATAAAATAATACCAGTTTCTCTAAACAAAAGTAACAAATTTTTGGAAATATTATTTTAAAAAATTAGTTAAAATACCAACTAAATTTATAAGGAACCAAAAAATAATTATCCCAAAGTGTGAATAACTAAAAGAAGGAAAAAAAACTACTTAAGGAAATTAACTACATTCATAAATAGAAAGATTGTATCTTAAAAATGCAAATTATTTCTTATTCAATTTTAATTGTATACTTAACTTTTAAATATGTATTGACTTAAAAATAAATTGAATTAGTAAGAATTTTCATTTTTAAGATACAGAGTCTTTCTCAGCATTCATATATAAGGTATGGAATAACAGAATTCATCTTATGTAGTGCCAGAACAAACCTTGATCATCTTTTTGTTTGTTTAACACGAAAAGATGATCACAAAATTCATGTGGAGAACTACAGGCCAAGACTAGCTAAGATAAGAACAAAAGAGTAGAGTTACTTGTCCAACTATACATTGGTATCAATTCAAGAAATGACAAAAAAGAGTCTAGAAACTTTGGCATATATGGAAATATTATACAGAGATGACACTGAAGATTGACAGGGAAGGTAGTAATAATGTAATCAATTGATTAAAATGTATTATACAATTGTTTATTACTCCTGAAATAAACTTCTTATGATATGAAAAATAATATTGGATTCATATTTTATTCCAAATACACATAAATGAAACTAGATTAATCAAGAACATAAAAGTAAAAGCTGAAACTTTAATTCATTTAGAAATAGATATAGAATACAATCACTAAGACCTCATTAGAGGTTTAATTTCTTAAACAATGCACAAACTTCTAAGCATAAAAGAAAACATAATTCTATTCAGATATATTAAGATTAAGAATTCTTCATGCAAAGACATCATAAAGTAAAAACATAACCCACAACCTGGGAGAAGATATTTATGTCATACATAAAAAAGACTCAGTATCCAGAATACATAAACTATTCCTACAAATCAAATAGAAAAAGATAACCAACACAATTCAGAAACGCATGAAAGGCAAGCATTAGGCACTCACAGAAAGAGAAAATAACCCAGGCTCTCTTATACAAATGCTTAGTTGATGTCTCCATTAAGATGTACAAAACTGAACCCATGTTTTCCACCTGTCCGAAAATCTGCTCCTCTGCCATCTTCTCTTCCATGACTGGCAATTTCATCTTTCCAGTTACTCAAATCTCGACACTGGGAGTCTTCTTTCACTCTTACTCAGCGCATTGCACAGTTCATGTAGAAACACATCCCGTACTCTGCACTTTCAAGACGTAGCCAGCATCAGATTGCCACTCACCACTTTCCCTGCTATCACCCAGGGCCAGAAAGTTACCAACATTTCTCATCTATCCACACTGGTCTCTACACCCTTCATTCTTGCCCCATTAATCTTTTCTTAATATATCAGCCAAAAGATCCTATTATCCTTCGCAAACTAATGCAACAACAGGAAACCAAATATGCATGTTCTCACTCATAAGTGGCAGCTGAATGATAAGAACCCGTGAACACAAAGAAGGGAACAACAGACACTGGGGTCTACTTGAGGGTGGAGGGTGAGAGGAGGGAGAGCAGCAGAAAAAATAACTATTGGGTACTAAGCTTAATATGTGGATGATGAAATAATCTGTGCAACAAACTCCCGTGACATGAGTCTACCTGTATAAAAACCTTCATATGTACCTTTGAACCTAAAGTAAAAGTCAAAAACGGAAAAATGTAATTCAGAGCAGGTAAGTCTTCTGCTTAAACTTCACAATAGCTTTTTGTCTCTTTCAGAGTAAAAGCAACATTTTTTTTATGATTTCCTTGATCTGGTCTCCCATTACAAATCCTTTCTTTTCTCCTGCTACTCTCTCCTTCCTACCTACACTCCACTCCGGCCATACCAGTAATTTTACTTTTTCTAATACATGTCAGATACAGTCCTGAATCTGGACTTGTTCTTCAGCCCTGACATATTCATAGATATAGTGTTTCGTGAAGTATTATCTCCCTACATGCATTCAGGTCTTACCCTGAAAACTACCTGAAATTGAACCCCTCCATTTACAAACTTTTCCAATCCTCTTCTTTCCTGCTTTCCTTTTTTTCTTAGCATGTATTGATGTTTAATGTTTTGTGTTTATTTACCTCGGTTTTTTGTCTTACTGCAATGTAATCTTTAGAAAGGAGGGTTGTTTTCTGATTCGTACACGGCTATGTTCCTCATATCCAGAACAGTGCCTGATCCTAGAAGACAAAGTAGAGAAATCTCTTACCTCAAAATACAGACACGAATATAGGGAAAATATGAGACAAATGTCAAGAAAATAAGATGGCCCATTCAAAAACGACAATATCTGAATAACAGAACTCCTGAACAAGGGAACAAAAAAAAAAATGTGAGGAAGGGGAGAAAATTTTTAAATTGACACAAAATATTTCCTTAAATTAAAGGACATGCTTTCCAGATTGAAGCTGCTACTTTTTGTGCAAAAATAGTTCTCAAATTTGTGAACAAAGCCATATAACCTGGAATTTAGAATACAGAGATTACAGAGAAAAACCTAAAACCTCCAGAAAGAAAAATAATTTTAAAAACATAAAGCAGGTTACCCTCAAGTCATTAGGAATCGGGTGAAATCAGGTTTCTCAATTGCAACCACTAGAAGCTGGAAGAATGGGTAAATGCCTTCGAAGTTCCAAAACAAATGAGTACCTAGTACTCTGAGTACCCAAATTATATCTGCCAAGTATAGAAGTAGAAAAAAGGACGTTTTTCGGCATCCATGTCGTACAAGCGAGAGTTAACACAGCAAGCCTGATGTGGTTACTTCCAAGAGGACGTGCTCGAGGCATGGAAGCTTGGGGTCTCTCCTAGAAACTTGGCCCATGCAATGGTTCCCTGCTTTGTATGGATAAGGTTGTTTTGCGTGACTAGGGCACGAAATTTGGTTATACCTGCCTTCTATGTTGTGCAGATGATGTGATTTGTGATGAACACTTGCTTTCTTTCTGTGAGTCTGGAACTTTGGCAGTTCCAGTGAAAAGTGGCCGATTATTCAGGCAAAGAGCGCGTACATGTACAGCCCCCAATAAAAATCCCGGACTCTGAGGTTTAAGCAGGTTTCCTACAGCAGCAGCACTCGACATGCACTGCTGCATTTCACTGTTGGAGGAAGAAGTATTCTGTCTGTGCCCCCGCCACCGTGTGAAGCAGACATTTGGAAGCCAGCTCCTGGACGCCTCCAGAATTTGCCTGATGCCTTTTATTTCCCTTCCTTCAGTGTGCCCTTTTGCTGTAATAAACCGAGGCTCTGGGTAAAAAGAGCCTCTGAGTCTTGCGTGTCCTTTTAGCCAGTCACCAAATGCATGGGTAGGTGGGGGATACCCTGTCCTCCCACGCCTCGTGGTCTCAAAAATTGAACACCCATACATGCTTTCTCAGGAATTTCCCAAAAGCTCTTCACACATTTGACGAAGGATAATTAAATCTTTTAAAAGGAATACAAAATACAATTAACAAAATATCTTGGGGCATATATATTACATATTCAGGTGAAGTTATGATTAAAACTTAGTCTGGGGGTTTCAGCATCATTGGCTTCGGTCACTAGAAAATAATTTGCTGATTAAAAACATAAAGCCGATATTCAAAATGAACTTATTTGGTTTTCCCTTACACACACTTGGCTTGCGTCTACACATATCCACAGTTGTTAATATTACATTCATCCCTCTATGGATCCTCTAGAATTGTATCCTTCCAATTATTTTCATCCTGTCTTTCTCTCTCCACTGATTCTGAGCCCTGGTTCCACAACGGGAAATACAACAATGTATTTCATTAGCATTACCTCCCCATCAATCTAAATTCAATCACAATCACTCTATGCCCAGCCAATCGAACTGGAAGACTAATGAATATTCATGGGCTTCATTAAGACGTAAATGAGAAGGGCAGAAGTGGAATCCCAAATAAAGAATGTTGATTTTATATGCAATGTTTATGCAAGTAGGCATAGTGTTGCATTCTAGGAAAATGACTAGACAGAATGTGGAGAAAAGTTTGATGGGGCATGACTGTGGTTAGGAGCCATGTGAGAAGTATAGGAAAGCAGTTCAGGAAGAAGCCGTAAGCAGTGTATCAGCATGAAGATGCATAAAGAATAAAGATTTGAGCCATACCAGAAAGAAAGTAATGGCAGTCGGGAATTCTCTCAGGTGTTTGGTTAGTAAAAACATCTTCTTTGTAGGGTTACTATAAAGAATCCTACAGGGAAAGGAAAGAAAGGAAATCATCTATTTGAAGCATTTTGTATGTCAATAAATACTACTATTAGTACTATTTAATTAGGCATATGCATTGTTTAATAGTATTAATGTACATAAATAATATTAATCCTTGAATTGGAAGGCTTTTCTTACCAATACAGTGCCAAAAATATTGATAAAACTCTATATGAGGCTCTTTTCCTTTTGTAATATTTAAATAAGCCACAATATCCCTTTCATTAATAGGGATAATTAGTCAGTGAATGAGCTTGGCATTAGGAACTCAATTTTTCTTTCATTTAATACAATGCCCATGGTGCAGAACAAACTTTGGTTTAGGAGCAGAAAAACGGGTCTCAGTCTTTGCTGTATTTCTGGCTACCTATTTGATCAGAAGGCCTATTTGATCAGAAGAAAATTTACCTACTTAAAAGTTCACTTTTAAACTCTCACAAGGGAAAAGATATGCCTGCATCCCAGAGTTTTGAAAAGTTAAGTGAGAACAGGGTGAAAATTCCTAGTTGGAAAGAAGTCCTTTTATCACTGCATGAGTTATTTTGCTGATAGAAGATTCTTTGACTATTTTTCTTGTTTTCTATCAAATTCTCAAGTATAAAAATTCTATACAATGCACAGGTTTAAAAACATGGCTTAATTATAAAATAATGAGTTATAAATTATAAATTTGACTAGGGTGATGACACTTTTAAACATTTTTATTCTCTAGTTATACTTAAAGTGTGCCCCTACAGCCTATACTTATATTTAACTCCCACAGTAAAAGTAAAAATCATTCCAACTCAGTCATTTCAGTTGCTTTTAGGCAGGCTTTCTCTTTCTTGAAGTACCAAAACCAAGGCTGCATGTAGAATCCAAGAGCAAAAGGGTGGGTTCATTTTATTTTCATTCCATTTCTCTCTCTCTCTCTCTCTCTCTCTCTCTCTCTCTCTAAGAATACTTCTTTTATCCAGTTAAAATATTCTGGACCAATAGTGATTAAAAGAATCCTTTTCTGGGTCCTATTCACTGCTTAGAGGTCTTAATTTCAACTGGTTGATCTGAATTATTTTTGACTGAAGTGAAACTTCATGTTTGCCTGCTCTCAAGTTTATCTGTCTGGGCTCTCAGCAGTCGCACAGCCTCTTAAGCCATTGCTGAGGGTTATTCCCATTAGCTTGGCACTTCTCAACCCAGGAAGCCATACTTTCATCTATAAACTTATGATCATCTCATAAGTGGTCCTTCTTCCGGAGCTGTTATGTTAAACTATGTTAAATAAGTCTGCAGAGCCCTAGCACCCGTCCCTGGAGAATACTACTTTTATTCACTCACAAGTTAGAGAAGGCAATATTTTCCTTATTTTTTTTTTCATTTTTAAAAGCCAGTAGCAGCTTAATTGACAAATGCTTATTTTAATTTCATAATAACCGCATTTATAATATACATTCATATTTAACCTTGAAACCATAGCCAGATTTGGAATCTCACTAAAAACAAAAGAGCAATATTAGATACAAGAAACACATGTACAGCATATCTGAGCCAAATAACTTTTTGATTTCTAAAATCACAGTAATGACACATAAGCTCCCTGATTCTATGTCTTAATATATAAAATAAAAAGCATGATATCAACTACTATGGTTTGAATATATTCCCTCCAAAATCCAGGTGTTGAAACGTAATGCTCAATATCATATATATATTTAGAGGTGAAGCCTTTAAGAGGTGATTAGGCCATGGGGGCTTCTCACTTGTGAATGGGATTGACCCTTGTTTAAAAAGTTGGACACAGTGTTGAGGCCTGTCACTCTCCTATCTTCTGCCATGTGAGATCACAGTGTTCCTCTTCAGAGGAAGCTCAACAAGGTGCCTTCTTGGCAGCAGAAACCCTATCCCTCACCAGGCACGGAACCCACTGGTGCCTAATCTTGGACTTCCCACTGTCCTGAACTGTCAGAAATTATTGTCTGTTCTTTATAAATTACCCAGTTTCAGGTATTTTGTGAGAGCAGTACAAACAGACCAAAACAAAAAATTGATATCAGAGAAGTGAACTATTGCTATAACAAATACCTAAAAATTTGGATGCAACTTTGGAACTGGATAAGGCATACAGGCTGGAAGAGCCTTGAAGACTAGAAAAAGCCTGTGTTGCCATGAAGGAAGCATTAAGAACAAATCTGGTGAGGGTTCCAAAGACAAGGATAGCTGCATAAGAACCTCGGTCTTCTTAAAAGTTGTCCAAGAGGTCCAAGGTGCTGTACGGCTTCCTTAAGTGCTTATAGTAAAATGCAAGAGGTGAAAAATGATTTAAAGACAAAATTTAAACCTCAAGACTTGGAAATTTCTTAACCTGGCCATGTAAATAATAAAAATCATGTAAAGGAGAGAAAACCAAGGGTGTGGCCAAGTGATGTTTGATAGGGAGATTGGTGGGCAGATCTTTGAGGCTGCCGTGCCCATCACAGGCCCAGAATGCCAGGGCCTTGGGAGAAGAGTGGTTTTGAGAGAGAGAGGGGTCCAGGGATCCTGTGCGAATTCAGCGTTCACTGTTCAGGGCCTCAGGCCTCTGCTTTCCACATTCAGGTGCCACACTTCTTGATGACTTCAGCTATGGCTCAAGAGGACCAAAGAAGCTTGGACCACTTCTTCCAGAGGGCACGGTCAACAAGCCTTAGCAGCATTCACACGATGTTCACTCCGTAGGCACACAGAGTGCAGGGGCTGTGGAGGCATGGCTTCCTCCATGTAGATTTCAAATGATGCCTCAGAGAGCCTCGGGGCCCAAACAGAGAATTTTCACAGTGGTGGGGAACACCAAAGAGAACTCCCACTAGGGCAAGGCTTAATGATTCTGGGTAAGGACTACCACCAAAACCCCGGACCTGCAGAGCCACCAGCATTGCAATGCCAGCCAGATAGAGCCACAGGCACCCGACTCCAACCTGTGAGAGCTGAGGCATGGAAACTTAACTCCCACCTCAGCGTGTCTGGAATGGGGGATTTGGAATCAAAGATTATTCTAAAACCTCCAGATTTCATGTTTGTCCTGTTGGGTTTTGGATTTTTCTTGAGACCTGTTTTCCCTCTCTTTTTGTCTACTTCTCCCTTTTGGAATGGAATATCTATCCCATCCTTGTTTCATCACTGTTTTTTGGAAGTATCAGGTTGGTGCAAAAGGAATTTTGATTTTTGCCATAATGGCAAAACGCAATTACATTTGCACCAACCTAATAATTAACTTCTTTGATTTCAACAGCTCAGCTGCAGAGAAATTGGTCTCAGGATAAAAGGTGTCTTGAGTCTCACCTATAGCTACTTTAAATGAGACTGACTCTTAGAATTTTGAGTTGATACCAGAATGAGTTAAGACTTTGGGGACTATTCGAAATGTATTTTGCATGTGAGAAGAACATCAATTTATGTGGTTCAGGACAGAATGCTGTGGTATAAATGTGTCCCCTCCAAAATTCAGGTGTTGAACTAAATGGCTAATGTAATAATATTAAAAGGTCTGGCTATAAAGAGGTGATTAGACCACAAGGACTTTTCCTCATGAATGGCACTAAGGCCCCTAAAAAGTGACTTCACACAGCATTTGGCCCTTGCCCTTCTGCCTTCTACCATGTGAGGGCACAGTGCTTTGTCCTCCAGAGGATGTAGCCCTCAACAGACAACTGAACAGGCCAGTACTATAATCTTGGACTTTGGAGCCTCCCAAACTGTATGAAATAAATTTCTGCTCTTTATAAAGTACCCAGTCTCGTGTATCATGTTATAGCAGGACAAATGGACTAAGACACCTATGACACGGACAATTATAAGGATGCAAATCTATATGCCTACTGCATGTTGGCTGTCATAACTATGTATTACATTAATTCATTAAATAATGGCATGCAAGTGACATGAACAAAGAACCACTGTGCTTGATTAATACATGAGAAAACAAGCTGCTCTTCTAGCTCATTAATCTATATAACTACATAGATGGGGTCACTTCTCATGAATATGTTCTTGCAGAAAAGCAAATGAATGGAGAGACAGAGCCTTAGAAAAGAAATGCTTGTTAACATTTTTCTTGGCAGAATCTACTGCTGCTAAGGTGCTAACCTAGTGTATTATGAACAGTAGTTGAGTGGTTCCAATGTTGATGTTCATTTTGAAATGCTTTTGTTACTATGGAAACAATGCAATCTTTGGAAAAGAAAGGGTTTAATGGTACCCACAAGTGTACTGCAAATTGTAAATGCACATAATGTCTCTAAACACCTTACATATGTACAAATTCATATGAGGACACCTTGGAATATTGCACTATAAAAATATATATTTACATCTATTAAGGTATTAACGAACAACTAAAAACTGCAGAGTTCAATTCAAATGTCTCTTCCACATTGGAACCCTCCCCCAGTTCCTACAAAGATGGAGAATTAATTCCTCTATTCTTTGTGATGCTATAACACATTAGATAATTATACTTATTCAAACACAGCATCTGTCTTCGTAGTTATTTGGGGTCATGAATTTCAATTTGTGGTCATGATTTTCTGGGTGGGTGAGTGGTCGTATCTGTCTAATTCTGTCTAGATATGTTAATACACATATATTTTTCTTTGCTGATCAATCAATATGTGAATTATTTTAATACTCAAAAGTTGAAACAACCTTGCATTTTCCATTACTGGAATAAAACAGAGTTGGTTGTGTTACAATATTATTTTTACATACAACAGGTTTTTTGGCTAATTGCTAATGTCTCATGAAGGCAATTAGCAAAATTTTGCTAATTTTCTAATTGCTGATATCTTGTTAAGACTTTTTGTGCTTATATTCATAAGGTATATTGGTCAGTAGTTTCCTTTAATAGTTTCCTGTTTGGGGTATGTAATTCTGGCCTCATATAATAAATTGAAAACATTGTTCTCTTTTATATTTTGGAAAAGTTTACAGAAAATTAGTGTTTTTTATTACTATGGAAGATGTTGTTACTGAATTGAGCCCTTTTTAAATATAAACATTTAATACTATAAATGTCCCTCTCAGCACTGTTTTATCTGTACCCTATAAATTTTATATATTGTGTTTTCATTTTCATTTAATTCAGTGTCTTATCTAATAACCCATGACCTTTCATTTGTCTCTAGTGTTAATAAAAAGCATAATATTTAATTTCTTAATAGTTGAGTTTCCAAATGCTTTTTTGATTGGTGGTTTTATTATCTTTGTAGTTAGACAACATACTTTATACAATTTCAATTATTCTACGTTTGCATAAATTTGTTTTACACCCTAAAGTCTGTACAGAGAATGTTACATGTGCACTTGCAAAGACTGTATTCTGCTTTTGTTGAGTGAGGTGTTCTGTGAAATTTCTAATTGTTCAAGTTGGTTGATAGTGCTATTCAAGTCCTCAATATACTTATTCGTTTTTATGTATTTGTTCTATCAATTATTCGGAAAGGAATGTCAAAATAGCTAAATATAGTTGTAGATTTATCTAGTATTTTTTCATTTTTGTTTCATATATTTTAAATCTTTTGTAATTACACACATTTTTAGGATTGTTAGGTCTTTTGTGCAATTGACCACTATATTGTTATCTAATGTCTCACTTAATTATTGGTAATACTTCTTATTATGAATTCTCCTTTGACATTAATAATTCCATTTGAACGATTTAAAATTAGTATTTGTATGAAAACTCTTTTGTCCATATTTTAGCCTTTTAAATCTATTTCTTGATATTTAAAGTAGACTTGCTTTAGATGGTACATAGTTGAGTCTTTCTTTGGAGAGGAGTCCTGCCTTTTATTGGGTATTTAGCCTATTTGCATTTAATATTTTTTTATCTTGTTGGCTCTAAAGCTATCATATTTTTAGGGTATTTTTTTAATCTTTGACTGTTGATTTTGGTTTTTGTTCTCTTTCTTCCTGTATTGTTTTTGTATTATTTATGTTACATCTTATTTCCATGATTGGTTTTTTGATTATACATCTTTTACTATTTTTAGCATTTCCCTTTTGGTCTAATTAGATAGATAAGTAAGTAGATAGATAGACAGACAGACAGACAGACAGATAGATAGATCAACAGCTAGACTTAAAATAATATAACAGAACATTACATACACTATAATAACATTACAGTATTATATTTCCAGCTTCTCTCATTCTGTGTGTTAGTACAATTATGCATTTTACTTTTACATGTACTATCAACATTATACTCATTCCATTTTTATCTTTACAGTCCTTTACCTTTTAAAGTGATTAAAATTTTAGAATCAGATAATCACTTTTATATTTACCTTTATTTGACCATTTTCTGTAATCTTTGTTTCTTTCCATAGCAAGTTTCTATCTGGTATCACTTTTCATCTTCCTGAAAAACATTCTTTAACATTTCTTTTGTACAGATCCTCTGGCAATAATTTCTCTGAGTATCTTTATTTTTTTTTAAACTATTTTATTTGACTTAAAAAGAAAAGTTTTTCTTATGCTTTATTTTTGAAATATACTTCAATTGGGTATACTATTCTGGGTTTTGTTTTTGCTTTTGCTTTCAGAACTTTAAACATGTCACTGCCTAGTCTTAAAACTTTCATAGTTTTGAAGTAATTTTTACCTTTATTTTGCTGTATATAACACTTAATGTTTTTTCTGCCTTTCTTTGAGGATTTATTTATTTATTTCATTGTGTAATTTGTGCAGTATTTTCTTAATCCTGCATCCATTTCTCTATTTCTATAAGCTTTTTGAATTTGTATTTTAATATCTTTTCTTATTTAAAAAAGGTCTTGTCCATTTTCTCTTTCATTTATTATTTCCCCCTTTCTCTCTTTTCTCCTCCTGGGACTTCAGTGAATGTATGTTAGATAGTATAATTATGACCAACAGCTCTTACATGCTTTTGTTCTCTTTTTTAACTCTTTCTTTCTTCCTTTTTCCATTTCAGTTTCCAAAATTTCTATAGACATATCCACAGCTTCACTAAGTCTTTGCTTAACAGTCTCTATTCTGCTGATAAGCCCATGAAAAGAATTATTCATCTGTTATGTCAAACATTTTTCTATATAATATTTTCCTTTGTGTTTTTTAATTGTTTCCTGTTCTTGGCTAAAATCTGTCATATGTTTATATGCATTGTCCAATGTTTCCAACCACATGCTTTATCATATTAATCATAACTACTTTAAAATTTAGCTCCAATAATCCTGATATCTCGGGCATCTCTGAGTTTCTTTCATTAATTGCTTTTTCTTGTGACAATGGGTTTTTATCTTGCACTCTTTGTGCCTCACAATTTTTTATCAAATGTCATATACTATATAACAGAACAGTGAAGACAGGCACATAATATTATCTTAGGAAATCATCACTCTTCTGTCAGATCATTAATTTAGGTGGTTAAACTAATCTAGTTAAGAGTTGAACTGGGCTTGAATTTTGTTATTGCTCCTATTGCCTTCAGTGTATGACAAGCGTAAAATTTCTTTAGTGGTGGACAACTGTCACCTGATGGTAAGACTGAGTGCTACTCTACCAGAAGGCTTTATTCACAGTCCCACCTCTCTCTCTCAGTTTTGAGCTATCTCTGCACACTAATTCCATGAAGAGTTCTCCCCATACTCTTGCCCCTTGCCCAGAGTCTCTTGGCAGAGACAGAACACTCCATTGTCCTGCCGAAATATCAATATTAAGCAGCCCCTCTGCACCTAGGTCCTAGATCTCAGGGGCAAAGCATTTTCATTGTCTTTTATTTATTTATTTTTTTCTCCTCCTGGCACCCAAACTCCGCCTGCCTATCTGTGGTTGGTCTTTGGTTGGAATTTCCGGCCTCTTCCTCAGCTACATAGACGTCCACACGGTATCAGTGTAGAAAGTGGACCAAGAGAGTTCTCCCCATTCCCTTAGGAATAGAGGTTTTTGGCTTCTACCCTAACTCCAACGGTAATAACTTTTTGTCTCAGAATTGGGATTTTTATTACTCCTAGAGAGGCAGATCACCAGAAGCAGATGGACTTTCCTTTTGTTCCTCCCCAAGAAGCAATGGATCTTTGTCCAAGCTGTATGGATTCGAGCATGTGCCACTCCTTCCCCAGGGGCTTGTAGATTTTACTTATATGATAGAAGTGATTGGGAAATAGGTGGGGCTCTTGGTCTGCTCCTCTCCCACAAACACCATCACGTCTTTCACTTCTCCTTCATGGAGGGCTCCCTCTGTTCAGTCCTCAGTCTTTAATGTGGACTCCCCTTGGAGGTCTCTGGGAAGAGCTTGAGAGTGATAATGACCTTCCTTTTGGACATTCCCAACCAATACTAGCCCACGCTTCGCCTATAAGAATTTGTTGGCGGGGCGCGGTGGCTCAAGCCTGTAATCCCAACACTTTGGGAGGCCGAGGCGGGCGGATCACGAGGTCAGGAGATCGAGACTATCCTGGCTAACACAGTGAAACCCCATCTCTACTAAAAATACAAAAAAAATTAGCCGGGTGCGGTGGCGGGCGCCTGTAGTCCCAGCTACTCGGGAGGCTGAGGCAGGAGAATGGTGTGAACCCGGGAGGCGGAGCTTGCAGTGAGCTGAGATCCGGCCACTGCACTCCAGCCTGGGTGACAGAGCGAGACTCTGTCTCAAAAAAAAAAAAAAAAAAAAAAAAAAAGAATTTGTTAAAATTTTAACTGATTTTTTAACCCCTTGTACAGTGGCCATATCCTTCTTCTGTTCCGTGCAAAAGCTGAGATCCTTTGTGTCCCCATCTTTCTTTGGAGCCTTTCTTTGTTCTTTCATTTCCTTACAACCTCACCTCTCTGATGGGCTTTAAAAAGTTGATTTTTTTGTGTGGATTATCCATATAATTCTCATTGCTGTTGTGGGAGCAACATTTTTGGCAACTTTTTACAATATTCTAAGCAAAAGTGGAAGTCTCAACAAAACATTTTTTAAAGTAACTATGTTATTGCAAACAAAACTAGAAATTATTAACTCGAACAACTATTGAATATTTCAAATTAAAAAAATAATGAGAATGGAAAAAAGTAAAATATGATTGTGAAGAAGGGCATCTTAAAAACTCATATTGATATTCCAATTGTCTAGAAAACAGCCGTCAGTGAAATAAATAAACCATTAGGCAGCGAGAAAGCATAAAATATATGGCCTACTAATTTGCTGTTCTTGATAATGAATTGATCTTTAACTCTGACAAAAATTCACAGTACACAGATAAAACACAATAATGTAATTTCTCTCAGCATTCTGAGATGACATATGTATCAAATAATGAAAATAAACTTCCTTCTCCACTTATTACAATATTTACTAAGTCCCAGGGCTTCAGATTTAAAGTTCTTCTTAAAGTATAAGAATAGAGAAGAAAAAAATTTTTGAAATGCCTGAAGCAAAATGAGATGTAGGCATATTTCTAAGAATGCGTAAGTTACTTCTTACCTTCTTTGATTCATGCTGGAAATAGTGTTGTATAAAAAAATTAAATCTTCCTACTGCATTGCAACAGGGAGACAAAATGAAATCAAGAGATTTCTCAATAACTCTATAGACTTCTAATTCCAGAAAAATCATAACCCACTTGTGTGTGGAGTGGATATTTCTTATGAGTATTATGTAAACATTTCATGCTGTTGAACTCAAATTATTTTAGATTAAGAGGAAATAAGAAAGCATTATGAATCAAATCTCAGAAAAATAGCACTCATTTTCACGCCAAATACTGTTTTATAAATTTTGGGGGAAATTTTAAAATTATATCTGAGGGTATTTTTCTGATTTATTGGTTAAATAAAATGCATCTGTGTTCCTGAATGCAACTGAATTGGCTTGTTTTGTGTTTATTTTTATAGATTGTAAATGAGTAATTTTAATCTAGGTTACTCATTTTAGAATCTATGAGTTTGCTATGATTCAATGTTTGTGTCCCTTCCAATATTCATGTTGAAACTTAATCATCAATGTGATAGTAATAAGATATGGCACAGTTAGAAGGTGGTTAAATTGTGAAGACTCTATCCTTATGAAGGAGATTAGCTACCTTACAAGAGGATGGAAGGGAAATAGCTGAGCCCTTTTGCTCTTCTGTCTCTTCCTCCATGCAAGCACACAGCCTTGAAGGCACCCTCTTGGAAGCAGACTGGGCCCTCATCAGACACCAAAACTGCCAGAGCCTTCATCTTGGACTCACCAGCTTCCAGGACTATAAGAAACAAACTTCTTTTCTTTATAAACTATCCAGTCCAAGTTTTTTGTTACAGCAGCATGAAACAGAGTGTAAAATAAGACAGACTCTAACTATGTCTTACGGAGTAATTTTCCACAAGACAGAATCTAAAAACTTTTTATGCATTGGTATGGTATGGTAATTAACCATAACATTTTAATACCATTTGTGAGTGTCCTTCATCACATTGATGTCTTTATTCCGTTCTTCACAAGTTTAATTCCAAGACCCATCACATTTTGCGCTTTGCATACATACATAATTTTCTTGACTTTTTATCTTATTGGCTTCACAAAATCTGAATTCAGATAAACCAAACTCTAACTTCTAACTTCTCACCTATACTAAAGCAGCCAAATATCATCACAGAAAAACACAGTTGGCTGGCCTCGCTTTAAATTTATAACTGCGGGTCAAAAGTGGGTCCTCAGCACTGGCAGGCTATGAATCACTGTGTATTAATTTTGTTAATTTTAATTTCCACTCTCTGACTTGATTTTTTTTTTTAATTTATTTATTATTATTATACTTTAAGTTGTAGGGTACATGTGCATAACGTGCAGGTTTGTTACATATGTATACTTGTGCCATGTTGCTGTGCTGCACCCATCAACTCGTCATTTACTTCAGGTATAACTCCCAATGCAATCCCTCCCCCCTCCCCCCTCCCCATGATAGGCCCCGGTGTGTGATGTTCCCCTTCCTGAGTCCAATTGATCTCATTGTTCAGTTCCCACCTATGAGTGAGAACATGCGGTGTTTGGTTTTCTGTTCTTGTGATAGTTTGCTAAGAATGATGGATTCCAGCTGCATCCATGTCCCTACAAAGGACACAAACTCATCCTTTTTTATGGCTGCATAGTATTCCATGGTGTATATGTGCCACATTTTCTTAATCCAATCTGTCACTGATGGACATTTGGGTTGATTCCAAGTCTTTGCTATTGTGAATAGTGCTGCAATAAACATACGTGTGCATGTGTCTTTATAGCAGCATAATTTATAATCCTTTGGGTATATACCCAGTAATGGGATGGCTGGGTCATATGGTACATCTAGTTCTAGATCCTTGAGGAATCGCCATACTGTTTTCCATAATGGTTGAACCAGTTTACAATCCCACCAACAGTGTAAAAGTGTTCCTATTTCTCCACATCCTCTCCAGCACCTGTTGTTTCCTGACTTTTTAATGATCGCCATTCTAACTGGTGTGAGATGGTATCTCATTGTGGTTTTGATTTGCATTTCTCTGATGGCCAGTGATGATGAGCATTTTTTCATGTGTCTGTTGGCTGTATGAATGTCTTCTTTTGAGAAATGTCTGTTCATGTCCTTTGCCCACTTTTTGATGGGGTTGTTTGTGTTTTTCTTGTAAATTTGTTTGAGTTCTTTGTAGGTTCTGGATATTAGCCCTTTGTCAGATGAGTAGATAGCAAAAATTTTCTCCCATTCTGTAGGTTGCCTGTTCACTCTGATGGTAGTTTCTTTTGCTGTGCAGAAGCTCTTTAGTTTAATGAGATCCCATTTGTCAATTTTGGCTTTTGCTGCCGTTGCTTTTGGTGTTTTAGACATGAAGTCTTTGCCCATGCCTATGTCCTGAATGGTACTACCTAGGTTTTCCTCTAGGATTTTTATGGTATTAGGTCTAACATTTAAGTCTCTAATCCATCTTGAATTAATTTTCGTATAAGGAGTAAGGAAAGGATCCAGTTTCAGCCTTCTACTTATGGCTAGCCAATTTTCCCAGCACCATTTATTAAATAGGGAATCCTTTCCCCATTTCTTGTTTCTCTCAGGTTTGTCAAAGATCAGATGGCTGTAGATGTGTGGTATTATTTCTGAGGACTCTGTTCTGTTCCATTGGTCTATATCTCTGTTTTGGTACCAGTACCATGCTGTTTTGGTTACTGTAGCCTTGTAGTATAGTTTGAAGTCAGGTAGCGTGATGCCTCCAGCTTTGTTCTTTTGACTTAGGATTGTCTTGGAGATGCGGGCTCTTTTTTTTGGTTCCATATGAACTTTAAAGTAGTTTTTTCCAATTCTGTGAAGAAACTCATTGGTAGCTTGATGGGGATGGCATTGAATGTATAAATTACCTTGGGCAGTATGGCCATTTTCACGATATTGATTCTTCCTATCCATGAGCATGGTATGTTCTTCCATTTGTTTGTGTCCTCTTTTATTTCACTGAGCAGTGGTTTGTAGTTCTCCTTGAAGAGGTCCTTTACATCCCTTGTAAGTTGGATTCCTAGGTATTTTATTCTCTTTGAAGCAATTGTGAATGGAAGTTCATTCCTGATTTGGCTCTCTGTTTGTCTGTTACTGGTGTATAAGAATGCTTGTGATTTTTGCACATTAATTTTGTATCCTGAGACTTTGCTGAAGTTGCTTATCAGCTTAAGGAGATTTTGGGCTGAGACAATGGGGTTTTCTAAATATACAATCATGTCATCTGCAAACAGGGACAATTTGACTTCTTCTTTTCCTAACTGAATACCCTTGATTTCTTTCTCTTGCCTGATTGCCCTAGC
This sequence comes from Macaca thibetana thibetana, assembly GCF_024542745.1. Lineage (NCBI taxonomy): Eukaryota > Metazoa > Chordata > Mammalia > Primates > Cercopithecidae > Macaca > Macaca thibetana. Next base: position 159,391,882 of record NC_065582.1, read on the forward strand.
CAGAACTTCCAACACTATGTTGAATAGGAGTGGTGAGAGAGGGCATCCCTGTCTTGTGCCAGTTTTCAAAGGGAATTTTTCCAGTTTTTGCCCATTCAGTATGAATGGCTGTGGGTTTGTCATAAATAGCTCTTATGATTTTGAGGTACGTTCCATCAATACCGAATTTATTGAGCGTTTTTAGCATGAAGGGCTGTTGAATTTTGTCAAAAGCCTTTTCTGCATCTATTGAGATAATCATGTGGTTCTTGTCTTTGGTTCTGTTTATATGCTGGATTATGTTCATTGATTTGCGAATGTTGAACCAGCCTTGCATCCCAGGGATGAAGCCCACTTGATCATGGTGGATAAGCTTTTTGATGTGTTGCTGAATCCGGTTTGCCAGTATTTTATTGAGGATTTTTGCATCGATGTTCATCAGGGATATTGGTCTAAAATTCTCTTTTTTTGTTGTGTCCTTGCCAGGCTTTGGTATCAGGATGATATTGGCCTCATAAAATGAGTTAGGGAGGATTCCCTCTTTTTCTATTGATTGGAATAGTTTCAGAAGGAATGGTACCAACTCCTCCTTGTACCTCTGGTAGAATTCAGCTGTGAATCCATCTGGTCCTGGACTTTTTTTGGTTGGTAGGCTATTAATTGTTGCCTCAATTTCAGAGCTTGCTATTGGTCTATTCAGGGATTCAACTTCTTCCTGGTTTAGTCTTGGAAGAGTGTAAGTGTCCAGGAAATTATCCATTTCTTCTAGATTTTCCAGTTTATTTGCATAGAGGTGTTTATAGTATTCTCTGATGGTAGTTTGTATTTCTGTGGGGTCGGTGGTGATATCCCCTTTATCATTTTTAATTGCGTCGATTTGATTCTTCTCTCTTTTCTTCTTTATTTAGTCTGGCTAGTGGTCTGTCAATTTTGTTGATCTTTTCAAAAAACCAACTCCTGGATTCATTGATTTTTTGGAGGGTTTTTTGTGTCTCTATCTCCTTCAGTTCTGCTCTGATCTTAGTTATTTCTTGCCTTCTGCTAGCTTTCGAATGTGTTTGCTCTTGCTTCTCTAGTTCTTTTAATTGCGATGTTAGAGTGTCAATTTTAGATCTTTCTTGCTTTCTCTTGTGGGTATTTAGTGCTATAAATTTCCCTCTACACACTGCTTTAAATGTGTCCCAGAGATTCTGGTATGTTGTATCTTTGTTCTCATTGGTTTCAAAGAACATCTTTATTTCTGCCTTCATTTCGTTATGTACCCAGTAGTCATTCAGGAGCAGGTTGTTCAGTTTCCATGTAGTTGAGCGGTTTTGAGTGAGTTTCTTAGTCCTGAGTTCTAGTTTGATTGCACTGTGGTCTGAGAGACAGTTTTTTATAATTTCTGTTCTTGTACATTTGCTGAGGAGTGCTTTACTTCCAATTACGTGGTCAATTTTGGAGTAAGTACGATGTGGTGCTGAGAAGAATGTATATTCTGTTGATTTGGGGTGGAGAGTTCTATAGATGTCTATTAGGTCTGCTTGCTGCAGAGATGAGTTCAATTCCTGGATATCCTTGTTAACTTTCTGTCTCGTTGATCTGTCTAATGTTGACAGTGGAGTGTTGAAGTCTCCCATTATTATTGTATGGGAGTCTAAGTCTCTTTGTAAGTCTCTAAGGACTTGCTTTATGAATCTGGGTGCTCCTGTATTGGGTGCATATATATTTAGGATAGTTAGCTCTTCCTGTTGAATTGATCCCTTTACCATTATGTAATGGCCTTCTTTGTCTCTTTTGATCTTTGATGGTTTAAAGTCTGTTTTATCAGAGACTAGTATTGCAACCCCTGCTTTTTTTTGTTCTCCATTTGCTTGGTAAATCTTCCTCCATCCCTTTATTTTGAGCCTATGTATGTCTCTGCGTGTGAGATGGGTCTCCTGAATACAGCAGACTGATGGGTCTTGACTCTTTATCCAGTTTGCCAGTCTGTGTCTTTTAATTGGAGCATTTAGTCCATTTACATTTAAGGTTAATATTGTTATGTGTGAACTTGATCCTGCCATTATGATATTAACTGGTTATTTTGCTCATTAGTTGATGCAGTTTCTTCCTAGCCTCCATGGTCTTTACATTTTGGCATGTTTTTGCAATGGCTGGTACCGGTTGTTCCTTTCCATGTTTAGTGCTTCCTTCAGGGTCTCTTGTAAGGCAGGCCTAGTGGTGACAAAATCTCTAAGCATTTGCTTATGTTTAAATGATTTTATTTCTCCTTCACTTATGAAAATTAGTTTGGCTGGATATGAAATTCTGGGTTTAAAATTCTTTTCTTTAAGAATGTTGAATATTGGCCCCCACTCTCTTCTGGCTTGGAGAGTTTCTGCTGAGAGATCTGCTGTTAGTCTGATGGGCTTCCCTTTGTGGGTAACCCGACCTTTCTCTCTGGCTGCCCTTAAGATTTTTTCCTTCATTTCAACTTTGGTGAATCTGGCAATTATGTGTCTTGGAGTTGCTCTTCTCGAGGAGTATCTTTGTGGCGTTCTCTGTATTTCCTGGATTTGAATGTTGGCCTGCCCCCTACTAGGTTGGGGAAGTTCTCCTGGATGATATCCTGAAGAGTGTTTTCCAACTTGGTTCCATTTTCCCCCTCACTTTCAGGCACCCCAATCAGACGTAGATTTGGTCTTTTTACATAATCCCATACTTCTTGCAGGCTTTGTTCATTTCTTTTTCTTCTTTTTTCTTTTGGTTTCTCTTCTCGTTTCATTTCATTCATTTGATCCTCAATCGCTGATACCCTTTCTTCCAGTTGATCGAGTCGGTTACTGAAGCTTGTGCATTTGTCACGTATTTCTCGTGTCATGGTTTTCATCTCTTTCATTTTGTTTAGGACCTTCTCTGCATTAATTACTCTAGCCATCAATTCTTCCACTTTTTTTTTCAAGATTTTTAGTTTCTTTGCGCTGGGTACGTAATTCCTCCTTTAGCTCTGAGAAATTTGATGGACTGAAGCCTTCTTCTCTCATCTCGTCAAAGTCATTCTCCGTCCAGCTTTGATCCGTTGCTGGCGATGAGCTGCGCTCCTTTGCCGGGGGAGATGCGCTCTTATTTTTTTTGAATTTCCAGCTTTTCTGCCCTGCTTTTTCCCCATCTTTGTGGTTTTATCTGCCTCTGGTCTTTGATGATGGTGATGTACTGATGGGGTTTTGGTGTAGGTGTCCTTCCTGTTTGATAGTTTTCCTTCTAACAGTCAGGACCCTCAGCTGTAGGTCTGTTGGAGATTGCTTGAGGTCCACTCCAGACCCTATTTGCCTGGGTATCAGCAGCAGAGGCTGCAGAAGATAGAATATTTCTGAACAGCGAGTGTACCTGTCTGATTCTTGCTTTGGAAGCTTCCTCTCAGGGGTGTACTCCTCCCTGTGAGGTATGGGGTGTCAGACTGCCCCTAGTGGGGGATGTCTCCCAGTTAGGCTGCTCAGGGGTCAGGGACCCACTTGAGCAGGGAGTCTGTCCCTTCTCAGATCTCAACCTCCATGTTGGGAGATCCACTGCTCTCTTCAAAGCTGTCAGACAGAGTCGTTTGCGTCTGTGCAGAGGTGTCTGTGTGTCTTAGTTTACTGTGCCCTGTCCCCAGAGGTGGAGTCTACAGAGACAGGCAGGTTTCCTTGAGCTGCTGTGAGCTCCACCCAGTTCGAGCTTCCCAGCAGCTTTGTTTACCTACTTAAGCCTCAGCAATGGCGGGCGCCCCTCCCCCAGCCTCGCTGCTGCCTTGCCGGTAGATCACAGACTGCTGTGCTAGCAATGAGGGAGGCTCCGTGGGTGTGGGACCCTCCCGGCCAGGTGTGGGATATGATCTCCTGGTGTGCCTGTTTCCTAAAGCGCAGTATTGGGGTGGGAGTTACCCGATTTTCCAGGTGTTGTATGTCTCAGTTCCCCTGGCTAGGAAAAGGGACTCCCTTCCCCCTTGCGCTTCCCAGGTGAGGCAATGCCTGGCCCTGCTTCAGCTCTCGCTGGTCGGGGTGCAGCAGCTGACCAGCACCGATCGTCCAGCACTCCCCAGTGAGATGAACCCAGTACCTCAGTTGAAAATGCAGAAATCACCGTTCTTCTGTGTTGCTCGCGCTGGGAGTTGGAGACTGGAGCTGCTCCTATTCGGCCATCTTGCTCCGCCACTCCGACTTGATTTTTTAACAACATTTTCCTTCTCGAGACTCAGTCTCCTCTGCTTCTATTCTAACGTTCCTTGTCTCTAAGAAAAACAGAAGCAATTAGAATAAAACTATTTAATTTAGCAACAACAATGGGCCAAACCTCTTGGACTTACATTCGTCTACTCTGTCTTTTTCTTCTGTTAAAGTGGGCCCAATGACTCTGCTTCTAGCTAAGATCAACTCCCACATTGGCACATTGGATCATCCCCACTTGCCTCAGTGGCAATGCCGCTGCAATTTTCCTGTTCTTCCTGCATCATAAATCTAGTCCTATTTTCTGAACTATTTGCATAATCAGAGAAACATGCCATTGTATCTCCCACATGAAAAATGTGATTGAATTTCTGAATTACCACTTCCCCCTGCAACTACTATTCCATTTTTCTGCTTGCCTTTATAGGAAAACTACTTCCAAGACCCAGACTTCAATATCCACCTATCCACTTGATATTTTCCATTGAATATGCTATAGGCATTTATGGGGTAGACATGACTAATAGCAATAACTTAAATTATTGCTATAATTTACGAGAATGACCCTGTATGGCAGATGCACCCAAATAACGTGTTTGGAGTTCTGAGCTGAGGAATCTGAGAGTGGCCAACTTGGAGATCACTCCTTATCTATGAGGAACATCTGAGCCCCAAATTCTTCCCATGAAACATAACAGGGGATCAAGCCTCTTTGTTTAGGGTTATATGAAGGTTGACAGGTGGAGGTTAGGGAGAGGGTGCTAAGTGAAAATGCCTTGCAAACGGTATGCTTCTTACAAGCAGGAGGTAGTTCCCCTGTCTAGCCTGCAGACACTGGGCTGTGCTGTTCTTCTAACCAGCCCGCTACCACTACACCATGTTTTAATTTAGTTACCTCTAATAAAACCCCGTGTCTCATTTGCTGGCTCTGGGTCTCCTCTTCAGCCTCTTGCACCTGGGGCCATCCCTATTGCAGTTAACAGGCATCTAGCATGACAGTATTTCAACCTCAACTCCTCCACTAAACTCCTAATATTTCTCGCTTTACATTACACTGACTTGCACAGTCATTTACTAACTGCTTCACCCAAATAATTAGAATTCATATTTCATCTTTGTCTTTCTTTCATACTTCATGTCATCTTCACATCTAGCAGCAAATGCTATTTTCTCTTCCATCAAAATTTGCCCTGACTTTGAATGATTTTCATGACCTCCACTGCTCACATTGTAGACTGAGCTATATGGTACCCTGCCTAAGTAAATTCAGTAGCTCTCTAACTTGTCTTCCTACTTCCACACATCTCTTATTTACACAGAAGCCAGAATCATACTTTTAAAACATAAATTAAATAATGTAGGTCTACCAATCTGCTCCTCTGTATACAAATAATTTTGATGGCTTCCAATTATACTTAGAAGAAAATAAAAAAAATTGTACCAAGGTGTAAGAGACCCTCTGCGACATTACAATTCTGTTTTTCCTGAATCATTTCCTCTGCCTTATCCATTAAAATATTTATTGTAATAAGTCTTCTTGCTGTTTTCAAAAGCAAGGTTTTTCACATCTGGATTTAATAGTTGTGTTCTCTTGGTCTTTAACACTTTTATTCCAAGTTATCACATATTTTGATTCTTCATGTTAATTAAGCCTTTCAATAAATAGCACTGCCTGTAAAAAGGTCTTCCCAGATTACTTCATATAAGACAGTGCCCTTCGGTGACTCTCTATCACACCCTTTTAACTTTCTTTGACAGCTCTTCTCACTTTCTGACATGGCATCCGTGTTTATTTGTACATGTGTTTGCTGCCATTGCATTACAATATGTGGCCATAAAGGCAGGTGCTTTCTTGATCTTGTACACCATTATACATCACCACTGCCTAGACTAGTGCCTGGCACATGTAAGGGATTCATAAATATGTGTAGAATAAATGAACTATTGTATCAGATTCCTAGGACTACCATAACAATTACCACAAACTTGTGGCTTAAGACAGCAGACATTTTTCATTTTATAGTTAGGAAAGCAAGACTCTGAAATCCAAGCATTGGCAGGGTTGGTTCTTTTGTGAGGTCTCAGAGGGAGACTCTGTTCTGTGCTTCTCTCCTAGTTTCTAGTGGTTCCCAGTAATCCTGGGTGTTTCTCATCTTGTAGATGTATCTCCCCCATCTCTGCCTTCATCTTCACATGGTTGTCTCCTTGCATGTCTTGACATCATCTACTCTCTGCGTGTGTCACTGCATCCAAATTTCTCTCTTCTTGTAAGTACACCAGTCATTAGATTAAGACCCACCCTAGTTCAGTATGGCCTCATAATTACATCTGCAAAGGCCCTATTTCCAAATTAAGTCACATTCTGAGGTTCCAAGTGGACATTAATTTGCAATGAAGGAAGGGGGATATTATTCAACCCAGTATAACTACATGCACATCAAGTCATAAAGATTACAAATGTTCCATTCATATCAAAATAATTCCAGAATATCACTTGAGGGGCACTTATTATTATTACTGAAAATAACAGCAAAGGATTGAAAGACTTGAAGGTGCTTTCAACCCTCATTTCTTCATTCAAATATTTATTCTTTAAATGTGGTCTATGTACACCATGGAATACTACTCATTCTTAAAAAGGAATAAAATAATGCCTTTTGCAGCAACTTGGGTGGAGCTGGAGGACATTATTCTAAGTGAAGTAATTCAGGAATGGAAAATTGAATACTGTATGGTATCACTTGTAAGTGAGAACTAAACTGTGGGTATGCAAAGGTATACAGAGTGGTACTGTGGGCACTGGAGACTCAGAAGGTGAGAGGGTGGGACGGGAATGAGGGATAGAAAATTATGTATTGGATACAATATACACTACTCGGGTGATGAACGTGCTAAAATCTCAGACTTCACCACTGTGTAATTCATCCATGTAAACAAAACCACTTATACCCCAAATGCTATAGAAATTTCAAAAAATCATTTAAAAAATTTGTTCTTTTTATTTTTGTATTTGTATTGATGTATCATAGTTGTACACATTTTGGGGGTACGTATTATATTTTGATACATGTATACAGTGTGTAGTGGTCAAATCAGGGCAATTAAGATATCCGTCGCCTCAAACATTCATTTTTTCTTTATTTAGGAGAACATTACAATTCTTGTAGCTATTTTCAAATAGACAATAAATTATTGCTATAATTTTCCTGCTGTACTATTGAATATTATTGTGTACTTGTATGTTATAAGTGATAAGTAATGTAGACACATTGATGAACAAAACAGAGCTTGGTCTTACTCTCAAGAAGGTAACAATCTATTAAAACAATAGCGTGATTTTTGTTCATGATATTTACCATCACCTGAAATCTTTAGCTTGTATCAGTCATGATTCCATTGTAACTAGATGGCACTCCAATGAAGTAATATGAGACAAGTTCAATAAAAGAACAAATTTTAATGTTTTAGGAAGGCTTTAGAAAAGCCATGAAGAAATAACACAGTATCCCCAGGCAGAGCAAGCAATAGCAGGGGTCATTTACCATCCTTACCACCTGTGGGGACAAAGAGAAAAGAAAGAGTGAAAGAAAGGATTCTTTTCTAGTATCTCAATATCTAGAAGACTGTTTCACTTTATAACCATAGTTCTATATGTGCATTTTTATAAAGTGCCTGTGTTTATTGTGGACAAAGTACTATCTTTATTTTGCAACACCTAAGCTCTTTAAATGTTTTGAGATGACAGTGAATGATAAAAAGTAGAACTACTGCATTAACCAACTTGAAAACATCTTTTTTGTTATATTTAATAGAAAAGAAGCATCTTGCACATGGAACTGTTAAATCATCTCTGAGCAGTTAAATCAGAACTTATCATGTTGGCAGCAGAAGCAAGTACAAAGGAACAGGTGTATGCAGAAGTGCTCATGGTCACACTCTGATTGTAATCCTGGTGAATGTGTGCATTTCTCTTGGCCATACTATGTGAATTAGTTTTAAAATAACTAAATGACAATATAACTTCTTGCTAATATTTTAATCATATACATCTTAGAATCTCTTAGAGTGTTATGCTTATTGCTCTGTGTCTCATGCTAAATTAAACATTAAGAATACACAGTATTTTAAATGTATCTCTGACACCGTCTATAGCCACAGGTCTGTTGTCATTTTGTTTTTAAAGAAATTTTTGTCTTCACAAAAGGCTGGAATACCTTTCTTTCCTGATTGTTGTGGTGTATATTCTTGGTAATCAAACTACTTGTGGCTTTGGAAATTTGAATTGGCAAATATCCGTGATATAAATAAAGTCAAAATGTTTACTCCATTGTGTACATGGACACACGCAACAGGACGGCTTGCAAATATAGAGATGAAGCAGAGACTAGAAGGATGCGTTAGAATAGAGTGATTGTACTTATGAATGATTGTGTCTTCTTTGTTTCTTCTGATTCCCACTTTTCCGTAACAAGCATGGAAAGTTTGGGAGAAAGGTCTCACTACAAAGAAATCAAGATAAAGAGTACTCAAGACAAATGGACATCCTCTAGAATAAATTTAATAGCAAAGACTGCAGGGAAAAGTTAGGAAAAACGAAACATGATTTTTGGTAAAACATGGTGTCTAACAACATGGTAAAATATCAAGTATGAGGAATTTGAAATAAAAATACAGTATCATTCCAAGTGTGTTTGTGTGTTTGCATGTGTGTAGATATATACATAGAAAGATGCAGATACAAACTGACTTTGTTCATATCCATTTTCCTGCCCCCTACAAAAGTATATTGATTCGCCATAGAAGAATTCACCCCTCTCAATTATCCAGAATGTTGTCTCAGAGGAATTCATTCCTAGGGGTAGGTCCTGATTGCTTTAGCATACCCCATTCCTCAATTCAAAAGATTTCTTTTGTAAATGGTCATTTCACCAGATTATAATCAATGTGATAAGAGGATATTGAGACTTCTAGAGGTAAAAGGAGTCTTTTTCTTGGTTGTTGTTGTGTTGGTTTTTATTGTTGTTGAGTTGTTTTATGGTGTTACTATAAGTAACTGTTTTGCATTTGACTTACACAGGAAAAAAATGCAAGCCCAGAAAATAGAGCATTCATCCTCTAAATATAAAGGTAGGCATACCCTACAGAAAGAAAACTGAGGAGTAGAGATAAACAGAAACGTGCTCACAATTATTTCACTGTCAAATCAATCTAAGCACAAAATGTCTGTCTACCTCTTGTTCATTCAGCTAATAAACCAGGCAATTTTCCTTATTTAAATAAATTTGATTTTAGGTTTCTGCTACTTGAAAAGCATGATTTGTAATTTTTCCTTAACTTAAACTCTAAAAAAAAATTAAGATATTGATATATATGTTTATATAAACATATATTTATTTTGGTGATTATTTGATTTTTATGAGGTTTGGCTCATTGCACGTAGTGAATGCAATGTAAAACATGTATGTTTACCTTGATCCCCTGGGCATATGTACATTTAAGTCCAATTTCTGCACTTGAATTATTTTACCATAGACTTCAGTAATGTTTTATTTTAAAGTATAAATACCAGGTAATATTATCCTAGTACTGATAGAGGTTATATTATATATATTATAAGGAAGTAAACTTAATATTTCTTTGCCCACATAATGATGATAATAAAGAATGCATATCAGTCTCTCTGAGGTTTTCAGCAAAATCAATGCTTTCAAATTATTTTAACTACAGAAAACTTTGAATTTATGAAATATTTACGAGAAGTCACATCACGTCTACAGTGGTTCTCAGCTGTGACTCCAGCATATGGTTTGTAAATTGAAACAGGTGTGAGAGAACACGTGGTCACCGCCGAGTAAAGGAAGGATTGGAATTTACTGTGGGGAAGCAACAAGATAAAATACCACCATTGGCATTGAAGGCAACTTGCTGACTTGATGGCAGATCCTAAAAGATGCTCACAGGGGTAAATACACTTGACAGCACTTGAGATGAAAGTATTCACCCACTCAAGTCTAGATGTGGAAGTTGGGAAGCAGTCAGTATCACTTCCCGTGGTGAACAAATGCAAGTGAAACTTTATATTAAATTTGAGTAGTTTGCAACTCAATTGCATTAAAAGAATAAATGCATAAACCTTTTCTCCTACTTCTTTTAACACAAAAACTGGTCCAAAGAGGGCCTGCGGCCACTTTCACCTCTGTTATCCACGCCATTTCTAAGAATGATTCCATATTCTAAATCCACAAACTCCAGGCATCAGAAAATCATTCCACAACTTTTCTTTTTGGAAGAGATTGGTATAATGCTTTCCTGTTACTTCAGAAAATGCCTTTAAAATAAGTCTTTCCAAAATGTCATAGTGTTTACACAATTCAGGTAATAGAATATAGCATTTATGACTTTTAATCCCCACCCCATTCCCAGTATCTCATTCTACATTCATTCAGAGCTTAATAGTCCATACTAATGGAATGGAACTATGATACAGTAAGAGCTAAAAAAATATTTCTAGATGGATTTGGAATCACCATCTGTATTTAAATTTAAATATGAGCTTTTACCTTTTAGATATTCATAAAGTTTCCAACCAACTATTTTATGGAGTTATATTTTAATAAAACATCAAATAAAAATCTGGAGAGTAACTTGCCTTCCTAATTGTCTTGTTTTAATCCATAACCTGGCATACATTCAAATGAAAATGGACCCCACTACCTCAAAAAGCAGTATAAAATTTTAGGAAAATTGAATTATCCTTCCTCCTCCTCTCCTTCTCCTTCTCCTTCTCCTTCTCCTTCTCCTTCTCCTTCTCCTTCTCCTTCTTCTTCTTCTTCTTCTTCTTTCTTCTTCTTCAGACAGAGTTTCATGCTTGTTACCCAGGCTGGAGTGCAATGGTGTGATCTTGGCTCACTGCATCCTCCACCTCCTGGGTTCAAGTGATTCTCCTGCCTCAGCCTCCTGAGTAGCTGGGATTACAGGCATGTGTCACCATGCCCGGATAATTTTGTATTTTTAGTAGAGATGCAGTTTCACCATGTTGGTCAGGTTGGTCTCGAACTCCTGACCTCAAATTAGCCACCCCCACCCCGGCACCCCTAAAGTGCTGAGATTAGAGGCATGAGCCACCGTGCCTGGCCGAACTACCCTTCTTTATCTTTCTAAATTTCTTTCCACAATTTATAAACTTGCCTTACAGTGACTAAAAGGGTTAATTTTTTAGAGCTAAAAAAAGAAAGAAAACAGAAAATAAGGCAGAGTGACAAGTAACAAGGGACTTTATCATCACATACTTTCTCACTGAATGAAAAGTAGGGGTAGAGGATGTGCAATACCCAGCTCACCTTCATCCACAAACATGTGTGCACATACACACACATGCACTGTAGGACTAAGCATCCTTCTTCCTGCCTGTTAGAAATGTTAGTGGCTAACAACTCTCAGGTAATTCCTTTTTCCCAACTATTGCCCTAGGATAAAGAGAACCACCTCGGTAAAGGTTGCACTTCTTTCCCAGAAACATCTCACCTCCAATAAAGAGACAGCTCTGCAGAGCCCTCCCAGCCCCAGAGCTCACCTTGGCTGTGCTAACATCATCTAAGGTCTCCCTCTACTCATTTCTATGCTCTTCATTTTCTCACAAGTGTTCACCCGAAGAGCACTACCAGGGGAATTTCTTGTGCACACATCTGTCTCAGACGCAGAAAAGCACAACCTGCAATAGTTGAAGCCAGATGTGATCCAAGAAAGCAGACTGCATCACCTGTTGGCTGGCAGAGCACTGATATTTCTTGGCACAAAGTGGTGATGAAATTCGTTGAAATGTTTACTGCTAGGAATTGGTATGCACTGGAAGGGAATGCACTGATAGAAGTAATGTATCAGCCTTTTAAGAAGCACATCAAAATAGTCTTTGTAAGACAAATGGACTTGGATCACTATTTTAAGGGAAACAGATGACTTGGAGTAAAAAAATAAGATGATTAATCAACAATTAAATCCTAAGAGTTTCTACTTGGCAGCATATAAAGAGACTCCCACCTTCTGAAGGCTGAAGACAGAAGAATCAGATTTAATTATAAAAGTAGCAGAATCTCAAAGAAGGTTGAACGCTTATCACTAGCAGGTTTGCTGTCCCAATAGGGTTTCTGTATAAAGTATGAGGAGCTATGCAATTAGGTAATAGTGCATGCTGTGCCTACAAGCAAGATAGACAGGTGACCCTCAAACTATGAAAACAAAAGAAATTAGGATTGATGATCAGGATTCTTAGAGTGGTCACCTGAATAAAAAGTTGCAACCCTTTGCCTAGTTTCTAAATTTCAGCCAGTTTTTAAACCCAGAACCTGTGTACTGAAGCTGTTGAGTTTTCAGAAGGAAGGACTTTGTAACACCATGACACACACATGTGGATGTTATTCTCCGATTCCTTCCTCAAAGGAAACTACAGTTACTGACTTCAGGAACTATACAGTGGGGAAAGCAGAATGCCCAAAGATATTGAAGACAGTCATACACAAGGCCTACACTGGCATTTATAACTAACAACCCAAAGCATCATAAGGCTTCTTTGTTAGAGTGGGGGCATTATGAAGGCCAGGTAATATATGGAATTCTGGCCAAATGTCGCTTACAGTGGGTCCACTTCACCTAGTGGTAATTCTCCTAGTTCCCAAATGTAAAATTGAATGGATGTACTCATAGTTGATAGATGTCCGGCCCCACATTGCTTCCCTGTTCTGTGGAGTAAGAATCATCATAGTGAGAAAGTCAACTGGCAGCTTCCAAAAGCACCCTTCCACCAGCCAAAATAGAAACATAAAAAAACAATATCATGTCGTGGAAAGAATGGAAGAGGCTAGGACTATCCTTGGGGTGACGATGTTCATTATATCTCCATTCAAATCAAGTTTCTGACGCATAAAAAAAGTCAGACGGATCCTGGAGGACAGCATCCAATATTGCCATCTCCACCATGTAGCAATGCTAATTGTAGCTGTTGCGTGGAATGAGAAATCTGTACTAAAGCATATTAATATGGGATCAGATAAGTGATCAGCAGCCATTGATGGTAAAAATAAATACTGTTCTATCCCTAGAAAAAATGCAGATCAGGAATAGTACTTGCAAGTGTCCATTTAGAACAGATAACAGTACACCTTTTTGTCACAGGCTTATGATAGCACTACTGCTCTGTCACAAACAGTCCAATGGGAACATGACTTTGTGGAAGTCCCACAGATAGATGACCTCCCCTTAATGGGACCAACTGAACAAGAAGTGTCAAAAATGTAGGAAGCCTTAGAAGACAAATACACTGCAGAAGACAGGAACGAATCTTTACAAACATTTAGAAGCTGACTATATCAGTAAGGTTTGGGGCAGGTCTGGAATCCTGGGATGCCATGATAATTTCTCCAGTGTAAAAGATAAATGTTTGCATTTTGCACCTCCCACCACTAAGAATGAAGCACCAATACCTATTAAGCATCTTTAAGTTTCAGGGGTAGGGTATTCTACCTATGGGAATACCACTATGATTTATAGACAAAGTAACTTAAAATGCTTCCAAGTTTTAGTAGAACCTAGGAGGAACATGATTTCAGAGTGACATGCATGAAGCTCTGTCACTTTGGTCATATGACCTAGTAGGGAAGTATTCGAGGTGTTTGTGTTGGGAAAAGAGGTTGCATGGAGTGTATGGCAGCCCCGATAAAAAGAATCACAGCATAGACAAAGTTCTGGAGAAAGGCCATGCCACTTGTAGCAGAGAATTATACACCTGTTGAAAAACAGTCCATTGCTCAATCCCCAGCCCTGAAAGTTATGGGGTACTGGACCACAGGAAACCACTTTACCATGAGGTTGGAATTCCCATCATTTTCCAATCAGGATGTGATGTATCAGTTAGGGTTTCACTAAAGAAACATAACCAGTCTCTATGATACATATATACATACAAATATTATGTATGTATATAGATGGCAGAGCCACAAGCCAGGCTATCAGGAAGGGGGAGCTAGAAACTCAGAATGAAGCTGAGGCTTTGGCCCACAAATGGAATTTCTTCCTCTTCAGGAAAATCACAATTTTTCTCTTAAAGCCTTGAATTGATTGAATCAAACTGACCCAGATTATCTAGAAGAATTCTCTTAAAGTGAACTGATTGTAAATCTACATTACATCTACAAAATACTTTGAATGAATAACTAGGGACTATTGCTTAGCCAAGCTGACACGTAAAACTGAACATCACACCTGGCTTTTTCCAGGCCCACTGTTTCATAAGGTCAGGTGTATCTAGAAGTAATCCATTATAGTATTGAAGTGGCACCTTCAGAATTTCACATGAGCAGGGCAAAAGGTTATTAGCCGGTGGCCATGGAACCCAGGTCATCCCCCACTGTTAAACCAGTGACTTGCTTTTAAATGGATTTGGCTGCCTTCCAACCTTTTTCAGGGTGCCCCTAAAAACAGCAGTGAAAGGAAATCACCTCATTGGAGAACAATTCTGGTGGTTAACTAGGCCATCCTCTGTGTGTGGAAAGAGAAGTGTCCATTGTTCAGAATGTACATAGACTCATGAACATTGGTGAATGGCTTGGCTGAGAAGTAAAGGACTTGGAAGGAATAAGATGGGAGAACAATGAAGTCTAAAGGTTAAGCATATGGAGAATAGTCATGAGCTGCGAACATCTTTGCAAACTAATATGATCTTTAGGCTTCTCATGATTGTCACAGGCTAGGTTTAGAGATGGATCTTTTTTTTTTTTTTTTTTTACCATGACTTGTTTTCTGCTGTTTTGTTGACTATTCTTTCTTCCTTCTCCTCTATTTTTACAGGTTCTTTCTTTCTGTCTTGAAATATATTTATTAATATTAGGCCTATGGGACTGTTGTTTTTTATTTATTTCCCTCCCTTGTATGTGTGTATATATATTTACTATATACTATATACATATAGGCATATGTGTGTATAATTGGGGACTCTACCTTCTAGTATATTTCTAGAAGAATTTCTAGAATTTGTGAAAACACAAATTTGCCTGGAGTAAGAAACACAAATTAATTAATTAATCTTAAAGGTGTTTTTAGTATGTGACTTCCAGTATGAAATGCGCAAACAACACAGTAACAAATTCAACCTGCCACCCAGCCATATACAAAGAAAATTAAGAATCATGCCTGAGAATTTTTATGGATTCTCATTCATAGTGAGGAAAGGCCAAAGTCTGACTGTTAAGACCTGCTACACTCACATCACATTCTACCCTTCCAGATTTTAACTCAATTTCTCCAATTTATATACTGCACTCTAGGCAAACTGAACTACTTAATTTTCTCTATAGTTACTTAGAAATTTTCCAGCTCCATGACTGTGCCCATGAGTTTCCTGTACCTTAAAATATCTTTATTTACGAAGCTATCCAACAATCTTCTGGGAGCAGTCTTTTCCACCTCTGAACTCATATATCAGTTCATCTTAGTGAAAAAGATGTTAAGGATATTTGTGCATCTTTATCTTTCCCTACTAGACTATCAGCTCCTTGAGTACAGCAACAATGTCTTTTTTCAGCTTTCAATCTCTAAGACCCCTCTCACATCCAGAACCTAGAAAAAAGTGAAGCATAGAAGCCATCTTCAGTACATTTGTTGAATAATGTTGTCGCACTTTGTACATCCAAATTGTGCTGCAGGGATTAGTAACTTTTGTTTGTTTGTTTGTTGTTTGTTTGTTTGTTTTGAGACAGGGTCTCACTGTGTCACCCAGGCTGGAGTGCAGTGGCATGATCTTGACTCACTGCAACCTCTGCCTATTGGGTTCAATCAATTCTCATGCCTCCGCCTCCCAGGTAGCTGGGATTACAAGTACACATCACCACACTGGGCTCATTTTTCTGTATTTTTAGTAGAGACGGGGTTTCACCATGTTGGCCAGGCTGATCTTGAACTCCTGACCTCAAATGATCTGCCCACTTTGGCCTTCCAAAGTGCTGGGATTACAGGTGTGAGTCATCATGTATTAATGATCAAATTCAATATATATTCCCTGACTTGCTCAGTAAGAAAATGTTTAATTTTAACTGTAAGAAAATGCTTAATTTTATACAAAGGGAACTGAACTTTTCTCCCCAGCACTGGCAGCTGTGTGATCATCTGACTAAATTCTAGAAAATAAGATATAAATTACACAATATATCTGGCAATAATGAAGAAGAACATCTCATGCTTTTAAAAATGTCTTTAGAAAAAAATTATTCATTACTGATTTTTGGAGTGCTATATATTCTGGTGCAAATTATTTATTAGATATGCCCTGAAAATGTATGCTCCTACTGTGTAGTTTGACTTTCTATCAGTCATTGCTTTTAATGAACGTGTGCTCTTAGTTTCAAGTCAAATGTATTCAAATTTTTTTATTTATAGTTGGTATATTTTGTGGTCTGTTTAAAAAATTAATCCAAAGATACGAAGATATTTTCCAAATATTCAAAGCTTTTTGTTAACTTTCATATTTAGGTCTGTTACCTTCTGGTTTAGTAATTATTCCTACATATATGGATATAATAAACCTTACTTATTAGCATTTTTTAAAGCTTGCTTTCATTACCACTTCCACCAATTTATCCTGGTAGCACTTCCTAATAAATCACTTTCTCATAGATCTTTATCCCAGGACTTACTACTTCAGAAACCAACTTAAGAAAGCCCTTCTTCCTGAACACGTGTTTTGCTGCATAGAGTCGACAGATTTATTTGTTTACTTGTCCCTTTGAGGATAGCATAGCATTGCCTCTCTGTTGTAAATCAATGCAATGGTCTTCACATGCCTGTTTTAATGTAATAATTGTCTTGATGGGTAGGCTGAATTTTCTTTCTGGCTGCTTTTGAAACATTATCTTTGACTTTGGTGTTTGCAGGAGCACACTGATATTGTCTGGAAATAGAATTATTTTAATCAGTTTTTCTCAGCATTTACTGGGTATTTTTTGTAATGAAGAATCCCTGTCTTTAATCAGCTCTGGAAAATTGTCAACTCTGATTTCTTTAAAGATTTCCTGAAGTATATTCTGAATACAATATTTCCCTCTGGAACTATTAGAAATACGTTGCATCTTCTAAATTTTTATTCCTTGGACCTCAGTCTTCTTATATTTTCTTTCTTTAATATTTTTCATTTTGTATAATCTACTTCAATTTCACTAATAACTCTTCAACAATGTCATTTTTTAAATTAGGATATTTTTAATTTATAGAAGGTCTATTTCAATATTTTTCAAATTTGTTTTTCATTCATCGTATTCTCTCTTATGTTAGTGTTTCAAATCCTTCTTTCATAATTGTGTGCTTGCTTACTTTATATTGACTTTCTGAATATATTTCTATTACATTAAGCTCTTAGGCCTGGGAATCCCTTTGGGAATGCCTGTCAAGATAAATTTTACATTTATTTGCTTCCACTAATCCCACAGAAGTTTCACATTTTACCTCCTCTGCCTTCTTGACAACATCCCTCTCTCTCTCAGTTTCTCCTTCTTTTTCTCTCCCTCCTTTTGTCTCTTTCCCACTTCCTCTGTCCCACTCCTTGTTCTAAGAGTTATAAAAACACACAGGCAGTATAAAATCAAACCACAAATCTAAAGGAGGTATAAACATAGGTTTTCTAAATCTCAAGTTGGACTTCTTTTTAGTTGACTAAATGGCAAAGCAGATAAACTACAGATTTAAAAAAAAAAATCTTTGTTGTAACTCTGGTTTTCAGTCACCTCCTCAAAGTGGAGGGTGGATTTTTAGTCTACATTTTACTGAAAGTGAAAACACAATGGTTTTGCTTTTATCTCCCCCTGCCTGCTATAAGTCTGTGTCTTAGTTTTCTGTCCCCGAAATCAGCATTAAAACCCAATCCTACTGGTAAAAAAATACAAACAATTACATCCACATGCACCTATCCTTACCCCAAGTGCAGCTCTATCCTAAGCTCAAATTTTAATTGCTCTGGCCTTCATTTCTCTCTTGGTTTGAGGCATTCATAGAGTTTCTTTTCTTTCTTCCTATTTTTCTTCCGTTTCTTCCTTTATTTCCAGCTCAGGTGACATTTAATATACATTTTGTTAAACTTTTTGCAACATTTCTAAGTGCTGGAGGGTTTAATTCTGGAGGGTTGTCAGTTTTTATCATCTATCATAAACCTGGAACCACAAGTTGTGCACTATTTTCACTTTAAAACTGGAAATCAATGCCATTTTTCCCATCACTAAGGCCTGTTTCAGAAATGTGAGTTTATGCATGTGATGATTCAAATAGGCTTTTCCTAGAACTATGCACTTGTACTGCTTGAGAGCAGAGAGCATTATGCTAAATTGACACTCTCGCAGAGCAGTTACATTATTCACCCAAGTTAAGCACTAGCTATAGGAAAGACACAAGGCTAGCATTTAAGGTCCCTGTCCCTCAACACCAGGCCTTTTGCACACTATTGTTACCTTCTTTACAAACACATGACTTTCTGCTTTCTTTGTAAGTTGAATGTACAGCCAAAACAACAGCAACGACAAAACCTATGGTCTTTGAACATAAAGAGAAAAAGTTTTGTTCCCTGGCTTAGACATTTACAGAATCTAGCAATGTAACTGGGCAAACTAAAACACTACCTGATCCAGCCTCAGGTTGCTCATCAAAAGTCAACAAGAAATATGAACTTTTTTTATAAACAAAAAATATGAACTTCTCTGTGTTGTGATAAATAGACCTAGTGCATGCAAAACATTTTTACAAAATTTTATGCACAGAAGATAATAAGTGAGCTATTTTTGATATATTATTATAATTATCTATATTAGTAGTAAAAGTGGCTTATAGTAGTAAAATTATTTTTAAAAGCAATGCTTTCTTAAATATCTTTTTTCTCACCTGATATTGTGTCTGTCATAAAATAGCCGCATCATTTCACTAGCTAACCTATTGTCAATGTCATGCTCCTATTTGATTTGCCAGTATCTTTTCTTACCCATTAAAATGTATATAAAACCATCTTTGTACCTGCTATGAATCCTGAGTTTTAATTTCTAAAGCATTTTGCATTAAAACTTTCTAAATTCTCCATGGTGTTTTGCATTCTGTATCTTATTTTTTAAAGTTACTAAAAATGGTCTAATGTAGCCCTGGTAACTTGATTTTCAAAATTCAGTCTAACAAGGCAATTTTCATTTTTATAAAAAAAATATGAAGGATGGAATTTGCCCAACTTCTTCTACCAACACAAGTACTCAAAGCTTGATCTTCTTATGACCCTGCGTAGAGTTTAGACACATAACTAGTACTTCACACAGAATACAAAGAGAGGGAGAACCAGCACTTGATTAAAAAAAAAAAAAAAAAATTGATTTTCTTTTTCAAACCTCTTTCAATAAAATTCACAACTTGTTTCTCTCTTGTCCTACAATAACATGTTGGCTTAAAGGCCTTTATGGATTTTTTTTCCATATAACAACAACCACATCTTTCGTGGTCAAAATGCCATTACACCTCATCTTTGAGGATAAACAGTTCCTGCTTTGATTCTGTATCTTTTATCTTGCTTGCCTTTTATCAAACTGCTCTGCCATCGGCCATCCAAGTCACCTGATCTCAATCTTCCCATTCCGTGTCTTACTGATTCTCATTGTGTTTCTGTTTTAATCTCAGAGCACAGCCTATCAGGCAACTTTCCTCAGACCACCTCATATAAACATTCAGTGTTTCTCACTTGAATGTTTATAATGCGACTATCTTTCTATTTAACAATTGACATGGTTTCTATTATTATTTTATATAGATGCAAAATTTAAAATAAAAAATCTTAACAATTTTCGTCTCATCATTTTATAGAGCTTCTCTCCTGCTGCAGAACATAAGTAAATCCAAGAATTAATTAAATAGTATGCTATTCATTTATCCATTGCTTTATACAATACAAAATGATTTCAAGTAAATGAATTTGCTTTATCACAGTTACAATCCTGAGGCACATAGAACAGGTTTTAAAAACTGATTTTTAGTGTCTTTTAAAGATTAAAAAATAATTGTAACTAGGGGTTTATGCAACTCACCAAAGCTCTCCCTAATAGATGGAACTGACGTTGAAGACCGTATTTTCTGACTCTTTACCCTCTGTGCCTCATATTACATTGGTCACTGCATATGACCATTATAAAGTGAATGCTTTAAAATTTTGAATATTGAGATAATCAGTACAGATTCTCAATACCCTGAAAGCTATTCCTAATTAGGCTTCAAAAAATGAACTTGGCATGATATAACAGGGAAGAGCAAAGGATTTATAATCACACAAAGCTAGATTTGGACTCTGACTCTGGTAATTAATCACTTAGTTACCTTCTGTCCTAGATATTTATGCAAGGCTAATCATATCATAGATATGGAAGTTATTGTTAAATTCATACCTATGATATGAATCATATTTATGACATGGAAGTTATTGACTGAATGAAAAATGTAAGAGGTAAGCATTACATCTGGAAAATAGCAAATAATTAATAAGTGGTACTATTATACTTTTTCTCAGTCAGACTTTTGGAAAATTTTTGAAGCAGGAAGCTGATTTTGAACTCTGAGCTCCAATATCATCCCACTTATACATGTGTCCCTACATTCAACTTGCTACCACTATCTTCCTATCAAAATTTGTTGTTGTTGTTGTTGCTCTTTCAGTCATCTCCATATAAAACATAACTCTAAAGATTAGAAGGGAATTTTGAAGCATGTTATCCAACAACTCAGTTTCCAACTCATGGAAAATCTGAGTCACAGAGGGGTTAAATGGCTCAAACAGGGAGAAATAAGGACTGGTATGTACTTTGGATATGGCCTAACCTAGAAGTCAGTGCATTTCTTAAGGGGTACAAGGCTTTACAAAGGGTATAAAGCCCACAGTCCATTCTCTGTGCTGTCTTTTTTGGAAGGGGGAGGAGATGCTGCAATCATATCTCAGGCCATCTCCCATTTCACTGTGTAAAGGCCATCCCTAGTCTTGTAGAACTCTGTTTTCATTGCCTGTCTTAGGTCACAAATGCTCAAATGAGTCAAGAGCAGAAGAGTGTCTTCAGCAGCAGCCTTTAAGCACAAATCTATTCTCTCAGTTCCTTTCTCTGTGTGCTTCCCATTATTTATCTTACCCTTGTTTTCTCTTTCCTTTCTAGGCCCTCATCTTATCTTATTTTCAACTGTAATTATCCATAACTGGGGTCTCCATTTCTGGTCTCTCATATTAAGACTGGATTTCATCTGTTGAAACAACTGCCTAAGTCATTAGATTTCAAACTTATTTGATTATGAACTGCAGAAAGAAATAAGGTTTACATCAGATGGTAGACACACAAACACATACACACTCATATACACACAAGCAAACAAAAGAAGACTTTCATTAATACATTTACTCATATTACATGCATTCTGATTTATGACATTTTCTATTCTGTTCTATTTCATTTTTTAAGTTGGCTGTCCACTAACTCAATATAGTATCACCTTTGATAAGTTAGAAGGCATAGAAAACCTATCATGAGCCAAGATGGCCAAATAGGAACAGCTCCAGCCTCCAGCTCCCAGCGTGAGCAACACAGAAGATGGGTGATTTCTGTATTTCCAACTGAGGTACCAGGTTCATCTCACTGGGGAGTGTCGGTCAGTTGGTGCAGGACAGTGTGTGCAGCCCAAGGAGCAAGAGCCCAAGCAGGGTGAGGCATCACCACACTTGGGAAGCGCAAGGGGGAAGGGAATTCCTTTTCCTAGCCAAGGGAAACCATGACACACAACACCTGGAAAATCTGGTCACTACCACCTTAATACTGCGCTTTACCAAGGGTCTTAGCAAATGGCGCACCAGGAGATTATATGCCACACCTGGCTCAGAGGGTCCCACGCCCACGGAGCCTCTCTTATTGCTAGCACAGCAGTCTGAGATCTAACAGCAAGGTGGCAGTGAGGCTGGGGGAGGGGCGCCTGCCATTGCTGAGGCTTAAGTAGGTAAACAAAGAGGCCCAGAAGCTCGAACTGGGTGGAGCCCACTGCAACTCAAGGAGGCCTGCCTGCCTCTGTAGACTCCAACTCTGGGGACAGGGCATAGCTAAAAAAAAAAGCAGCAGAAACCTCTGAAGATGTAAATGTCCCTGTCTGACAGCTTTGAAGAGAGTAGTGATTCTCCCAGCACAGAGGTTGAGATCTGAGAAAACGGACAGACTGCCTGCTCAAGTGGGTCCCTGACGCCCGAGTAGCCTAACTGGGAGAGCCTAACTGGGAGCAGCCTAACTGGAGTGGACCTCAAGCAAACTCCAACAGACCTGCAGCTGAGGGTCCTGACTGTTGGAAGGAAAACTAACAAACAGAAAGGACATCCACACCAAAACCCCATCTGCACATCACCATCATCAAAGACCAAAGGTAGATAAAACCACAAAGATGGGGAAAAAGCAGTGCAGAAAAGCTCAAAATTCAAAAAATCAGAGTGCCTCTCCCCCTCCAAAGGAACGCAGCTCCACGCCAGCAACAGAACAAAGCTGGACAGAGAATGACTTTGACGAGTTGAGAGAAGAAGGCTTCAGTCAATCAAACTTCTCAGAGCTAAAGGAGGAACTACGAACCCAGAGCAAATAAACTAAAAACCTTGAAAAAAGATTTGACAAATGGATAACTAGAATAATCAATCCAGAGAAGTCCATAAACGACCTGATAGAGATGAAAACCATGACACAAGAACTACGTGACAAATGCACAAGCTTCAGTAACCAACTCAATCAACTGGAAGAAAGAGTATTCGCGATTGAAGATCAAATGAATGAAATGAAGTGAGAAGAGAAGTCTAGAGAAAAAAGAGTAAAAAGAAATGAACAAAGTCTCCAAGAAATATGGGATTATGTGAAAAGATCAAATCTACGTATGATTGGTGTATCCAAAAGTGATGGGGAGAATGGAACCAAGCTAGAAAACACTCTTCAGGATATCATCCAGGAGAACTTCCCCAACCTAGTAAGGCAGACCAACATTCAAATTCAGGAAATACAGAGAACGCCACAAAGATACTCTTAGAGAAGAGCAACTCCAAGACACGTAATTGTCAGATTCACCAAAGTTGAAATGAAGGAAAAAATATTAAGGGCAGCCAGAGAGAAAAGTCGAGTTACCCACAAAGGGAAGCCCGTCAGACTAACAGCAGATGTCCCAGCAGAAACTCTACAAGCCAGAAGAGAGTGGGGGCCAATATTCAACATTCTTTAAAAAAATAAATTTCAACCTAGAGTTTCATATCCAGCCAAACTAAGTTTCTTAAGTGAAGGAGAAATAAAATCCTTTACACACAAACAAATACTGAGAGATTTTGTCACCACCAGGACTGCCCTACAAGAGCTCCTAAAGGAGGCACTAAACATGGAAAGGAACAACCAGTACCAGCAATTGCAAAATAAAAAGACCATGGATGCTAGGAATAAACTGCGTCAACTAATGAGCAAAATAATCTGCTAATATCATAATGACAGGACCAAGTTCACACATGACAATATTAACCTTAAATGTAAATGGACTAAATGGTCCAATTAAAAGACATAGACTGGAAAATTGGATAAAGAGTCAAGATCCATCAGTTTGCTGTATTCAGGAGACCCATTTCACATGCAGAGAAACACATAGGCTCAAACTAAAGGGATGGAGGAAGATTTACCAAGCAAATGGAAAACAAAAAAAGGCAGGGGTTGCAATCCTAGTCTCTGATAAAACAGACTTTAAACCATCAAAGATCAAAAGAGACAAAGAAGGCCATTACATAATGGTAAAGGGATCAATTCAACAAGAAGAGTTAACTATCCTAAATATATATGCACCCAATACAGGAGCACCCCGATTCATAAAGCAAGTCCTTGGAGACATACAAAGAGACTTAGACTCACACAGAATAATAATGGGAGACTTTAACACCCTACTGTCAACATTAGACAGATCAACGAGACAGAAAGTTGACAAGGATATCCAAGAATTGAACTCAACTCTGCACCAAGCAGACCTAATAGACATCTACAGAACTTCCCACCCCAAATCAACAGAATATACATTCTTCTCAGCAACACATCGCACTTATTTCAAAATTGACCACATAGTTGGAAGTAAAGCACTCCTCAGCAAATGTAAAAAACAGAAATTATAACAAACTGTCTCTCAGACCACAGTGCAATCAAACTAGAACTCAGGACTAAGAAACTCAATCAAAACCGCTCAACTACATGGAAACTGAGCAACCTGGTCCTGAATGACTGCTGGGTACATAACAAAATGAAGGCAGAAATAAAGATGTCCTTTGAAACCAATGAGAACAAAGATAAAACATACCAGAATCTCTGGGACACATTGAAAGCAGTGTGTAGAGGGAAATTTATAGCACTAAATGCCCACAAGAGAAAGCAGGAAAGATCAAAATTGACACCCTAACATCACAATTAAAAGAACTAGAGAAGCAAGAGCAAATACATTCAAAAGCTAGCAGAACGCAAGAAATAACTAAGATCAGAGCAGAACTGAAGGAGATAGAGACACAAAAAAACCTCTTCAAAAAATCAATGAATCCAGGAGCTGGTTTTTTGAAAAGATCAACAAAATTGATAGACCAGTAGCAAGACTAATAAAGAAGAAAAGAGAGAAGAATCAAACAGATGCAATAAAAAAATGATAAAGGGGATATCGCCACCGACCCCACAGAAATACAAACCACCATCAGAGAATACTATAAACACCTCTACATAAATAAACTAGAAAACTTAGAAGAAATGAATAAATTCCTGGACACATACACTCTTCCAAGACTAAACCAGGAAGAAATTGAATCCCTGAATAGACCAATAGCAGGCTCTGAAATTGAGGCAATAATTAATAGCCTACCAACCAAAAAAAGTCCAGGACAAGACAGATTCACAGATGAATTCTACTAGAGGCACAAGGAGGAGCTGGTACCATTCCTTCTGAAACTATTCCAATCAATAGAAAAAGAGGGAATCCTCCCTAACTCATTTTATGAGGCCAACATCATCCTGATAGCAAAGCCTGGCAGAGACACAACAAAAAAAGAGAATTTTAGACCAATATCCCTGATGAACATCGACACAAAAATACTCAGTGAAATACTGGCAAACCGAATCCAGCAGCACATCAAAAAACTTAGCCACCATGATCAAGTGGGCTTCATCCCTGGGATGCAAGGTTGGATCAACACACACAAATCAATAAACGTAATCCAAATAAAAACAGAACCACAGACAAAAACCACATGATTGTCTCCATAGATGCAGAAAAGGACTTTGACAAAATTCAACAGCCCTTCATGTTAAAAACTCTCAATAAATTCGGTATTGATGGAACGTATCTCAAAATAATAAGAGCTATTTGTGACAAACACACAGCCAATATCATACTGAATGGGCAAAAACTGGAAGCATTCCCCTTAAAAACTGGCACAAGACAGGGATGCCCTCTCTCTCCACTCCTATTCAACATATGTTGGAAGTTCTGGCCAGGGCAATCAGGCAAGAGAAGGAAATAAAGGGTATTCAGTTAGGAAAAGATGAAGTCAAATTGTCCCTGTTTGCAGATGACATGACTGTCTATTCAGAAAACCCCATCATCTCAGCCCAAAACCTCCTCAAGCTGATAAACAACTTCAGCAAAGTCTCAGGATACAAAATCAATGTGCAAAAGTCACAAGCATTCTTATACACCAATAACAGACAAATAAAGAGCCAAATCATGAATGAACTCTCATTCACAATTGCTTCAAAGAGAATAAAATACCTAAGAATCTAACTTACAAGAGATGTGAAGGACCTCTTCAAGGAGAACCACAAACCACTGCTCAATGAAATAAAAGAGGACACAAACAAATGGAAGAACATTCCATGCTCATGGATAGAAAGGATCAATATCATGAAAATGGCCACACTGCCCAAGGTAATTTGTAGATTCAATTCCATCTCTATTAAGCTACCAATGACTTTCTTCACAGAATTGGAAAAAACTGCTTTAAAGTTCATGTGGAAACAAAGAAGAGCCCGCATTGCCAAGACAATCCTAAGCCAAAAGAACAAAGCTGGAGGCATCACGCTACCTGACTTCAAACTATACAAGGCTACAGTAACCAAAACAGCATAGTACTGGTATCAAAACAGAGATATAGACCAATGGAACAGAACAGAACCCTCAGAAATAACACCACACATCTACAGCCATCTGATCTTTGACAAACCTGAGAAAAACAAGAAATGGGGAAAGGATTCCCTATTTAATAAATGATGCTGGGAAAATTGGCTAGCTAGAAGTAGAAAGCTGAAACTGGATCCCTTCCTTACTCCGTATACAAAAATTAATTCAAGATGGATTAGAGACTTAAATGTTAGACCTAATACCATAAAAACCCTAGAAGAAAACCTAAGCAATACCATTTAGGACATAGGCATGGGCAAGGACTTCATGTCTAAAACACCAAAAGCAATGGCAACAAAAGCCAAAATTGACAAATGGGATCTAATTAAACTAAAGAGTTTCTGCACAACAAAAGAAGCTACCATCAGAGTGAACAAGCAACCTACAGAATGGGAGAAAATTTTTGCAATCTACTCATCTGACAAAGGGCTAATATCCAGAACCTACAAAGAACTCAAACAAATTTACAAGAAAAAAACAAATAACCCCATCAAAAAGTGGGGAAAGGATATGAACAGACACTTCTCAAAAGAAGATATTTATGCAGCCAACAGGCACATGAAAAAATGCTCATCATCACTGGCCATCAGAGAAATGCAAATCAAAACCACAATGAGATACCATCTCACACCAGTTAGAATGGCAATCATTAAAAAGTCAGGAAACAACAGGTGCTGGAGAGGATGTGGAGAAATAGGAACACTTTTACACTGTTGGTGGGACTGTAAACTAGTTCAACCATTGTGGAAGACAGTGTGGTGATTCCTCAAGGATCTAGAACTAGAAATACCATTTGACCCAGCCATCCCATTACTGGGTATATACCCAAAGGATTATAAATCATGCTGCTATAAAGACACATGCACACGTATGTTTATTGTGGCACTATTCACAATAGCAAAAACTTAGAACCAACCCAAATGTCCATCAATGACAGACTGGATTAAGAAAATGTGGCACATATACACCATGGAATACCATGCAGCCATAAAAAAGGATGAGTTCATGTCCTTTGTAGGGACACAGATGCAGCTGGAAACCATCATCCTTAGCAAACTATCGCAAGAACAGAAAACCAAACACCACATGTTCTCACTCATAGGTGGGAATTGAACAATGAGATCACTTGGACACAGGAAGGGGAACATCACACACCAAGGCCTGTTGTGCGATAGGGGGACGAGGGAGGGATAGCATTAGGAGAAATGCCTAATGTAAATGACGAGTTAATGGGTGCAGCACACCAACATGGCACATGTATACATATGTAACTAACTTGCACGTTGTGCACATGTACCCTAGAACTTAAAGCATAATTTAAGAAAAAAAGAAGGCATAGCTTGAAAAAAAAGTCTAAATGACTTAAGAAAGTTGTTCACTTTAATGTAAATTATGTTTATTTCTATACGAAAACTATTGAATGATCAACACTTTCTTTTTGTGTGCATTTCAATATTACCAGAATTTGTAAATAGGTCATTAGCTTTAAAAATGAACAAAGTGTCAATTAAATTAATCAAAAGGAAAGATTAGAATTTAAAAACCAAAACATAGCACATGTGGTCGGCATTGTAATCCTAAGAATCAAATAGAACACTCCTTAAGAAAATATTAAACTATGAGATAAAGGAGGAAAAGTGTTAGCAGACCAGGAGTGGGGAAAAAAGTAATTTTCTAATCTCTAGTCTACCTTTTTTTTTTTTTTTTTTTTTTTCTTGAGACTGAGTCTCACTCTGTGGTCCAGGCTGGAGTACAGTGGGGCAATCTCGGTTCACTGCAAGCTCCGCCTCCCAGGTTCACTCCATTCTCCTGCCGCAGCCTCCCAAGTAGCTGGGACTACAGGCGCCCGCCACCACACCCAGCTGATTTCTTTTTGTATTTTTAGTAGAGATGGGGTTTCACCGTGTTAGCCAGGATGGTCTCAGTCTCCTGACCTCGTGTTCTGCCCGCCTCAACCTCTCAAAGTGCTGGGATTACAGGCTTGAGCCACTAGGCCAGTCCGGCCACCTTTCTTTAGTGCTGCATTCATGTCTCTCATCCAAGAGTCATGATTACGGCACAGGTTAGTAGTCAAAACACGTTTCACACCAATTAATAGACAAAAGAGATTAAATGAATATTACATCCAGTATCAAAATGACAAATCCAAGGCAATGTAAAAAAATGTTTAAAATCCTATGTAAATCTCAGTGTAATGTGCTCGTACATCTCACCTAGCAGGTCACTATTTCTGGTGAAAGTCACAGCCAAAGTTACACTTTAAGAACTTTCTTTTGTTTTCATACACAGGTTCTCTATTTCTCCAACAATGTATTAAGATCATGAGGAAACAGATTCCATTTTGCTTTCTTGTTTAACTAGCTTTGTATGAACTCTTGTTAGCTATGTCTCAATCTCCAAACCTGTAGAATATACACGCCAGGCACTTGCCCACACTATGTATAATAGTCACACTACTTCACCCTCTTCAACAAAAATAAGTGGAAGAATCTGGATTATCCAACTGTTTTTAGTCCAATGAGTTCATGCCATTGTGTACACCAAGCTACTAAGACAAAGCCACCAGGAAGAATGCAGCTTCTTTCAAATTTGTGAAACTGGGTACAGGAACATTTTTATATTTTTGTATATTTTTATTTGTACAAACTTATAGACAGAAAAAGATTTTACTCTCATAGATATGGCTTCCTGGAAGGGAATGCACTACCTAAGTGTCCAGAGATTCTTTTACCAAATCAGTGGCAATACCCAACAACAAGAGGAAAAATAACTCAACAGCCCTTTGATAAATGGTTTACTTTTCCCACATGTATCTTTACCAGTCTGCAGCCATTGTATGTGCAGAATTACCAATCTGAGGCTGTTTTATGTTTTTACCAAAGATGGTGCCAAAGAAAAACGTGCTGCAAAACTCTCTGGGTAAGCTTTTATTTCAAGCTGTTTATGAGATTTGATAATGAGAAAAGATATCTTATATATCTGCAAAAGTTGCCCCCTGTTACTCCCAGATAAATATTTGAGAGCTCATGAAAAAGGAAAGATAGATTTTAAAAAAATAAAAGCAACAGAATATCCTGTTGGGTGGAAATAGTATTTTCATCCTGTGTCTTTTAAGGCCACAGTCTCACAGCCATCTACATTTTCTGAATGAGACATTGCATTTCACTATTTTATGTTAAAGATACCCATTACATCAGAATTAACCTTTTTACCAAATTCTGTCCTTGAAAAACTTATTCTGTCAGTTTAGACTCATAATATTTGCATTGATCCATAATGGGAAATATTTTTAAAAACTGAACATAAATTGACATAGAAATACATACTTCTAGTTATTCTATTCAGTCAAACTCTTTGACGACAATCCAAGTTATTTAAAGAGAATATTATATAACTCTTGAGCGTTTCCTGAATCGTCTCTAGAACATGCATCACCTCCAGGTTATGCACTTCTCAGTTCCCTGAAAATTGTTACCATTTCTTGACCAATGTGAGATTCTGTCAAGAAATGTGTTAATAGCGTGAAAATTGCTTCACACCTACTCTCCATATGACTACAAGAAATATTTTTAAGCCTCCTCACCCCAAACAGAACAAATGTTGAAGGGAAAAAGTGCTAAACTACCTGCAGAATTGTCTGCTGAGGAACAGCCAAATGAAATAATTTATTCTCTCTTCAAATCTCTTTCCCAAAATACAAGAAAACAAAATCCAGAGTTATGCTACCTAAGAAGCAAAATAATTAAAACCTGAATATAAATTAGTTTTTTTTTCCATTTTCTGACTCAAAAACCCCCTGACCCTGAATGAGATTATGTCTAACCCTCTTAGATGGCAATGAATAAATGACTAAATGTTTATTTAAGACTCGTTTTCTAGTTTCTAAACTTATTCTTTAATGGAAGACAAGCAATATCCTGTCCCTCCTTTCATACACAAATACAAAGAGATAGTAAAATAATATCTGATGATTCAGCCTTTGTAACTCCTTTGCTTTGGGCAAAGAAATGTGAGTCACCTGTCCTACCATGTGGCTGTCACAAAAATCCATCCAATTAACACAGTTCTCCCTGTCTTTAAAGCAGCTAAATAATGTATCTAACTGATCTACCAGAAGTTACACATGGTTACTTTTTACTCCTTCTCTAGCTTCCTATTCCACAGCAGGCGGCCACAAGTCCTCAACTGTAGGGATAATGAGAAAACCCAAAAAGGACTGCAACACTGCGTATTCAGAGATTGGGAAGGTATCTTATACCTCTTATTTTAGGGACAAGACAAGTAAGTCTTTGCTTAAACTGACAAGTCCCACAAGGAAGCATTTTCTCCATCCAAATATGAACACAGTATAGAATAAAATCATTATACTAACATGCACTTTCAATATAAGTAAAAAATTATAATTTAGATTGATGTAAATTCCATGACGTCTTAAACAAGTCACACCATCACTCATTATGCCCTATTAAATGTTTTATTAGATTGTTAACCGTTGTTACAATGAAAGACATCAACGCATCACAAATATCAGCTCCAATTCTATCTGCAGGTTACTATGCGAGCCTCATTCTTCACACTGAAAATGTTTACTCTGAATATCTATGGTTAAATCATTTTCCCTAGAGAAAAGCCTCCAATTCATATTCAGGAAAGCAGAACAAAGCTGATGTTTTAAACTGTACAATCTATGAAGATAATGGGGAAAATCAACCAATTAGTATATCTGATATTAAAAAGCATCAAACTAGTCAAAATAATATATTTCTCTGTGTGTATGTATATGTGCATATGTGTATAGATAACTCATTTAAAGTATGGGATTAATTTTGTTTTAAGATGAAAATTGATAACTATTGTTTGAAAGACAGTGTATCTATATAATGCATTATCTTTGCCAAGGCAGTTTGGAATTTCACAGCCATTGCTTCACTAATACGTATACCTATTTTTCAGATGAACAAAAAAGGATCCCAGAGAATTGAAAGAACTTCCTCCACAAGACAGCTAATTAATTACGGATGATGGGCTAAAGTCTTGCTTCTGTTTGATGTCTCTGTGGCCCAAAAGATTTTCGGGAATGAATCCAAAAGTTAGAGCAGTGTTAGCAAGATGCACAGCACATATATTCATCATCAAAGATGTAAACTCAGAGCTGCAGCCTCTAATGATTTATAAGCATGTGTTTGATAAACACTGTGATAAACCCCACTCATAACACAGGATTTCCTTTACTTTCAGTTATTTTTTAGACTGTTAGAACCCTCATTTACCCTTCAAACCTTGCGAGGTAATTAAGCAAATTAGAAATTATAGATATTCAAGGACAAAAGAAATACTTTCAAAGAAAACATAGTTTTACATACAATTGTCATTTCTGTATTAAAGAACAAAGATAATAAGCTTCATCAAGTTCTCTATTGCTTATCCACACCTGAGAAGATGAAGAATCATCTATCAAGTTAAAATTTGGAAACCATAGGAACAAAAGAACGTTATTATTTGCCCACAATATCAGAGATAACCAGAAATAAAATTCTCACTTAGTGACCTCAGAATGCAGATACCCAAATTTTCTAATAAATGGCTTTGCCATTGAAACCCAAGTGATTTTCCCATATTACTGTTCAAAATCTTCTTTTGTCTTCAGACCACTGTCTCTTTCAATGCTGATCCCTCTTTCTACAGTCTCCTCCACACTCCATCCCTACCCCACCCCTTGAGCTCCTCCCCGCTCCTGTACACATTTTCTCATTCAGATAGCTGCAATACAATTTGAGAGCCGTCCCACTCCAACCAAACTCTTTTTTTTTTTTTTTTTTTTTTTTTTTGAGATTGCGGTTCACTCTTGTTGCCCAGGCTGGAGTTCAATGGCACCATCTTGGCTCACTGTAACCTCCACCTCCTAGGTTCAAGTGATTCTCCTGCCTCAGCCTCCCGAGTAGCTGGGATTACAGGCACCCACCACCACGCCTGGCTCATTTTGTATTTTTAGTAGAGACAGGGTTTCTCCATGTTGGTCAGGCTGGTCTCGAACTCCCAACCTCAGGTGACCCGCCTGCCTCAGCTTCCCAAAGTGCTGGGATTACAGGCCTGAGCCACAGCGCCCAGCCCCAACCAAACTCTTTCCCCAGTGTGCTCGTGCATCTCTACCTTCATC
Organism: Macaca thibetana thibetana; assembly: GCF_024542745.1. NCBI lineage: Eukaryota > Metazoa > Chordata > Mammalia > Primates > Cercopithecidae > Macaca > Macaca thibetana. The sequence continues at coordinate 159,424,417 of NC_065582.1, forward strand.
ATCTTATAATACAAAATTTGTACTTTTGTGCCTATATGAAATGCTTCCATCTGCTTCTCAAGGTCTCTAAACTCACACCCTTTGTAAACCCTCACCAAAACACCACCTGGTTCATGCTAGCAACAACACAATAGGCTTTTAATTTAGCACTGCACTGACTTAGCTTTATAGAAGACTACAGGCCCAGCAATTGGACATTTTGTTTCTCCGTGGGAGGTCCAGCAGCTACCTATGTACAACTTCTCATCCCATCAACCTTACTCAATTTACCTACAGAAAGTATATACCTGTCAGGGATGAGACCTGGGTATGTGCAGCTCACTTTGACATGGAGAAGCTACTGCTTGGTTTCTTACCCATCTTTAATGTTTTTTCCAGTTATGTAGAATTAAGATGTGTAAGTAACTTAGGAGAGCTTTTTGACTCCTAAGTTGACTTACACACCATAATTCTAGGTCTACACGTACAGTCCAATAGATCAGGTGTTGCACAGTTAAAAAGAAAAACCCTTAGCTCCTGGAATACATTATTTTTCATCCATCTGAACTCTGTCATGTCCATAGAAATGGTGCCAGGACAGGTAGATCCTAGATCAACTTCCGTAGCAAGTCTAGGATTGTTCAGAGTCCAATGATGATAACCCTTTACTCATACCAGTAAAAACAAAAAATCCTTCTTACATTTTTCATTTGATGGATAATCACCCACTGATTTCTGTTATTATCATTGTTATTGTTATTGCTCACATCGTTTGTTTCTTCTGGTTGATTACAGTCATAGAATGTTAATAATATTTCAGATTTCTGTTCACTGCCTTATTCTGTTTTCCTAATCTTGGAAAGTCTGCCTTGTATTTATCTCTGCGTTCTATTGTTGCTGTATAGTTGTAACATTGGGACCCCTGAATGCGAGGCTCATATTATTTCATTTATCTCCCAGACGTTTTATGTCCTGTAATTTTGCTCTAACAGGAAAAAACATTGTTTTAGAACCAGACAATCTCAACTTTGGTTACTTATCTAGCTAACCACGTGTTGCTTGACTATCTGCCGCAGTATGAGTAGAGTCATCATTGGCTCTGAGATACTAGAGAATGAACACATATGCCTTAATGTAACCAGACCAAAGGTGATGGATGTTTTCTTATAACCGCTTCACAGGCAAATGACAAACAGAGAGAACAGAATATTTTAAAACCACAAGAAACAAGCTCAGTTTTGTGTGCTCAAAAATACATATTTTCTGTCTAAAAGAAGGTCTTGGTGTTTAACTAGGAAAAAAAAGTACTTCTTTAGAGATCACGTCTATCAGATGTATTCCCAGAAATGGAGAAAGTACATACTCTGTTTATTCTGTATTATTGTTTAATTCCTTTAACAACACTCTGAGGTGGGAATTTTTATCTTTCTTTCTGACAAAGCATGACTCAACCACAGGCCTCTGACTCTGAGTCCAATGCTCTCTTTACTTAGGTCTATATAGATGATTACACTGTATAAAATAGAAACACACATAATTCACAGGCAGGAAGTTTCACCTTAGTTGAAGAAGGTATGACTTAAACTTAAGTGGAAGGAAAGTGGAGAACTCACCTGGTTTTTACTCATGTTCCCATTTCTGAGTTAGAAGAGGATGGTTCAATCAGGCAGTGTACTTGAACCCAGTATGAGAGCTAACCACATGGAATCTTGAATCAAAATAGCACACGAGTTGACATCTAGTGAAAAGGATGGGCAAAATCAATACAACCCTAGTGTATTGCTAGCAAATAAACTCTAAACCTATCATCAATAAACTGTGTTGCATAAGCTTGCAATAGCACACTAGAAATAAGTGTAGCTGTAGTAAAACAATTCACTCTGCATAACCTGGGTGAAGTGTGGCTTGTTTGAAATGGAGTAGAAGGAACATTATTAGTACCAATTCCAGTTGCAAAGATATTCATTCAAAGACCATTTTTGTACATGTTACATAACAGGCTCTGGCTAAGGAATGAATAAAAAGAAATGAGTCAACATCCCTCGTGGATAAGCTTTCACATTCAAGGTAAAACAGTAAGATAGGGAGATACAGGAAATGGAAAAATTTTGCAAAGATAGTATGGGTCACAAAAAATATATTTAATTAGGCCTTGAGAGATAGGGTTGGGGTCGGTCAGCAAAGCTTTAAGGAGATGATGATATTGAAACTGGGTTTCGAAGGATTACCAAGATTTGATTAGGTGGATCAGGAATGGAAGCTGGTAGTTTGGAAATGGTGAAAGCAAGATGTTTCATATAGAAGAATCACCAATTAAAGAGGCATTGTGAAATGAATGACAAGGCATGGACTCTTTGGGGAATGACTCAAATGGTGAAGACTATGGACTTTATCTTGTATCCAATGGGTGGCCACTGAAGTAGAAAGGCCACATGAATGGATGTGTATCCTGCATAAAGACAAGCAAGTTTTGTTAAAAAGTGATGCAGTGTTCAATTTTGTATTATTTTCTCAAGTATTCAGAATATGATCTGAATTTCTTATCTGAGTGGTCTCTCTACCATCACCATTCTCTCCATGTCTTCATCCATTATAAATGTCTCAAAATGTGTTAAATCTCTACTATGTGCCTGTCACCATGTGAAGTACCAGAAGTATAGATTATTGGCAACTATTCTCAAGAATCTTGCAGCAGAAATGGAAATAAACGAGTCTACTAATTAAATCAGTATAATAAAGTCCTGAAATTACCAGGATAGATTATGGACAGGGACAAGGGGAAATGAAGGGATGTTCACTTTGCCAGGGTGTTAGGAAAGGCCAAAGAGAAGATAGCACTTGGGTTGAGCCCCATGCTAATATGTAAGATTTTAATATTTAACTTTTCTGGAGTACCTATTTTGGTCTAAATGCAGATACTTTTGGAAATTCTATACTATTTAAACCTCACTACAAATGTGTAAGTAGTCAAACCCCTCCCTTTAATAGTTCAGAAAGTAGGATTCGGAGAGAAAAACAGAACCTTGGTAAAGGTCACACAGGTGTATAGAGATGGAACTGGGTTCTAAATGTTTTATGCCCTTTTGAAAGAACACTTGATGTTCTTCAAAACTCACGGAGAAGGGGCACTTAAAGTAAAGGCTGTCATGTAGTACCCAGGACTGTCCTGTATTTTTTGCCTCTTTACCTTGACAGCAGTTTTCCTCTTATTTCCACTCAAGCACCAATGAGTCAATGGTCTTCTAACAGACTAGGTGATAGTCTTCAAGAAAAGGTATGGAACATCACAGCATTTCTTTAACCAAACAGACATCATCTAAATATCCCTTATTCTTATTTTCTTTATATACACTTTAGGAACATTTTATTTTGTTTTCTTTTATACACTATATGTTTTGGAGAAAAAGCTGGGAAGGAAAAGGAATTTTTATAGGATTAAAAAGCTGATTTTTATCATTAAATTTAAATTGTTAAGACTTAGGATGACCAGTTAGACTGCGACTGAGGGGTTCCTCGGGGTACAGGATTTTCAGTACCAGAACTGGGACAGTACTGGGCAAACCTGGATGAACTGGTCACCCTAGTATTCCTGTATTTATTCCTGCCTTCCTTATGCTTAGTACATTGCAGAAATTCAATGAATTTGGGATGAAGTAATCTTTATCTTTGTTTAAGTTGTTACTAACAAGCTATTGTATTTTTTACAACAAATGCAGCTCTGTGGAAAGAAAAGGGACTATTAAAGTCTAGGACACACAAGTTGCAAACTATGTAAAGTCCATGCAGTTCACAGGGCATAAGTAGCATCGATAGAATTTATGCTTCCAGAAAGCCAGTCTCATTCGTGTCTAAATACCCAAGAGAGCAAAATAATCATAGCACAAGCACTCAAAACAATTCCATCTCCTTCTTCTTAAAGCAGGTGTCAAGATTTACAAGTGTCACAGGTTTACAAGTTTATAATCAAAACTTGAAGTTTCATATGCATAATAAACAGAAGGTCTGAAAAGTTTTAAATAAATAATTTAATAATGGATACATCTCACGCCCTCCATTGGGAACTGAAGGGAAGGAAGATCTTTAATGAAAGTTATTCTGAGAAGCAGGAATCAGAGATACCCACTGAAGAGGATTCAAAGATTCCAGTTTGTGCAAATGACAAACACCAAATTCAAAAAAAAGCAAGTTACTTTTGTAACGAAGATGTTTCATCTAGAAAGTTTTGGATGGATACAATGAAAACACTACAAGTCTGTGGTTAAAATTTCATTGTTGATAAAACCACTACAAGTCTGTGGTAAAATTTTGTTGTTTATCAGTGCCTTTAACTTTAGTGGTTGGTATGAAATGTAGTTCTTTTGGAAAACAGCTCTAAGAGATGTATTCTAATCATCCAAATGCATTTGTTTCTTTCTATTGTCAGAGATTGTGCAACTAGCAGTTACAAATAGAAGAAAAATAAATAAAATCAAAGTTCCGGATCTAAAGGAGCTTGCAGACTATCCAGGACACCAGATAACAAATAGGTACAGTAATATATGAAAAGTGTGAAAATTCAGGTTTGCACTGTAAAGGAAGCAACAAATGCTGTGGGAACATTCAGGTAAGCATCAAAGAAGAGGTGACATTCAGCCTAAACCTAGGAGAATGAATTAAGCTCTGTGTTAAACACACACACACACACAAGCAACACACACACACACAAATATATGAAGAGTTTAGTCTCTAAGCTTTTTAAATGTATATAAAATAAAATGATACCAAGTATAGCAACCAATTAGCCTACCACTTTGACAGAAAGATATTTTATAAAGATAAGAGTGGAGGCTTCTGGGTGAACATAGAAACCTAACTGTTTGATTCCTTCACTTCTGCTAACAGGTCCATGGAGTGAGAACTATCAATGATCTACGTGTTGAGAAAAAGAGAGATTACAAAGAGCTGAAAAGATTAGATGGCCCTGCCTGAGAGACAAGAGAGGTGTCAGCCACACTGTAGGCTTTTAAAATAGATATCAGATCACATCACTTCCTATTTTAAAATCTTCTAGCTGCTGACTCTTAAAATTACAGTAACTCCAAATTCTTTCTCATGGCCTTTGAAGAACCCCATAGTCTGAGCCCTGCCTGCTTCTCTGATCTCCTTACACACTCCTCTCCTTTACATGGCTACTCCAACTACAGCACCCTGTCTGCTCCTAAGACCCTGCAAGCCTGTTCCAGCCTGCATCCTTTGCACTTGCTTTGCCTTTCAAGAAAAGCTCTGAGTCTACTTCTTTCATCTGGCTGCTGCCACTTTGAAGACATGGCCAGTGCCACCCAGCTCAAACTGCCTGCATCCCTCCCTCCCAGTCAGTCTGTAATCAATGATTGCTATGGGTTAAACTGTGGTCCTCTAAAGAAATATGTTGAAATCCTAACCCTGGTATGTCAGAAGGTGACCTTATTTGAAACAGGTTACTTGCAGAGGTAATTAAGTGAAAATGAAAGCATTAGGGTAAACCCGTAATTCAGCATGACTTAGGTCCTTACAACAAGGGAAAATTTGGACACAGAGACACCCACACAGAGAGGATGCCATGTGAAGACGGAAGTAGATATTTGGGGTGATGCTTCTACCAGCCAAAAAATAAAATAAAATAAGATAACAGAGAAACTGACAGAAGTTAAAGGACAGGCAAGGAACAGATTCTCTCCCTTCACAGCCCTCAGAAAGAACCAACCAAGATCAACCTGACACCTTGATCTAGGACTTCTAGCCTCGAGAAAATAAATATATGTTATGTCGAGGGCATAAATATATGTTCTTTAAAACACTCAATTTGTGGTACTCTGTTATGGCAGACCTAGCAAACGGATACAAGTGGCCCAGGTTTTTTGTTTTTTGTGTTTTTTTTGAGACAGAATCTAGCTCTGTCACCCAGTCTGGAGTGGAGTGTAATGGTGCAATCTTGGCTCACTGCAACCTCTCCTCCTGAGTTCAAGTGATTCTCCTGCCTCAGCCTCTTGAGTAGCTGGGATTTTAGCCACGTGCCACCACTCCAGGCTCATTTTTGTATTTTCAGTAGAGACGGGGTTTCGTCATGTTGACCAGGCTGGTCTCAAACTCCTGACTTCAGGTGATCTGCCTGCCTTGGCCTCCCAAAGTGCTGGGATTACAGGTGTGAGCCACCGCGCCCAGCCATTTTTAAAATAACGTTTACCTATAACTATACCTATAACGTATACCTATAACGTTTACCTATAACTAAAACAATCCTATGTATTTGTTAATTCCTCCACTGGAAGACACGCTTCAAGAAAGTATTGAGTTTTTCTTTCTTGCTCATAGCTCTACGTTGGCACCCCAAAACAGTGACTGGCATATACTAGCCACTTTATAAATATTTTTGAATCACTGAGGAAAAGACAGAAAGAATGAATGAGTATAAAGTGGGGCAGAATTTACACGGAGACACATGCTAGAGAGGACAATCTAAGGATGTTTCCTGGTGGTAAATAAGCAATATTACCACTCTTATCGATTGTTTTTCAAATTATTGGGATAGTTAGCAGTGATAACATTGAACTGAAATGAAGTTATTTTGTTATATTTACCTTTTAGTAAAATTTACATTTTACTGATATTTTAGAACAGTTGTGATGTTAGAATTAGGCAGTTTATTATTTCTTTTTATTTGGGTTTCTGAGTCGTGATTGTTTATAAATGTGAATTTGTAGAAACTGGTACTTTTTTGTTTTCATTTAGTTCTACTCGGTAGGTATTCTAGCTCCATTTTCATAAGTTTTCTCCCAGGTTCTCCAATAAAACCTTCCAGAAATGTAACATTCACATGGAACTTGTATTGCTTTACATATGTGACATTCCACATGGCATATTTTTTAATTTGATTATTTTGAGAATATAATAAGTAAGCCATCTCTGTCACTGAAAATAATTACATTTTGTTGTTCACATTGTATGAAAGCAATACAAGATCTGATGTTATTTTTGTATCTTTTCTCACTCACCACAAATATCCAAAATTAGACGGAAGAATTAGGATGTCTTACTATTAGTAATACAGAATCTTAACCAGTTAAGAGAGTTACAATAACACTTCTAAATGGGCAAATAACTTTTTACTTTGTGAAATTACATGAAAATGCTCATTCCAAGTGTATTATGTTACATGCTCTATAAAATATATGAAATATAATTTTTCCACCTGAAAACCTGGAAAAATTAAATAGATTTCTATATTTGCTACATATAATCATGAAATAGCTTAAAGACATAGCACCTTTTTTGTTGTTGTTGTTTTGTTTCTTTTTTTTTTTTTTTTTTTTTTGACAGTCTTGCTCTGTCGCCAGGCTGGAGTGCAGTGGTGCAATCTTGGCTCATTGCAACCTCCACCTCCCGGGTTCAAGTGATTCTCCTGCCTTAGCCTCCCGAGTAGCTGGGACTATGGGTGCATGCCACCATGCCCAGCTCATTTTTGTATTTTCAGTAGAGACGGAGTTTCACCATGTGGCCAAGATGGTCTCGATCTCTTGACCTCATGATCTGCCTGTCTCGGCCTCCCAAAGTACTGGGATTACAGGCATGAGTCACCGCACCCGGCCCAGACATAGCATCTCTAATTAATGTCTTCTACATGAAAATAATTTTAACTCACTGAATTAGTTGAAAAGCATTATATTTAATAAAAGTGTTTCAGTGCAATAATGAATTGAAAAGACACCTTAAGATGTGTGCTTTGTGATTGTTGCCCAGGCTGGAGGATGCCAGGAGCTTTTCAGTGGCTCAGCTCCTTTGGGGAGAACAAAGCAGGGTGACACTGTTTATTGCTGTGAGTCTCCAGATGGAAGAAGGTTTGCTCCCCCCTGCTTAGCTGTAATTGAGACTTATGTCCAGCCTCCTACTCTATTGCACATGTAAGTTTGATATTCCTAATTCAATATTATTATTTGATGTTTTGCTATATTTGACCACGTGTGAAATTTAAAACTTGTTCCTTAACAAAAGGTTTGTCAGACTTAAATACAAAAGATATGTGGCATGGCCTACTTTGCAACTGATTTATTCAACTATGTCTCAGTGGGAAGGATAGATTATGGTTGAATCTACATAAAGGACAATATAGCCACAAAAAATAAAAAAGCTTAATAATGTCATCTTCCATAATATTTTAAGTATTGTTTTGAGGAGTTTGTCAGATCAATAGATACATAATTTTATTTCCTTTTTCAGAACATTATGTTATGTCTCCCTGATGATTTACTAGTTTTAGTTTATATTAAGATCTTTTCTAAAATATTTTTTTTCTGAATTCTGAGGGGTTTTATTTTTGTTTATACAATTACCACCTTTATGGATTAGTGATTAAAATGGAATGATTTTTTTTTCAGACATTTATTTGAAAATAAGTAGAATTAGAAAATTAATTGTAATTAAATCACTTATTTTAGTCTCAGATAATTAAATTTTGTTTTGCTAATCTGGATTTAAGAAGGCCATTCTCAATAAGCCATCTGTTTATGCACTAAAAGAATCCTGGAATCATGGCTCAGTCCTTTGGTGCAGGTGCACTTTCATAGTGACACTGTCAGATCCAACTAGGAAACCTGCTTCTATTGATTTATTTCTTAAAGTATCAAAAACGTGAGAGCACCTGGCACTGTCTTTAATGCAGCTTATAGTAGAGAAAAGGAATCAAGAAAATTCCCATGTGAGAAAGCTGAATGACTCGGGCTAATTTGTTATAATAACCAACAATCCCAGAACAGAAGAAGGTGAATTCCCCTTCTGGAGTAAAAGACAAAATCATTTCATTTGTTGCATGAGTGTCCTAGACCACAGCTGTGAGTAGAGAATTATTTCCCAAAAATAGCTTTGCAAAGGCCTCTTCTTCAACTTCAAGAGGCCTAATGCTTGGTAGAGGAGAGAGAGTATGAAATTTGAAATGAGACAAATATGAGTTTGAATACTCTCTATGGTTATCATCTTTGTATACATTTTAAAGAGTAATCACTCTAAGCCTATCTTTCTTTTTCATAAACTAGAAGTCATGCTTATTTTGCAGTATTATTATAATAATTAAATGAAATCTCCTATAAAGTAATGGGCTTTCTCTTCAGAACCAAATAATGGCTAATATGTCATAATAAAACGAGATACAATAGAACTAGAACCACATAAAAGAGTAAAATCTCATATATTTAGACATTTAAGGCCTCTTCGCTTCTCAGAGAAAGTTTTTTGTACAGAAATATTTAAACACTCTTTACTTTTGACTCATAATTTATTTAGTTGGCTATTCATCACTTTTGGTTCAATTTCCATTCCCAAAATTAGTGGTCTAAACAAGTATTCAATATCTGAACTTTGATAAAAATATAAATCATGGATTAAATTCCAAGATGGCGAAGACTATGTGTATTTTACTCACCAAAAACCTCTAAAATAGCCCTGTCCGGTAGAATACAATGGGCCGTAGGCATTCAAAAATCCCATTAGCCACATTAAAAATGGAAAAAGAAGCAAGTGAAATTTATTTTAATAATGTATTTTAAATTAATATATCCAAAATGTTATCATTTCAACGAATAATCAATATTAAAATTTTATAATGATTCAAGTATTTGTATGTTAATTAATTAAAATTAAATAAAACTAAAAATTCATTTCCTTGGTTGCACCACCATGGCTCAGGTGCTTGTAGCCGTAGGCTCCCTCATTGGGCAGTGCAGTTCTGGCACCTACCACAAAGCCTGGAACAGAGGAGGCACACAAGACGAATTGAGTACATTAAAAAATAAATAAATGAAAATTATCATAACACTCTATGTATAACGTCTCTCATCAATGGTCTGCCATAAAAATTATTGCTCTCTTTGCTCTTTAAAAGACTTTTAGAGTCTTCCTGGAAGTAATTACTAACCAAAAGGGGTCAAAGGAAGTTGTCCCATAATTGAGAGATATATATACTTATGTATATAAAAAGTAATCTGATTTTATATTTGAGGATGGGGCCCTGATAAGCAAAATTATTATATGTAGTAAAAGTTATATATATATATATAAAATGTTATTCCTTTTACTATATATAGGAAAACAAATATATATACCAGTTTTATGCTATATAGTAATAATATATATAAATAAATAATATATATTTCTGTATAATATATAGTTATATATTACTATATATTATACAGTAATATATTATATAATATATAGTATAATATATATTATATAGTATAATATATAGTAATACTATATATATTACTATATAATATATAATACTATATATATTATATAGTAATTATATAATATATATTACTATGTAATAGTATAACACATATAGTAAAAGTAATAATATGATAATATTTAAAACTTGATTATTTGCACAATAAAGTTATGTATGTTTAATTTTTCCAAAAAATAATTATTTTAACAAATTCATCATCTGAATGAAAAACTAGGTATTTCATCAGAAATGACTCTACAATGCCTTTGGAAATTCTAAGGCATCTATGTCTATCAGATCTTTCTGATATTTTCTGTATTTTTTAGAAGCTCTTTAAGTTTATATACGTTTCTGAGACACAAGTAATCAGTTAGAATAAAATAGTAGAGACTGTAATGCATTCACTTAAATTTAGTTGACTACCAACAGAAAAAACACATGAAAGATACTGATATGATAAGTAAACTGATGAATGAAAGAAAGCACACATTCTAAAATTCTTCACTCTCTATCCCCAGATCTTTGTAATTTAAAGTGGAAAATGGATCCAGAAACCAATTCTACTGTGAGAAGCTGGGCCTGCCAAGTTTATGAAAAAGTTATCTTTTTAACTGTAAGTTTTTGTTGTAAAATTAAAGCTACATACCCAAATGGAGTGGAACATATAGGCAAAGTCGCTTTCAAGAGGTAGTATGTCCCCTAAATCAACAAGATTCTATTATAATCTGACTGCACACAAATATAAAGGCAGTTGTCAGTGAAGATGGCTGTGATCATTGTGGATTGCTAACAAAAGCAATATCACAGAGGCAAGTTTGAAAGGGCCTATTCTAGTACAAAAAGAGAATGAATTTCTCCTTTTGTGTGACCATGACTGTAAGCAGCTGTGGTCAATTTACCTTGAGTATTCTGGTAATTTTTGCTAGATGCCATTAAAACTTCAATCGTTTTGTGTGCTTAATCTTGATTCCATATTCAACAGCAACTCCTCATTACAACCTGGCTTCCCACGAGGGTCTACTTCTACCTTCAAGAAGAAAATATGTTGAATATATAGTTTCGCGGGAATCTGGTTTACAGGCTTTTTTGACATTGTGTGTTAGTTTTGGAACATGGTTAATATGAATCTGACCTTTGAGATACATTCACTATTGGTGAACTGACTATCAAGTTTTCAACACTGCAAGGCAGAGAGCCAGACATTGGAAGATGAGAAATTCATCATGAGACTCACTACCACCTGTGAAGGCTTATAGGGATTTTTTCCTGCACACAAACTCTCAGTGTTTGTGTGACGACTTACTAAAGTTATTTACGTTGTCAGAGACTCTTCAAAGGGACAAAAATAAAAGAACTCAATGGCCATGTAATACCTTGCTTGTGCAAATAAAGTCATAAAGCTATTTATGACAACTGAACCATGGTAAAAAGAAAAGGATTTGTCTGCTCTTGATCACATGTTACTGAAATTTTAGGATCAATCATTTTCAATGTTTTCAGCATGTTTTACTTTATTCTCACTCAAAAACATAAAAACTACTAACTTAGCTTTGCATTATGAACCTGGAAGTCGAGCTTAAATGAGGAGTCTTCAAAAAGTTCCCAGAAAAAAATGTATATTGTAACAAAACTAAGCATTGATTTCAGACATTTTTGCACCAAAATAAACTTGTACTCACTTGTCATAACATGTCTGAGTAGGATGTAGTTTGAGGTACCAAGAAGGTTAAGACAACAGTTTGAAAGAGTCTCTACCAGAGCAATATGGATTGTGCTCAAAGTGAAGTGAGAAGAAACATCAAGTTTATGGTGAAGCTTTGGTGAAAGAATAGTGAAATCATTGATGTTTTACATAAATTTGAGGGGATGATGCCCCAAAGAAATCAGCAATTTTACAAATAAATAACTCATTTTAAGAAGGGACAAGATGTTGAAGATGAAGCCTGCAGTGGAAGATCGTCCACATCAATTTATGATGAAGCAATTCGTCTTGTTTATGCACTAATCGAAGAGGACTAACAATTAAAAGCTTAAACATGTTTGCAGTCCCAGCGACTCAGGAGGCTGAGGTAGGAGGATTACTTGAGCCCAGGAGTCTGAGACCATCCTGGACAACTTAGAAGACTTCGTTTCTTTCTTTCTTTCTTTCTTTCTTTCTTTCTTTCTTTCTTTCTTTCTTTCTTTCTTTCTTTCTTTCTTTCTTTCTTTTTTTAATGCTTTTCCAAATTTCCCAATTTTATTTAATAAAATTAGTTTCAAAATAGAAAAAATGCCAATAGTTTACATACATATTTATATGGATATAATTTCACATATGAAGAAAAATAGCAAAGAAATGCAAAAAAGGATGACATCTTCTTTGAAGTTATAGAATAATGTTTTTTCCTAAGAGGAAAAGTGTTTTTAATTTGAATTTAAATGTCTTTTTTAATAAATGACCCTAATTTTAGTTTATTCCTGTAGCAAATGTCCACTTTCAAATGTAACTTATTCTTTATTTTTATTTAGTTTTTTTTTTTTTTTTTTTACATTAAGCTTCAGGATACATGTGCAGAACGTGAAGGTTTGTTACATAGGCATAGTTGTGCCTTGGTGGTTTGCTGTACCTGTTGATCCATCATCTAAGTTCCCTCCCCTTGTCTCCGGCCTCCCAACAGGCCCTGGTGTAAGTTGTTCCCCTCCCTGTGTCCATGTGTTCTCTCATTATTCAACTCTCATTTCTGAGTGAGAACATGCGGTGTTTGGTTTTCTGTTCTTGTGTTAGTTCATTGAGGATGATGGCTTCCAGCTTCATCCATGTCCCTGCAAAGGACATGATCTCATTCCTTTTTATGGCTGCATAGTATTCCATGGTGTATATGTACCACATTTTCTTTTTTCTTTTTTCATTTTTTTTTTTTTTTTTTCGGTGGGGGACTTAGTTTTGCTCTTGTTGCCCAGGCTGGGGTGCAAAGGTGCCATCTCCGCTCACCACAATCTCTGCCTTCTGGGTTCAAGTGATTCTCCTGCCTCAGTCTCCCAAGTAGCTGGGATTACAGGCACCTGCCACCAAGCCTGGCTAATTTTGTATTTTTAATAGAGACAGGGTTTCTCCATGTTGGTCAGGCTGGTCTCGAACTCCTGACCTCAAGGTGCCTGCCTTGGCCTCCCAAAGTGCTGGGATTATAGGCGAGAGCCACCACGCCCATCCATGTACCACATTTTCTTTATCCAGTTCATTATTGATGGGCATTTGAGTTGGTTCCATGACTTTGCTATTGTAAATAGTGCTGCAATAAACATACATGTTCATGTCTTCATAGCGGAAAGATTTATATTCCTTTGGGTATAACCCAGTAGTGGGATTGTTGGGTCAAATGGTATTTCTGGTTCTAGATCCGTGAGGAATCGCCATACTGTATTATTGTCTTCCACAATGGTTGAAAAGGCGTTCCTATTTCTCCACAGCCTTGCCAGCACCTATTGTTTCTTGACATTTTAATAATTACCATTCTGACTGGCATGAGGTGGTATCTCATTGTGGTTTTGATATGCACTTTTCTAATGATCAGTGATGTTGAGCTTTTTTGTATGTTTGTTGGCCATGTAAATGTTTTCTTTTGAGAAGTGTCTGTTCATATACTTTGCCCACATTTTTGATGTTATTTTTTTTTTCCCTTGTAAATTTGGTTAAGTTCCATGTAAGTTCTGGATACTAAGCATTTGTCAGATGGGTAGATTGCAAAAAATTTCTCCCATTCTGTAGGTTACTTGTTTACTCTGATGATAGTTTCTCTTGCTGTGTGGAAGCTCTTTAGTTTAATTAGATCCCATTTGTCAATTTTGGTTTTTACTGCAATTACTTTTGGCATTTTCATCAAGTCTTTGCCCATGCCTATGTTCTGAATGGTATTGCCTAGGTTTTCTTCTAGGGTTTTAATGGGTTTGAGTTTTACATTTAAGTCTTTAATCCATCTTGCATTAATTTTTGTATAAGGTGTAAGGAAGGGATTCAGTTTCAGCTTTCTACATATGGCTAGCCAGTTTTCCCAGCACCATTTACTGAATAGGATATCTTTTCCCCATTGCTAGTTTTTGTCAGGTTTGTCGAAGATCAGATGCTTATAGATGTGTGGCATTATTTCTGAGGTCTCTGTTCTGTTCCCTTGGTCTACATGTCTGTTTTGGTACCAGTACCATGCTGTTTTGGTTACTGTAGCCATGTAGTATAGTTTGAAGTCAGGTAGTGTGATGTCTCTAGCTTTGTTCTTTTTACATAGGATTGTCTCAGCTATACAGGGTTTTCTTTGATTCCATGTGAAATTTAAAGTAATTTTTTCTAATTCTGTGAAGAATGTCAATGGTAGTTTGATAGGAATAGTATTGAATCTATAAATTACTTTGGGCAGTATGGCCATTTTCATGATTTGATTTTTCCTATCACTGAGGATGGAATGTTTTTCTATTTGTTTGTGTCCTCTCTTATTTCCTTAAGCAGTGGTTTGTAGTTTCCCTTGAAGAGGTCCTTCACATCCCTTGTTAGCTGTATTCCTAGGTATTTTGTTCCCTTTGTAGCAATTGTGAATGGGAGTTCATTCATAATTTGGCTCTCTATCGTTGGTGTAAACAATGCTTGTAATTTTTGCACGTTGATTTTATATCCTGAGACTTTGCTGAAATTGCTTATCAGCTTAAGGAGTTTTTGGCTTGAGATGATGGAGTTTTCTAAATATAGAATCATGTAATTTACAAACAGAAACAATTTGACTTTCTCTCTTCCTATTTGAATATGCTTTATTTCTTTATCTTGCTTGGTCGTCCTGGCCAGAACTTCTAATACGATGTTGAATAGGAATGGTGAGAAAAAGCATACTTGTCTTGTACTGGTTTTCAAAGGGAATGCTTCCAACTTTTGCCCCTTCAATATGATATTGGTTGTGGGTTTGTCGTAATCAACTCTTATTATTTTGAGATATGTTCCATCAATACCCAGTTTATTAAGAGTTTTAACATGAAGTGTTGTTTAATTTTATCAAAGGCCTTTTCTGCATCTATTGAGATAATCATGTGGTTCTTGTCATTGGTTCTGTTTATGTAATGGATTATGTTTATTGATTTGTGTATGTTGAACCAGTCTTGCATCCCAGGGATGAATTCAACTTGATCATGGTGAGAAGTTTTTGATGTGCTGCTGGATTCAGTTTGCCAGTATTTTATTGCAGATTTTCACATCAATGTTCATCAGGGATATTGGCCTGAAGTTTTCTTTTCTTGTTGTGTCTCTTCCCGGTTTTGGTATCAGGATGATGCTGGCTTCATAAAATAAGTTAGGGAGAAATCCCTCCTTTTCAATAATTTGGAATAGTTTCAGAATGAATGTTACCAGTTCCTCTTTGTACCTCTGGTAGAATTTGGCTGTGAATTCATCTGGTCCTGGGCTTTTTTTGATTGGTAGGCTATTAACTACTGCCTCGATTTCAGACCTTGTTATTGGTTTATTCAAAGATTCGACTTCTTCCTGGTTTTTAGTCTTGGGAGGGTGTATATGTCCAGGAATGTATCCATTTCTTCTAGATTTTCTAGTTTCTTTGCATAGAGCTGTTTATAGTATTCTCTGATGGTAGTTTGTATTTCCGTGGGGTCAGTGGTGATGGCCCCTTTATCATTTTTATTGTGTCTATTTGATTCCTCTCTCTTTTCTTCTTCATTAGTCTAGCTAGTGGTCTATTTTTTAAATTTTTTCAAAAAACCAGCTCCTGGATTCATTGATTTTTTGGTGGGTTTTTCATGTCTCTATCTCCTTCAATTTTGCTCTGATCTTAGTTATTTCTTGTCTTCTGCTAGTTTTTGGATTAGTTTGCTCTTGCTTCTCTAGCTCTTTTGACTGTGATGTTAGGGTGCCAATTTGAGATCTTTCAAGCTTTCTGATGTAGGCATTTAGTGCTATAAATTTCCCTCCTAACACTACTTTAGCTGTGTCCCAGAGATTCTAGTACACTGTGTCTTTGTTCTCATTGGTTTCAAAGAACTTCTTTATTTCTGCCTTAATTTCATTATTTACCCAGGAGTCTTCAGGAGCAGGTTGTTCAATTTCCATGTAATTGTGTGGTTTTGAGCAACTTTCTTAAGTCTTAGTTCTAGTTTGATTGCACTGTGGTCTGAGAGACTATTTGTTATTATTTCAGTTCTTTTCAATTTGCTGAGGAGTGTTTTGCTTCCAATTATGTGGTTGATTTCAGAATAAGTGCCACGTGACATTGAGAAGAATGTACATTCTGTTGATTTGGTGTGGAGGGTTCTGTAGATGTCTATTAGTTCCACTTGATCCAGAGCTAAGCTTAAGTCCTGAATACCCTTGTTAATTTTCTGTCTTTTCAGTCTGTCTAATATTGACAGTGGGGTGTTAAAGTCTCCCACTATTATTGTATGGGCATCTAAGTCTCTTTGTAGGTCTCTAAGAATTTGTTTTATTAATCTAGTTGATCCTGTATTGGGTGCATATATATATTTAGAATAGTTAGTTCTTCTTTTTGAATTGTTCCCTTTACCACTATGTAAGGTCCTTCTTTGTCTTTTTTGATCTTTGTGGTTTCAAGTCTGTTTTGTCAGAGACTAGGATTTCAATCCCTGCCTTTTTTTTTTTTTTTTTTTTTTTTTTTTTTTTTGCTTTCTATTTGCTTGGTAATTTTTCCTCCATCCCTTTATTTTGAGCCTATGTTAGTCTTTGCACATAAGATGAGTCTCCTGAATACAGCACACTGATGGGTCTTGACTCTTTATTCAATTTGCCAGTCTGTGTCTTTTATTTGGGGCATTTAGCCCACTTACATTTAAGGTTAGTATTGTTATTTGTGAACTTCATCCTGTCATAATGATGTTATCTGGCTATTTTGCACACTGGTTGATGCAGTGTCTTCATAGTGTCATTAGTCTTTATATTTTGGTGTGTTTTTTCAGTGGCTAGTAATGGTTTTTCCTTTCCATATTTAGTGCTTCCTTCAGGAGCTCTTGCAAGGCAGGCCTGGTGGTGATGAAACCCTTTATTATTTGCTTGTCTGGAAAGGATATTTTTTCTCCTTCACCTATGAAACTTAATTTGGCTGGATATGAAATTCTGGGTTGAAAATTCTTTTCTTTAAGAATGTTAAATATTGGCCCCCAATCTCTTATGGCTTGTAGGATTTCTGCTGAGAGGTCCACTGTTAGTCTGATGGGTTTCCCTTTGTAGGTGACCTGGCCTGTCTCTCTGGCTGCCCTTAACATTTTTTTCTTCATTTCAACCTTGGACAATCGGATGATTATGTGTCTTGGGGTTGATCTTCTCATGGAGTATCTTAGTGGCGTTCTCTGTATTTCCTGAATGTGCATGTTGGCCTGTCTTGCTAGGCTGGGGGTAAGTTCTCCTGGATAATATCCTAAAGTATGTTTTCCAGTTTGTTTCCATTCTCCCCATCTCCTTCAGGTACTCCAAACAATCATAGATTTGGTATTTTTACATAGTCCCATATTTCTTGGAGGCTTTGTTCATTCCTTTTCATTCTTTTTTTTTCTCTAATCTTGTCTGCATGCCTTATTTCAGCAAGGTAGTCTTCAAACTCTGATATCCTTTCTTATGAATGGTCAGTTCAGCTATTGATACTTTTGTATGCTTCACAAAGTTGTCCTATGTTGTTCAGCTCCATAGGGTCATTTATATTCCTCTCTAAACTGGTTATTCTAGTTAGCAGCTCCTCTAGCCTCTTATCAACATTCTTAGCTTCTTTGCATTGGTTTAGAACATGCTTCTTTAGCTCAGCACAGTTTTTTATTACCATCATCTGAAGCCTACTTCTGTCAATTTGTCCATCTCATCCTTGGTCCACTTCTGCGCCCTTGCTGGAGAGGTATTACGATCATCTGGAGGAGAAGAGGCATTCTAGCCTTTTGGGTTTTCAGCATTTTTTTCTTTGATTCTTCCTCATCTTCATGAGTTTGTCTAGTTTCAATCTTTGAGGATGCTGACCTTTGGATGGGGTTTCTGTGGGGACTTATTTGTTGTTGATGCTTTTGTTGTTGCTTTCCATTTATTTTTCTTTCAATGATCAGGTCCCACCTCTGTAGGGCTACTGCGATTTGCTGGGGATCACTTCAGACCCTATTAATCTGATTTGCTCCCACACCTGGAGATGTCACTCAAGGAGGATGGAGAACAGCAAAGATGGGTGTCTGCTCCTTATTCTGGGATCTCTGACCTTGAGGGGCGCCAATCTGATGCCAGTAGAATCGCTCTTATATAGGGTGTCTGACAACCCCTGTTGGAGGGTGTCACCCAGTTGGGTGGCACAGGGAGCAGGACCAACTTAACAAAGCACGTTGACTGTCCCTTGGTGGAGGGGGTGTGCTTCACTGGGGGTAAACCCACTCATCTGGGCTGCCCAGATTCCTCAGAACTACCAGGAGGAAAGGCTAAGTCTCCTTGTCTCCAGAGACTGCGGCCACCCTTCCCCCTAGGAGCTCAGGACCAGGGAGATCAGAATTCTGTCCCTGAGCCTCTGGTTGGAGTTGTTGGAATTCCTGCAGGGAGACTCCACCCAGTGAGGAAGGATGGGTTAGGGTCAGGCCTGAAGGGATGCTCTGGCAGCAGTCTGCCACAGCCAACATGTTGGGCTGTGAGGGACACCTGCCTCCTTGGCTCCAGCATGGGAAAAATATGGCCTGGAGCTATAGAGATGAATGCCAACCTTCCCACCACTGGGAAATTAGCATGTTAGGCAGTTATGAGTCCCAGTCCTGGCTGTTGGCCCTCCCTCAAGGAGTTCAAAGGGCTTAGACAGCAGGCAGGCGTAGCTGTTGTTCTGGTCACCTCTCCCCCAGGGAACTCAGCAGAGTTAAGCAGATTCTAGCTGAGAAGCTGTTGATAATCTGCGCAGCTCTGGGGTTAAGACCCTAGGCCCCGGTTGTGTGGGTTCATGAGAGGGATCTTCTGATCCATGGGCTGCACAGTTCTGTGGAAAAGGCACCGTTTCCCCAGCTGGGTAGCACACTCACTCACCACCTCCCTTGGCTGGGGAGTGGGAGCTCCCCTGTCCCATGTGACTCTCAGGTGGGCTGCTGCACCACACTGCTCTTCATTCTTGACTGTGGATCACGCCAGCTGCCTAGTCAGTTCTGATGAGAGAACTTGGATACCTTGCTTGCTGGTACAGGGTTCACATGCTAATTATGGTTCTTTTCAGTGGGAGTCTCCAATCACCACTGCTTCTAGTTGGCCATCTTGGCCCTGCCTCCTGAACTCTGTTTTGAAAAAAAAAAAAATTAAAATTAACCAGGCATGGTACCTTGTACCAAGTTCCAGCTACTCAGGAGGGAAGTCGAGGTGGGAGGACCACTTGAACTCCAGAGGTCAAGGCTGCAGTGAGACTTGATTGCACCACTGCACTCCAGCCTAGGTGATAGAATGATAGAATGAGTCAATGTCTCCAACAACTACAAAAAAAAGGTTCAGCTTCCACAATCCTGACTGAAAAATTAAAGCTAAGCAAAGTAAGCTCTCCACTCAATGGGTGCCAAAACTGTTGCACCCAGATAAGCTGCAGACAAGAGGAGAGCTTTCAATACAAATTTTAAACAAGTAGAATCAAGATCCTGAAGAATTTCTTCAAAGAATAATAACAATAAATGAAGCATGCCTTTACCAGTATGATTCTAAAGACAAAGCACAATCAAAACAATGGCTACCAAGAGATGGAAGTGATTCAGTCAAAGGAAACATTAACTAGTCATAAGCAAGGGGCATGGCAACAGTTTTTTGGGATGCTCAGGACATTTTGCTTGTTGAGTTTCTGAAGAGCCAAAGAATGGTAACATCTGCTTATTATGAGAGCTAACTAAAGCTTTAGCAAGAAAACACCCAGAAAATCTTCACCAGAGAGTCTTTCTCCACCACAACAATGCACCTGCTCATTCTTCGCATCAAACAAAAGTAATTTAGCCAGAATTTCAATGGGAAATCATTAGTCACCCATATTGCAGACATGATTTGGCTCTTTCCGACTCTTTTTATTTCCCAATCTTAAAAGATATTTAAAAGGCACCTAGCTTTCTTTAGTTAATAATGAAAAAAGATTGTATTAACATCGTTAAATTCCAAGGACCCCCCTTTTTTTTAGGGATGGACTAAATGTCTGATATCATACTTACTAAAGTGCCTTGACCTTGGTAAAATTTATGTTGAGAAATAAAGTTTATATTTTTATTTTTATGTTTTAATTCCATTTTCCATAAACTTTTTGAAGATCCCTTGTATTTCCCAAGTAGCATAAAAAAGAAAAAAAAAAAATCCCTTTCTACCAAAGAGAACATATGTGCTTGAAAGCTTGTAATCCTATTGACTAAGCATTGTAAGTATCTTCTGGTCATGGACCCCTGGCTATGTACTAGAATGTATAGTCACCCTGAAGATCACCACTGATAAAGGATAAGCATGCAATGTTATGTACTCCTTTGAAAATAATGACATTTTCAGCTGAAAGCTGGGTGCACAGGAGTTCACTAATAAAGGAATTCCTCTGAAAGTCAGACTCTAAATAACTACATTTTAGAGTCTTACTTGCTACTTATCCTATAAAGGAGTCACAAAATCTAGCTAGTTTTACACAGAATTGCTGATTTTCAACTTTTCTCTCACTTGAGTAATTCTTATGACCAAATTTCTCCAGGGTTCGTGTTACTGAGAAAAAAAAAAAAATTGTCTAAGTTACTGAGCAAGGAAGGTAATTTGATTCTATTCAGACTTCCTTAAGCCATCGAGTTTTCAATGAAACCATCATTACATGCAATCATCGCATCGGGTTTCTCTTTAATTGGTCAACTGCCTGCAAGTTATTTTGGGCAAGCCAGCAATGCTTAGCTTTCAGAAAACCAATGCAAGTACAGTATGCAATTCAGCAACCAAAGCATTATGGAAATTTAGTATCAAAAGCATATACTTGACATTTAAGTGTCCTGTCAGATTTCACTTGACATTGTCACTATAGTGACAATATCAGAAGAAAGACTAAGAATAATATGTTTATGAAATGTGGTTTAACTCTGTTTTTTTTGTTTTGTTTTTGTTTTAAGTATTCTGTCCGCATCAAGTTCATGGTACTTTGTTATCAAACTGAAAAATCTTGATTCTATGAATAAATTTTACATAGTTAGTTTAACAGTACTAGTATCAATCTAATTTAGACTGGCCAATGGTCTCCCTCTAAACTCTATAGTGCTTGGCACCTTTCAGGATATCCTGAAGCCTGAAAATGGGTTCCTCATTTAGTTTCATTCTAACAATTAAACCCAAGTAGCAACAGCAATTTGTGTATTTGCAAAATTGCTTCATAGGAAACCAGACTGGGAGAGTCTTCCATATCTTTGGCTAAAACTGTCAGTCAGTGTAAACTCAATGCTCTCATATTCAGGAAGACCTCAATGACCTATTATCAGATTGGCATGAAATTGTGATTATTAATTTGTCACTTATGAAAACTTTCTGCTTCTGTAATGGCTTATAATATGTCAACTCAGCTAGACTAGCTAAACTATGAGGATGGAGTGAATAACCAGCAGGCATTTTGCCACATTTGCACACCGCCTTTCAGTTCTTCAATCAAGCACTAATCTAGTTGCTGCTGTAAGGGGACCTTGCAGATGTAACTGAAGTCCCTAGTCAGTTGACTTCTTAAGCTAAGAAGAGCATCCTTGAGGAGCCTGACCTAATCAGGCAAGCCTTTTAAAAGGACTGTGTTTTTCCTGGCAAATAAAACTTCAAATAGCAGCTGAGACTATAATTGCTCTCTCTTCTCTGCATCTTCTCTTCTGAATGCCTGTGGCCAGAAAACAGCTTCAGCTCAGCCACGTAGGCTCCCTTTTCCGTGTCTTACAAACTTTCATTCCTTGTAATAAAATCTCTCTATATTTTCTCGTCCTCCTCCTCCTCTTCTCCTTCTTCCTCCTTTTCTTTCTCTCTCTCCTTCTCTTTCTCAATCTATCAAATGCTCTTCTGGTTCTGCCTCTTTGGTTGAGCTCTAATACAGAACCCCACACATTAGCTGCTATACTTCAACAGCTATGCTTTTCATGAAAGCTGAGTGAAAACTGCAAAATTAAATAAAAACTACTGTAATGTACCTGTATTATATTTATGCCCAACAAAATAGCATTCATTGGAAAAATGGTAACATATATTCATTGATTTATTCCACAGAAAAATTGAGTGCCTGCCTAATTCTATTCTCTATGTTGGGGATATAGGAATGATTAGAACAGAAAGTGCTGTTCTCATGACTTTTTACAGTAAGAGTTGAGGAAAGAAACTGAATATAAAGAAAGAAAATACTGAAGTTACATGGTAATAAGGGCTAGGATGAAACAGAAGTTTCTGGGGTGATTACATAAGTCTTTGCTTTATAATAATTTATCGTATTATACATATATTTTACCCAGATTCAGTGTGTATTGTATTTCACAATTTGAAAAGTGATAACAAGTACTAAAGGAGGTTTGGTGGAATAAGGACTGTCAGTGGGCCAGGGTTGGGGAGAATGTTGTTTTATAAAGGCTGGTCAGAAAAATTAGTTCAGAGCAGGGAAAGAGACACAACCCCTTGCAGTTCAGGTTTATTGGTTTGGAGTTATTGACATCTAAGAAAGGAAGGAATTCTCTAGCCCTTGTGATAGAGTTCAGGTAAGATGAACAAGATGTATAGCAGTCTCTATTAGTGCGGTTCTTCAAGGGGGCTTGGTAGTGATTTCAAGCATATTTGACTTTATGATCTTTCATGTTTTTAACTATAACATTTACATTATATATCATAACCTACTACATATATCATTTTTTCAGGGAGCACTGTACTTTGAAATGTCTTCCTTGAGATTTCCTGATTCTCCTGTTGACTGGGACTGGGTCCCAGCAGTACCATGATCCCCATTGCTCCCCTATTAGATGTTCTGACTCTCTACACCCACGTGGGGTTGATCATGTACCCCAAATTACTCCGGGACTCGTGCCTCTGGGGATGTCCTGGGATGTCATGACTGGGCCGAGATTCCAAAGACAATTTAACGTGGAGATCAATCCCTCCGGCCAATGGAGCATTTTGGGAAGGGTGGGGATTGCATGATATTGGTCTTCCAGAATGGTGTTGATATCCAAATTTGGGTGATTGAAATTGTTTCTATCTGCAAAAGTAAACATACTTGCTTGCTTTTAAAAAACAAACAAAAAACAACCATACTGTTTATACTTTCTCTGGTTTCCTTTTCTTCATTTAATGATGTATCCTAGTGATTGCACCAGACCAAAACGTCAGTGTCTAATGATTTCCATATCAAAGAATAAGTTGTAACTCTTTCTTTTTGCAACTGCGTATTTCACTGTGTGGCGATTGTGATTCAATGATTTTCTTTTAATAAAGATTTAGATCACCTCTAGTCTTTTTGCTAGCAAGATGTCTTAATGTATAACTTAGTGGAGTTATTTAACATTTTTTCGAGTGCATCTTTGAGATTGTTTCCTTGAAGTAGAATTCCTGGGCCAAGGATAAGTAATTTAACCAGATATTCCCAAATTCCTCTCCATAGGTGCTATATTATTTTTTTTCATTCCCACCTTTTTGGTTCCACATAGTCTTGCCAACAGAGTATTTACTTTGAATTTTTGACAGTCTAATAATTGAGATATTATGTCTCAATGGAGATTAATTTGCATTTTTCTTTTTATGAATCTGGATGAGTAATTTACGTATAGCTAAGAGTCATTTGAATTTCTTTTGCATGTAAAATCCTTGATTCCTCTTTCCTACTTATCCCATTCACTTTGTTGGAGTTTTTCTTTTTCATACTTCGGAATTCTTTATATGTTTGAAATATTAGTTCTTGGCCTATGGTAAGTCACTAATATTATTTTTCCATTTTATGTTATGTCAGTTGATTTTACTGCTGTTCTTTTTCTTAAACCATGAAAAGGTGTAGTGGTTGTTGTCACTGTTGCTTAAATATATGAATTTCTGATTGTTTTTATTGCCCCAGAATTTGGAAAATAGTTGGGAAGATTTTTCCTAATCCTAAATTATGAACGGACCAACAATATTTTCTAAAACTTATATGGTTTCATGTTTTTTACATTTATACATTTGATTCATTTGATATTTATTCTAGTGCACACCATGTGAAGTCTAAATCTAGCTTTAATTTTTCAAATGGTAATCCTGTTTTCCCAGCAACATTTACTAAATAAAATAATAAATATCTACCTTTCTCTGAATGTTAGATGCTACTTGTATCAAGTACTAATTTTTAAATATACTTGAATCTCTTTCTAAATTCTTTTTTTTTTTTTTTTTTTTTTTTTTGAGACGGAGTCTTGCTCTGTCACCCAGGCTGGAGTTCAGTGGCGCGATCTCGGCTCACTGCAAGCTCCGCCTCCCGGGTTCACGCCATTCTCCTGCCTCAGCCTCCTGAGTAGCTAGGAGTACAGGCGCCCGCCACCTCGCCGGGCTAGTTTTTTGTATTTTTTTTTAGAAGAGACAGGTTTCACCGTGTTAGCCAGGATGGTCTCCATCTCCTGACCTGATGATCCGCCCTCCTCGGCCTCCCAAAGTGCTGGGATTACAGGCCTGAGCCACCACACGCAGCCTTCTCTTTCTAAATTCTAATGAATTCCGTTGTGCTTTCTGTCTACTCGCATCCAAATACAATATTCTTCTACTTACGTAGCCGCTGTAAAGTATTTGAATATCTGGTAGGGCTAATTCCCCACCTCATTGTACTGCTTTAGACACCACCCCCACCAGCTACTTCTTTGCATATTTTCCCATATGGACTTCATAATTAACATGTATAGCTCAAGAAATAAAACATCCTGCTGGTGAGTTTGCTAAAATCATGTTCAATTTACCGAGAAAAGAAAAAAGTGTGGGATAATTGACCTCTTTCTGGTGCCATCTACTTTTCTAAAAACTTGGTGTATCTTTCCATTTGTTTAAATTCTTTCATATTTAACAGGGAAAAAATGAAACTACTGACCTAAGAAAACTAATTAGGGATCAGTTCACAAACCAGTAGTTTTCCTAAGGGCCTAGAAACAAAAGTTCAATTCAGAATAAACTAAAATAAAATAATATAATTTTTGCATACACCGTCAATACTTCTATTTCAGACACCAGGAATATAACAGCATACACTGATTTTAATAAGAACTATAATACCTAGGTAGAAAGTTTGGAGGAAAGCTGGTTTTAGACTTGTGGCTTGAGAGATCTGAATTCTGGGACAACAGGGATTTCTTTTGTCAGAAAGATACATTGAACAAAAATAAAATTTTTCCTCTGAGTTCTATTAGTAAACACTATTTTCTGACAAAAAAAAATGAATTTTAAATGGCTACTAATTATAGCATAATATTTCCCTTTGCTTCCCCCAAAACACCTGGCAACAAGTATGCTTGGAGAAATGCAAAACAAATTTTTTCAGAGAAATGACAATATGTCTTTTTATGTCATATTAAGACATATTAAGATAACACATCTTATTAATCTCAGACACTTAGATTAATAAGACATAGCAAAGCCCTACTGGAAACACAACAGTGCAGCTAAGAAGTAAAAATTAAAATAATAATAAAATAAAATAAATAAGAAGTAAAAGTAAAAGCATTTTACAGTTCTGTTTTGCTTTTTTATCCTAGTACTCTTAAAGGAGGTCTTTAAAATTTCTATGAATACCTCTCCAACTGTCTCCCATGCATGGGAAATTCACCAGTACCTTTATATATCAGTTTCTTTTTCTGTTGCATAGCTCTTGTCTTCTCATTCTTTGACACTACAGTATTCAACTATGGTTTTATTAAATTCTCATAGAAAGGCTGCAATGAAAACATATCTTATGAGAGCATATGCCTAACTGATGAGCTGAAGCAACAAGTTATAGGTATACTATAAACACAACAAAACTGAAGTAAAAAGTTGCAACATACCAACATACGTGTTCTACCAGCTGCCTTGCCATTTATTAGATGATTTGAACTTTACTCACTCTCTTTGATTTTCTGAATGATATTTATACATTTTCTCATTTGCAACATAAAATCACAGCACTTATCCTATTTACTTTAAAAATGGCTGTGAAAAATAGTTCACACATATAAAGAAACATTAAAATCATGCAATATTATAAAATTTCAATAATTTTATGTCTAGCTTATTCCACTTAGCATAATATCCTCCACACTTATCCACATTGCGGCAAGTGGCAAGACTGCAATCTGTTTTTTTTTGAGACTGAGTCTTGCTCTTTCACCCAGGCTGGAGTACAGTGGCGTGATCTCAGCTCACTGCAACCTTCGCCTCCCAGGTTCAAGCAATTCTTCTGCCTCAGCCTCCTGAGTAGCTGGGATTACAGGCATGCACCACCACGCCCAGCTAATTTTTGTATTTTTAGTAGAAATGGGGTTTCACCATTTTGGCCAGGCTGGTCTCGAACACATGACCTTATGATTTGCCCAGCTTGGCCTCCCAAAGTGCTGGGATTACGGGCCTGAGCCACTGCACTCGGCCAAGACTGTAACCTTTTTTAGGGTTGAATGATATTCCTTTATATGTATATATAGCAGTTTTTTAATCCACTTGTCCATTGACACTTTTTCTGACATTTTTTCTGTATCTTGGCTAGTGTGAATAATGCTGCAATGAACTGGGGAATGCAGATGTCTTTATGAGAGGGTGATTTTATTTCCTTTCTGTGTGTGTACATATATATATATGTCCAGAAAAGGGACTGCTGGGTCATATGGTAGTTCTGTCTTTTTATTTTGTTAGAAACCTCCATACTGTTTTCCATAACAGCTGCACCAATCTACATTCCCACCAACAGTGTACAAGAGTTCCCTTTACACCTTCGTCATTTGTTATCTCTTGAATTGTTGCTAATAGCCATCCTAATGGGTTGCCCTCTCGTAGGAATTTTGACTGCAATTCCCTGATGATTAATGACGTTGAGCACCTTTTAATATACCTGTTGTTCCTTTTTATTTCTTCTTTGGAGATATGCCTTTTCAGGTCTTTTGGCCTTTGTAAAAATAGACCATTTGTTTTTCTACTATTGAGTTCTTTCATTATATATTTATATTAATATGCTTATATTTTTGTGTTAATAGTCATATGTTTATATATCGGGTATTAACCTGTTATGTGTGGTTTGTGAATGTTATTCTCATTTCATAGGTTAGTATTTTATTTTGTTGACTGTTCCCTTTGCTGTGTGGAAGCATCTTAGTCTGATGTTGCCCCGTTTATTTATTTTTGCTTTTGTGGGTGTACTGAGCTTTTGGTGTGATATCCAGCAAATCCTTGCCAAGATCAGTGTCAAGATGATTTTCTGCTATGTTCTTTTCTAAGAGTTTTATAGTTCCTGATCCTACATTAACCTTTTTATTCATTTTGAATTGAGTTTTAGGTACAGTTTAAGGTAAGGGTCCCGTTTGATTCTTTTGCATGTGGAAGACCAGTTTTCCCACCACCATTTGCTGAAAAGACTAGTCTTTCACCATTAGGTCCTCTTAGTTCCACTGTCAAAAATTAATTGACTATATATGTTTGGGTTTATTTCTGGACTCTACTGTCTTCCAGTGGTCTATGTGTCTTTTTTATGCTAATAGCATACTGTTTTAATTTATTATAGCTTTGAGTTATAATTTTAAATCAGGAAGTGTGATACCTCCAGCTTTGTTCATTTTGCTCAAGATTGTTTTGGCTATTTGGAGTCTTTTATGTTTCTGTATGAATTTTAGAAGTTTCTTTCTATTTCTGTAAATAATGCCTTGGAGACTTTGATAGACATTGCATTGCTTCTGTTTGTTTTGAATAGTATAGACATTTTAACAATATTAATTTTTCAGTATGTGAGCATAGAATATTTTTCATTTATTTGTGTATTTATTACTTTCATCAGTGTTTCATAGATTTCAATGTACAAATGTATTTTTTGCCTCCTTGGTTAAATTTATTTCTAAGTATTTTTAAATTTCATTATAAATGGAATTTTTTCTTGATTTCTTTTTCAGTCATGTCATTATTTGTATGTAGAAATACTATTGAGGCTTGTATGTTGATTTTGTATTCTGCAACTTCACTATATTTATTAAGTATAACAGGTTTTTGTAGAATCTTTGGGGTGTAAAGTTTTTGATGAGAAATCCACTGATAGTCTAATAGAGATTCCCTTATATGTGACTTGATGCTTTTCTCTCACTGCACTTAACATTTTCTTTCTTTCTTTCTTTCTTTCTTTCTTTCTTTCTTTCTTTCTTTCTTTCTTTCTTTCTTTCTTTCTTTTTCTTTCCTTCCTTCCTTCTTTCTTTTCTTTTATTATTATTACTTTTTTTTTGAGACTGAGTCTTGCTCTGTCTCCCAGGCTGGAGTGCAGTGGCGTGATCTCGGTTCACTGCAAGCCCCGCCTCCCAGGTTCACGCCATTCTCCTGCCTCAGCCTCCCAAGTAGCTGGGACTACAGGTGCCCACCACCACACCCGGCTAATTTTTTGTATTTTTAGTAGAGACGGGGTTTCACCATGTTAGCCAGGATGGTCTCAATCTCCCGACCTCGTGATCCACCCACCTCAGCCTCCCAAAGTGCTGGGATTACAGGCGTGAGTCACTGCACCCGGCCTAAAATTTTATTTTTACTCGGCTTTTGACAGTTTGGTCACAATGTACCTTGAAGAAGAACTCTTGGGGTTGTATCGTTCAGGGACCATGAGCCTCAAGGGTCTGGATGTCCATATCTCTCTCAAGATTTGGGAAGTTTTCAGCAATTATTTTATTAAATAAGTTTTCCATCCTTTTCTGTCTCTTCTCTTTCTGGTATTTCTAGAATATGAATATTTGGTCACTTAGTGATATCCCAAAATTTCCACAAGTTTTCTTCATTCTTTACTTATTTTCATCATTTTTTCTTTTTTCCTCTGAATGAGTAATTTCAGAAGACCTATCTTAGAATATTTTTTCTTCTACTTGATCTTCTGCTGCTGAAACTCTCTGTCATATGTTTTATTTCATTAATTAAATACTTCAACTTCTAGATTTCCCTTTAGTTCTTCTTTATTATATCTATATCTTTGTTAAATTTCTAATTTGTGTCATTAATTATTTTTCTGATTTCACCGAATTGTCTATTTGTATTCTCTTGTTTCTCACTGAGTTACTTTAAAATTATTATATTGAATTCATTTCCAGGTAATATGTAAATTTTTGTTCCTTTGGGGTCATGTTTCTTGCTATTTTATGTTTCTTGGGTCTCTGCGTTGATGTTCACAAATTTAATGGTATAGTCACCTCTTCCAAACTTTACAGAGTGGCTTCTTTTGTAGGGTCGGACTTTCACCAGCAGATGGGTTTAAGGGTGCTGATTGGGCGAAGGCTGGCTGCACATGCATGTGCATGCAGTGGTGTAGCACCATGCAGCTTCTTCAGTTGTGATAAATGTCAGCAATTACTACAGCTGCCTCAGTGGTCTAGGCTGCAGGAATTTGGCCATGATGGTGGCTGTGTAGGTTATTAGGACAAAGGCTTTAGGAATCTTTCTGTTCTTCTCTTTCTCTCAGTGGGAGACTCAGCTGAAGGAGTCTCTTTCGATGTCAGGTCTGACACCACCCTCAGACAACAGCAGCAGCACCAGGAACCAGGTCACAGGTGCTTGGAGCAGCTGTGGAGCTGAGTTTCTTGCCTCAGAGCCTTGTAAAACTACTGTAGCACCTGGGACTTGAGGGGCAGGTTCAGCTTCCAAGACTCAATTGAATTGGATGCAGTTTTTTCAATAAGCTGGGGTCTACTGCTCTGAGGCACATCTGAGCAGCTCAGGCCCAGAGGGCTGATAAATATCTGTGGTTCTGAATCCAGGGGCCAGATGCAAAACTGACATGGCTCTGGAAATCATGGGGTGCAACAGAAGCTTGGGCCCCAGGGAGAAGGACACAGCTGCAAGTTTGGACGTGGAACCAACAAGGTAGAGCAGCAGCTGGAGCTTCAAGGAATGAAGTATCATGCAGTGGTGACTCTGTCCAATGGGATGGGTGGGACACAGCAACAGCCCAGACTCTTTAAGGCCAGGTGCAGAGGCAGCAAGGAGCCAGGAATGGCAAGATGACACTGTGCCTTCAGCCCCAGGGGCTGGAGAGCAATGCAACAATGATGACAGCTCGGATTGCGTGGGGCTTGTTCAGTCCAGGTAGGTGGGACACTGTGCCTATATGGCCTTTTCCCTGCAGAAATAATTCCCTCCTGGTTTTGCACTGACTAGGCGGATGGAGAGGTACAGGCAAGGTGTTTCCCTCTCTTCTCTGTGTGACCATCCTTGGTCTCTGTATTCTACTGGATTTCTGCTGCTTCTTTGCTGTTCTCTGGAACTCTATTTTAATTATTTTGATCAAAATGTAGTTTCATTTTTATATCTGTAGATTATGAAATGAGAGTCAATATTTTATTTTTTAATTGATAATTTGTTTCCTCTCCCTGTTTCGTGTTCAGTTTTGCTAGGTATTTATTAATTGCATTAACTTTTTCAAAGAATCTTCTCTTAGCCATGTTAATTTTCTCTATTGATCTGTGTATTTTTGTATTATAGATTTCTGCTCCTAGTTATATTATTTCCTTCCTTCAACTTACTTTGGGCTTACTGTGCTCTTTTTTTCCCTAGTCCATTAAGTCGAACTTAGATTCTTAGTTTTAAACCCATATTATTTTCTAATGGAAAATTTAAATCTCTGTATCCATCTCCATGCCATGTTATAGCTGCAACCCAAGTTTTAATATGTTGTGTTCTCATTACTTTCCATTCCAAGTATTTTCTGTTTCTTATCCTGATTTTTCCTTGATTCACTAGTGTTTATATGTGTGCTGTTTAATTTATAAATACTTGGTGATTTTTTAGATATCTCATTGCTATTTATTTCTAATTTATTCCCCTTATTTAACTTAACTCTCACTTACTCTGTAAGATTTAAATATTTTAAATTTACTTATACTAAGACTTACTATAAGAAAGTAATTTTAAGGCTGAGGGTATACTTGTCTTGGTGAACATCCCATGTATATTTGAAAAATATGTATTTTATAGATTCGAGGTATAAGATCCAAGAAATATCAGTTGGGTAAAGTTGGTTGATATAATTCATATTATCTTCTCTATTTTTTATTCTACTTTTACATAAATTACTGAGAGAGGTATCTAAGAATATTCACCAATGATTATGGATTCTCATAGTTCTTCTTTTAGTTCTATCAGTCATTGCTACATGGATTTGAAAGCTCTGTTACTACAGGCACATGCATTTAGGAGTGTCATGTATGGCTGATGAATTGCCACTTGTTTCATTATTAAATACCCTTGTCTCTGGGTAATGTTTCTTGTCTTGAAGTACACTTTGATGTTAAACATTTTTTTGGTTACTGTTTATAGAACATACCTTATTTTTTTGCAAATGCTTTATACTATTTCTGTATTTATATATAAAGCACATCTTTCTTAAACACAAAAGAAGGTGCCTTATATGCAGTCTAAAATTTCCTATGCTTTATTTAGTATTACATTAATATGACTATTGTCAACTAAAGAAAAAATCAAGCTTTTAAATAATTAAAGTTAATTTTGTTCAGAAGTCTTCCTAAAGATTGCAGACTGAGGCCTAGGGCCAGAGAGCAGCCCCTTAGAGAGTTACTATCAGACTGCTGTAGTATAGTGCTTTAGCTCATAGTTTATATATGGGTTGTGGAAGTTCAGCATGTGCAAAATCACACCAAACTTTATTGCTGTATTGAAGCAGAATCACATCAAGGTTTGTGTGGAAGAGTACATTTTAGGCCGGCCACAGTGGCTCAAGCCTGTAATCCCAGCAATTTGAGAGGCTGAGGTGGGCAGATCACCTGAGGTCAGGAGTTCAAGACCAGCCCAGCCAACATGATGAAACCCCTTCTCTACTAAAAGTACAAAAATTATCTGAGTGCAGTGGCGGGCACCTGTAATCCTGGTGATTAGGGAGGCTGAGGCAGGAGAATCGCTTGAACCGGGGAGACGGAGGCTGCAGTGAGCCGAGGATATGCCACTGCACTCCAGCCTGGGTGACAGAGTAAGATCCTGTTTCAGAAAAAAAAAAAAAGAAAAAAAATACATTTATTGTAGATTACAGAAACATAATCACTAACCCCATCAGATGTTGTTTTATCTTTGGTAAAGGTAAGGACTAGGGTCATTTAAGAAATACGGTGCCTTAGGCAAGGGAGATGTGCTCTATCCTGTGCTGTCTTCAAAGCATCCTTCTGGAGTCAGGGGCTTGGTGAAAGCATGCTGGTGAGCAGAAATAAGCAAACATCCATCTTGTGTGTTACTTTGTCTCACACGGTCAATACAGTGAGTTTAAATGCACCATCTAGCTAGTATTTCCCTATTTATTTCATCTATTTTTGTTTCTCTGCTTTTCCTTTCCTACCTTTATTTTAGTATTCTTTTTTAATTTTATTGATTGTTGTTTAGCTATTATTCTTTGTATAATTTTATTGGTTGCTTTTATATTGTAATATACATTCTTAACTATGACAATCTACTTAATGTACCAGTTCATGAAAAATGTATAAATGCAAAAATGGTATAATCTTTAATGTCTGTTTCCTTTTGCTATTGTTTATCTTATGCTACATTTTACTGCTGTTCATGCTATAAAGTCCTCACAACCATTAATCTTGTATTAAGCAATTATTTGTCTTTTAAAGAAACTAAGAGAAAAATTATTGTCATTAGCTTACATACATATTGACTATTTATAGTGTTCTTTATTTCTTTTTATTCTGTCATGTTTCCATCTGATATTTTAGCATAAAAACTTGGTTGATTAATTCTTGTAACTCAGATTGACTGGCAAAAAAATCTCAGCTTTTGTGTATATAAAATGTTTATTTCACTTTCAATTTAGAATATTTTTTTCTTTTAGCACATCAGATATATAATGCCAATGACTTCCGACTTCCACCACTTCTGATGAGACAAAATTTGTAATTCTTGTGTTCTTCTTTTTGCAGGAGCTGATAACAAAATATTTTCTTTATCATTGGTTTTCAGCAGTTTCACCCTATGTTGGTTTTATTTTTATTTATCCTGTTTAGCCTTCACTGATTTTTTTTGAAACTATAATTTGACAGTTTTTACCAAATTTAGGAAATTTTTGGCCATTTTTTCTTTAAACACTTTTCGTCATGCTCTCTTGGTCTCTCTCCCTCTCTCCCTTTCCTAGGACTCTAATATACGTATGTTACGTTGCCTGATGTGGTTTCACAGGAAGCTGAGGCGTGGCATACTTTTTAAATATTTCTCCCACTTTTTCCATTTGGATAATTAATATTAATTTAACTTCAAGAATGCCAACCTTTCTCTTGCAGTATTAACTCTGCTATCAAGCCCATTCACTATTTTTAATCTTCAATATTATACTAAAAATCCTCATTTAATGTTTTTTCAAATTTTTTATTTCACCACTGAGAATGCATATTTCTTATTTATTATGCACATTTTTTCCTT
This sequence comes from Macaca thibetana thibetana, assembly GCF_024542745.1. Lineage (NCBI taxonomy): Eukaryota > Metazoa > Chordata > Mammalia > Primates > Cercopithecidae > Macaca > Macaca thibetana. The sequence continues at coordinate 159,458,181 of NC_065582.1, forward strand.
TAAGTATTGGAATATATTCACGCTATTTTTGTTTGATTTTTTCTGTTTTATTATTATATAATCATGAATATATAATAATATAAATTACTATATAATTTTCTGTATTCCAATGGTGGTGATGGATTATATCTTCACAAGTGTTTTATCTGTTTCAGTATTATATAATCATGAGTACATAATATTATAAATTATTATATAGTTTTCTGTATTCCAGTTGTGGTGGTGGATCATATATATTCATGTGTGTTAAAATCACAGGCCTCTAGCCAGATGGGGTAGCTCATCCCTGTAATCCCAGCTACTTAGGAGGCTGATATAGGAAGATGGCTTGAGGCCAGCAGTTTGTGACCAGCATGGGCATTTTATTATATAGAAGACCCCATCTCTAAAAATATATATTAAAACTTATCTGGGCATGGTGGCACGCACTTGTAGTGCTAGTTACTTAGGAGGCTGAGATGGGTGGATCACTTGAACCCAGGAGTTTAAGGCTGCAGTGAGCTGTGACGACACCACTGAACTCCAGCCTAGGTGACAGAGCACGATGTCATCTCTAAAAGAAAAATAAACAAAAAATAAAATCGCCGGGCACAGTGCCTCACGCCGGTAATCCCAGCACTTTGGGAGGCCGAGGCAGCCATATCACCTGAGGTCAGGAGTTCAAGACCAGCCTGACCAACATGATGAAACCCCATCTCTACTAAAAATGCAAAAATTAGCCAGGTGTGGTGGCACGTGCCTGTAATCCCAGCTATTCAGGAGAATCGCTTGAACCCAGGAGGGAGAAGTTGTAGTTAGCTGAGATCGCACCACTGCACTCCAGTCTGGGCAACAAGAGCAAAATTCTGTTTCAAAATTGAATGAATAAATAAAATAAAAGTATAGGACTCTATACCAAAAGTCAATTTCTATAATTGTGGTTCTCAGCAAACACCTAAAATTTTTAGTTATTTCTCACACTTTTGCTGGGCCACAATTCCACCTTCTGCTAGCACTGCATGACCTCTGACATTCCCATCTATCTCCCAGGCCTGCAGTAGTGTCTCTTCACGGGGCCTCCTATGTTTTGCCCCATGCATGTGTAGTCCAGCTGTTAGCCAAGGACTAAGGATCATGTGGGGAACCCCAACTCAGGCTTCTCACATCGCCATCTTTGCTGCTGCCTCCTCTCTAGAACTATGCCCAGCAAATTCCAGATAGTAAAGCAGTCCAAACTTAGAATTCCGCTTTCTCGACACAACTATCCTCCTGCCTTTTGCTTCAGCTTCACCACTCCGCACACACATCCAGACAGCGCACCCAGAACAATCCGGGGGTGGAATTCATGTGTTTTTCTTCTCTCCGAGATCACAGTCCCATATCTCTGGTTGTTCGATATGTGCAAACAGTTATAATGTCCAGTTTTATCGTTGTTTAAGATCAGAATGAAGTCTGATACCAGTGACACCATTGACTATGGAAGTCATCGAATAAAATATGTGTTTTTGTGCTGTTTCTCATAGTTGGAGAAACTCTAAGAGCTGAGAAATTACAAAAGTATGTGCTAGGTTGGTGCAAAAGCAGTTGCGGTTTTTGTCATTAAAAGTAATGAGAGTAAATACTAGAGTCAAGACAATTATTTGGAAAGCAATTTTAGAATTTTTATAAAGAGTCTTTACATTTCTTATACCTTTTGACTCAACAGTTTTACTTTTGGGAATTTTTAATGAGCAGAAACAAATTTGCTTAAGGACTGCCATTACAGATATTTATAATGGGTGGGGGAAGAGAAAATAATCAAATATCCAATAAACGGGAAATTGTCTAGTACATTGTGGTTGGCATATACAGCAAATTATTATACAACCACTAAAATTGCTTTCCAATGACATTTAATAACGTGGGAATTGCTCATGATATAATAATAATGAGAAGAAGATTATAATATTAAATGTACACAATATGATTCCACTTTTGTTCATGCATATCCAAATACAAATCAAGATTGAAAGCACCTAAATGGCTATATCTTTAATGCAGAATTATCAGTGATTTTTCTTTTCTTCTTTATATATGCTCTTACATAGTTTCCAAATTTTCTACATTGAACACATATTATTGCTATATTTTTTAAAGCTTAAGCAAATATATAAATGCATTATAATTTCTACAAATTAATGTAGAAACAGTAATAAAATTCCTGAAACATTTAAACTGGTTCAGACCAATTCAAATATATATAGTATATGTATATGTGTGTGTGTGTGTATATATATATACACACACACAATGTTTATGTGTGTGTGTGTGTGTGTATATATACATATAGTGGGGTGTTTTTTTTGTTTTATTTTGTGTGTGGTTTTTTTTTTTTTTTTTTTTGTAGAGACAGAGTGTTGCTCTATAGCCCAGGCTGGAGTTCAGTGGCATGATATCAGGTCACTCACTGCAACCTCTGCCTCCCGGGTTCAAGCAATTCTCCTACCTCAGCCTCCCGAGTAGCTGGGACTACTGGAGCAAGGTATTTTAGTTGAGACAGTGTTTCACCCTGTTGCCCAGGCTGATTTCAAACTCCGGAGCTCAAGCAATCTGCCCACCTTAGCCTCCTAAAATGCTAAGATTACAGGCATGAGCCACTGTGCCTGGCCATAAAGTGTTTTTAATTGTGGCAAGAACACTTGACATGAGATGTACCCTCTTAAATTTTGAAGTGCATAATAGAGTATTGTTTACTATGGAAACAAGCTGTACAGAAGTTACCTAGAACTTTTTCATCTTGCATAACTGTAACTTTATATCCTTTGAACAGCAACTTCCCATTTTCCTTCCCTGCCAGGCCACAACCATCACCTTTCCACTCTCAGCTTCTAAAAATTTGACTATTTTAGATATCTCATATAAGTAGAATCATGCAGTGTTTGTTCTTCTTTGATTGGCTTATTTACCTTAGCATAGTATCCTCAAAGTTCATTCATGTTCTCTCATATAGCAGGGTCCTCCTTTTTAAGACTGAAGAATATTTCACTGTATGTATACTCCACACACTTTTTTCTTTTTCTTTTTCTTTTTTTTTTTTTGAGACAGAGTCTCGCTCTGTCGCCCAGGCTGGAGTGCAGTGGCACGATCTCGGGTCACTGCAAGCTCCGCCTCCCGGGTTCACGCCATTCTCCTGCCTCAGCCTCCCGAGTAGCTGGGACTACAGGTGCCCGCCACCTCGCCCGGCTAATTTTTTTGTATTTTTTAGTAGAGACGGGGTTTCACCGTGTTAGCCAGGATGGTCTCGATCTCCTGACCTCGTGATCCACCCGTCTCGGCCTCCCAAAGTGCTGGGATTACAGGCTTGAGCCACCGCGCCCGGCCTACACACTTTTTTCCCATTCATCCATCAATGGACATTTAAGTTGTTTTCAGATTTTGACTATTGTGAATAATTCTACAATGAATATCAGAGTGTAAGTATCTCTTCAAGATTCTGATTTCAATTCCTTTGGATAAATACCCCAAAGTGGGATTGCTAGATTATATGGAAATTATATTTTTAATGTTGTAAGGAACCTCCATACTGCTTTCTACAGCAGTTGCCTCATTTTACATTCCCACCAGGAGTCTACAAGCTTTCTAATTTTTCCACACTTTCATCAACACTTGTTACCTTTTTTTGTTTTTTGATAATGGCCATTTGAATAGGTATGAACCAGTATGTCATTGTGGTTTTGACTTGCCTCTCCCAATGATTAGCTATGTTGAACATCATTTCATATACATGTTGACCATGTATATGTCTCCTTGAAGAGATGCTTATTCAAGTCCTTTTCCTACTTAGTTAGCATTTGAAAAATGGTCTAGAGTTTCCAGGTTCATTTGTTCTCTATTATATTACAAATGTCGCTCATAGTTGTTCCTATTTCTGCAACATCCTATGAGACAAACTTCTGCACATTTTACACACAGCTGCTTACTCATGTTTTCAACATCCTTAATCCCTTCTCTCCTGTGAAGTGTGATAATCATAATATTCTATTATGGAATTATTATTATAGAAAAGTATAACATTATCACCATTACTGTTAGAAAATTAGTTTTTACTTTTTGATCATATTTCTTTTTAATTTTTATTTGTACCATGCCTTTATTTTTAATTCATGTACTGCTTCCTTTTGCAAGAGCATAGAAAACTCATAAAAATTCCAGATACCCAAGATAACCATCATATAAACTTATTTTAAAACAAGCAGCCAAATATTAGACTCCCAAAGCATTAAAACACATTCACCTTTTCAGTCATAAATAAATTACATCCTATTAAGTAGTAAATAGAGAGAGAGAAAAAAATCCTTTAAATATTAAAAATCAACATAGATCTTTCCTTATATCCTGACTGTGTTAACATCCATTTCATTCCCTCTCCCTCAGCTGTTCTTAGCTCTCGGCTTTACTATATTTAAATCCCCTGTTGATATTATCTTGAAATTCACTAAGTTTTTAAACATTACTACTTTTTGAACGACTGTAATTTTTTTGGTGTTCTACTGCAGACATTTTCCGCTTAGTTTAAGCCCTTTCCAGTGGGCCAGTACCTTCTGTCCAGAGTAGTGACACCTGTCAACTATCTAGTTTGCTCCAGTTATATCTCAGCTGTTCCCTATCCACCCCGAAAGAGCAAGTCACATGCATTTTTTAATAGAGGAGAGAAAATAGAGGAGAGAAAAGGGGACAATTAATATCCATTGCATTTCTACTCTGTGTCAGGTTCCCAACATGAATTTGTCTTCTGTAAACTCTTGCAATAACAGAATGAAAAAAGTTTATTTTCTGCTCAAGCTCATACAGCCGGTTAAGTGTTAAAGCTGTTATAAACCTAAGTCTAACTAAGTCTAACTCTAAACCGAAAGCCCCCCCGGTTTTATTTTCTCTTTTTTTTTTTTTTTTTTTTTTTTGAGACGGAGTCTCGCTCTGTCGCCAGGCTGGAGTGCCGTGGCACAATCTCAGCTCACTGCAACCTCCACCTCCCAGGTTCAAGTGATTCTCCTGCCTCGGCCTCCTGAGTAGCTGGGACTACAGGTGTGGGCCACCACACCCAGCTAACTTTTGCATTTTTAGTAGAGACGGGGTTTCACCATGTTGGCCAGGATGGTCTCGATCTCTTGACCTCGTGATCTACCCACCTAGGCCTCCCAAAGTGCTGAGATTACAGGCGTGAACCATGGCGCCTGGCCCCGCAAAGCTCTTCTTAATAGTGCTTGGGCTGGGCATGGTGGCTCATGCCTGTAATTCTGGTGGCTCATGCCTGTAGTCCCAACAATTTGGGAGGCCAAGGGAGGAGGATCATTTGAGGCCAGGAGCTTGAGAGCAACCTGGCCAATGTGGCGAAACCATGTCTCTACTAAAAATATAAAAAATTAGCCAGGCGTAGTGGTACACGCCTGTAATCCCAGTTACTTGGAAGGCTGAGACATGAGAATCGCTTGAATCCAGAAAGTGGAGGTTGCAGTGAGCCAAGATTGCACCACGGCACTCGAGCCTGGGGGACAGACAGAGACTCTGTCTCAAAAAAAAAAAATAAAATATAGTTCTTGGAACCATATTCTACATTAAGAAAAAGAAAAAACAGCACTACTTACCTGTAATTACAAAATTACACCATTTAGCAGAATAATTATAAATTGCTTCACAGAAAGAACAACAAGCAGTTCTTTCATGCTTTAATTTGGAAAGAATTACATTTATCTTAAAACATTAAAATATGTTCAGTTTCAGGAAAACAAGATATTTCTGGTCACTTTTTAAATTTTTTTTTATTTAAATAGAGTCTCACTTTGTCACCCAGACTGGCGTGTAATGGCTTGATCATAGCTGACTGTAGCCTCAAATTCCTAGGCTCGAGCACTCTTCCCTAACCTCCCATTTCAGCCTCCTAAGTAGCTGGGACCACAGGCACGCATTACCATGCTTGGCTAATTTTTAAATTTGTTTTTGTAGAGATGAGGGTCTCACTATGTAGCCCAGACTGTTCTCAAACTCCTGGCTTCGAGCGATCCTCCCACCTTGGCCTCCCAAAGTGCTGAGATTACAGGGATGAGCCACCACACCTGGGCTAAAAGTTACTTTCTTTTAACAGATGTATTTACATCCATTAACCTAATTCTATTATATTCTGCATGTTTTCCTGAATGTCTTGGAATGATATGCTTCAATACCATTCCAATGTCCAATCTGTTGGTATTTTTAAGAATAAATGGGCCCTTCCAGAGATTTAGCATTTTGCTAATCCATGAGGATGTTGTATACAAGGGCACAACGACTATGAAATGGTTCCACATTCTTCCTACAAAGGACATCCGAAGGACATTTTTCAGCCTCTAATAAAATCATGGAATCAGTAGTTTCTGATTGGAAAGTTTAAAGTTTTTGAATACCGACCCTTTAAAAGCATGTGTCATAAAAAATAAACAGATGCAAAGACACGTGGAGAACACAACAAGCAGACTTGGCAGAATTAATCCTGATTTGAAATGAATTTTGGAGAATCAGTAGATGATGAACTATTTCAGTAATGTGTTTTCCTTCGCCGCACAGTAGCCTATGCCTGCTGAATCTGCCGTATATAGCCATGTATAAGGTTTGCTTTTGATTTAAACCGTTAACATTTCTTCGTTTAAACCAGTAATGCTACGTGTAGCAAAACACTGTAGAGTAAAATATAAAAGCAATTTTCTCTTTATAAGATATTGATTTTTAAATAACTAATCAAGGTTTGAGGTTACCCTATGGAAGGAAAAAAGGCAAACTCAAAACTAGATTAATAAAGGTATACACACAATTTCAGTACTCTGAACCTTGGTTTTAAAGCAATTAGTGAAATAACTCAGGGACCAATGTTAGATGATAACATGACAATAAATATATAGTTTTAGTTTTTTAAGTTTTAAAATGAATTTTAAATTTAAATGGAGGTAAAATAATTATATCCTTGCATTTAGGAATAATTCTAATCAAATGCTTGGTTTGGAGACACTAAACTTTTCCTCAAGGTTACTGTGAGGCTTGGGAGGCTGAGAAGTAACAAGAACAAGTTCATGCAGCTTTAGTGACCTTGCCTATAGCCAATTTAAAGGCTCTGAGAACAAGTGAATTTCTGAATAAAGCTATAGCTCATGTTTTGGTATTTCATTTTAAACTTTAGCCTCAGTATAAATTGGTATAAAAATATTTGATTCCTCAAGGACTCTTTCAGTTATTGAACAACCTGAATGGAGCCTTGGAAGCACAGCTACCTGCAAACACATGGAAAATGGAGAACAAGAAATTAAAGTGAGAATTCAATTATACACAGAGCTCTACGGTGCTAGGGCCAGCATATTACTCCTTGAACATCAGAGCACTTAGCCCATAGGAAAAAAAAAAAAAGCCACAAAAGACACTACGATATTTAGCTCATAGAAAACAATATAAAAAACAGTTTGATCCCTAGACTCAGAAAAGGACTGCCTTTATAGATAGCTAATGCATGTTTTTACATGGACTCTCTCTGATATTTCATGCTCTTTTTACAAAATAGGTTTTGGGAGGAAGGTCTCTTGATATCACTTAAGCAATCAGAAAATGGGAAAACAAACTGTGGAAACCCTTTGATTCCTCAGCAGTGTTTGTGGTTTTGTATCATGGGTTTGACTCTTTGGAAGAACACAGTTCTTAAGGTAAGATATCTTAAATCACAGAAAACTAAACGAAATTATCCCAACGCTTGTTCTCCTCCAAAATATTATTTATATTGGGGTAACAGGTCAATATTTTTTTCTAAATGCTTATAAATTTTTCACAGCAGGAAAGAATCATCATTGCAAATAGCCTTTTTCTAGAGTCTACTGTATGCCAAAGATTTTACATACAAGTTTCAAAGATGCATTGATTCACCAAGGATTTTTTAAGCACCTGTCTTAGTCACTTTTGGCCTCTATAACAAAATACCTTACACTGGCTAGCTTATAAACAACAGAAATTAATTTCTCACAGTTCTGAAGGCTAGGACCTCAGCAATCAAGGCACTGGCAGATTCAACATCTGATGAGGCCCATTTTGTGGCTCATAGATAGCACCTTCTCATTGTGTTCTCACATGATGGAAGGGGCGAGGCAGCTCTCTGAGGCCCCTTTTTAAAGGCACTAAACCCATTCATGAGGTCATTGGAATGTAATCATCTAATATCATCACATTACCATTAGATTCTCAACATACGGATTTTGGGAGGACACAAACATTTAGATCATGGCAGTAGCTTACTATGTTATAATCCTGACAACAAATCTTCAAGGTACATATTATTAGCACCATACTTCAAATGTGAAAATTATTCTCAGTGAAGTCAAGTAATTCAACAAAATTTATAAATATAACATCATCAGCACAAGTATTCAAATCCAGGATATTTTGTCTTGCTATCTTAAGCAACGTAAGCATAAAGAATCTCCAGTGCTTATGGATGTGACCTATTTGGAAGATGAAATCTTTCATCTTCCCAGGTAGGTTTAGTCTGTGATGATAGTATCTTACAACAATACAGGAAAAGTTGTAAGAATAAAACAGATTTTGATGCAAATTTTTAAGGAGAAACACAAAATGTCAGGTAGGATGGATTATTCTTTATAGTTTATAGAATAACTCAAAGGGTTATAGGAGAGAAAAAATAACTGTAGAAATCTTATATGTTTCCAACTAATCATCAGTAAGAATTATGTAAGAACATTCTCATTCCTGTCTCTATGACCAGTAAGTGCAGTGCTAAAGTTTGAAAAGTAAATTGTATTTTCCATTCCTGATTTCAGTTATAATGACAATGGCTTCATCTAAATAATCTAGAAAATATTGTCTTCTTCATTTTAAGTTTGCCCATTTTGGGAGAAAGCTGTCATAAAATGTTTGAATATCTTAAAAAGTTTAAATTGGTACCCTGCTATAATCATGGTAGAATCAGGGAAAGCCTAAAGTCGTAAGAGTAATAAAACAATACAGAGCAAATTTGCAGTGATTAGATGAAGATAATTTACATTTCTATTTGAATGTACAAATCATATGTCAGGGTATGCTATTTATCTACCATACCAAATATTTTATATCAAATACATTTTTATAAATAATATTAATATTCAACTGCAAGAGTCCTCCAGAGTACTGTTTCATTAATCAATAATGTAAAAACCTTAATATTGTATGTTACAGATTGTATTGACATACTGCAAGTACATCATTCTAAGTGTCCTGATAACAACCTTAAACTTTTATTCTCTAATTAAACTTTAAAATTCTGAGATTTATTATTGTCAAATTATTTTTTCCAAGTCGAGGTTGCACCTGTGGTCATTTCATGGCTGTCCTAGACAAAGTTAAATGTCATTTCCTACACAATTGTCACCAACTTTAACTTCCCCTTTAGACAGCTCACTTTTCGGTCTTTTTACTAACACAATTTCCATGCAAAGCAGTTTTAGACATAAAAGATAACTTTTGAAAAAAAATCTCAATTTCTATGGAAGACCTGATTTATGATAGCTGTTTTAATTTTTTTACTACATAATATTCTATTTTTAAAAAGCTTGTTATAAAACCTCTTCCGTCTTCACCATGTAGTACCGTACTCTATTTTTATTGATTTAGCACTCATTTTCGTCCTCTGGCAACTGCTGTCCCTAGCATAATCTCTTATTGGCTATCATGCAGAACTTATCAATGATTAATCCTGTCAAATTTAGAGTCAGCTATGTGACCAGGGACTCCTGATTATTTCCTGAATCTTGCCTAATCTCAAGAACCTTAATGTAGCTTCAATCTTAGCTTGCTCCTTATTTTCTCTACAAGATGATATTTTCACGTTAGCCAATACCAATCTCCTATTTCTATCAGCTATATAATAGTGTCAGTTTAAAAAGACAAATTTCTTTTCTAAAAAAATGATTACATAAAAGCAGATTATCAATAAAGATGAATAACTGCCTTGTAGTCTCTAAAATAACTCTAGCACCTTTTTGTTATCCCGATATACTCTTCAACTACCTTGATACAATTTCTACAGTAAAGATAAAAGCATAGTAGCAAAACATTTTGTCTAACCTTGGTTTACAAATGAAGGTGAACTGATTTCTGAGATGGTCAGGAGGGATCATATTTGAAATTTCAATGCAATTGTCAGATTCATTAAATATATTTATTAAAAAATCATTGTTGTGTAAAAGAAGGATGCCTTTATGGGAGTTACTTTTTCCACATATGTACATTTATTAATTTACTTCAAAGGGGTTAAAATTCGTCTTTTTTAAGATAGACATAGATTTATTTTAAATCTTCCATCTAAAGATGTCATTGGCAATGTTAAAAATGGTCATCCTTTAGCAAAGTCAATATAATTCTCCAGATAATATCATTTACAAATTTTGCATGTCTAATTAATTTCTTGTTAAAGCTGCTGTACTGTCGTGTTAATTGGATTATTGCTCTAATTATACAATTCTCATTTTTTGTTAACACTTATTTGATTATTTTATTATGAACATAACACATACATGTTTTAACATATTTAGACATTTAGGAAAAATGAGGCCGGGCGCAGTGGCTCACACCTGTAATCCCAACACTTTGGGAGGTGGATCACTTTGTGGGTGGATCACTTGGGTTCAGGAGTTCGAGACCAGCCTGGCCAACATGGTGAAACCCTGTCTCTACTAAAAATACAAACATTAGTTGGGCATGGTGGTGTGCACCTAATCCCAGCTACTTGGGAGACTGAGGCAGGAGAATTGTTTAAACCCAGGAAGCAGAGGTTGCAGTGAGCCGAGACTGCACCATTACACTCCAGCCTGGGTAACAGAGTGAGACTCCGTCTCGGAAAAAAAGAAAAAGAAAAATGAGTTATCTACATTTACCCCCAAAAATCCAAAACCTCACACAATGCTTCAGAAGAGGAAGAGCCCATGTAGGTGCCTGAATCAGTACCCAACGAGGAGAAACCCTCCCTGAAGGGGCTTTGTGTTAGGAAAGCAGACGGAGGTCCTGGCAGGCAGATGCCCAAGGCAGCTATGCAGAGGCCACCACCTGACTCCTCTTTTCACTGCTGGAAACACAAGGCATTTTTCTCCAATATATACTATGAGAACCTGATCAAGCTCCTGGGTAAAACTCACAGAAGATTGAAGCTACCTCCATGACTGAGTTCCTCTAAAGTGTTTAATTCTCAGAATTGTTTTTACTGATCCTCTTACAGTTTGTTAATTACAGTCCAGGTTTTCCTACCCTGACACTGGTTCCTGTGGAGGTTTCGGTTCACGAGTTTCTTCTTCCATAAGTTTTGATTCTGTGTATTGCCTATCTGTCTCCTTAATTTGGGGGTAGCAGCTAGCCCTATGACCTCGTTTCCCCTGTGACTCAATAAAGAGTGGTTGATTTTTCAGTTTGTTCAGCTTTTTACTTGTTTTTAGGATAAAGTGGCAATTTTAAGCTCCTTACATGTGGAAACAGCCTCATTAGTTTTTCTATTATTAGTATTCAAATAAGTGTTGGTAAGAAAGAAAATCAACTAGAATATTGATTTATTGCTGGTGAGGTGTCAATTGATAAAATTGCTTTGGAAAACCATTTGGAATTATCTACTGAAGTTGACCATATGTTTATTCTATGAACTGGCAATTTAACTTCCAGGTACACACTCAACAGAAATTGTACATGATGTACACATTTCAACCAAAAACTATTCCCAAGAATATTTGTGACAGCAATATTTATAGCAGTCTCAAACTGGAAAAAATCCAAATGTCCATCACTGTAATCTGAAAATATATTTTGGTAGTATATAAAATGAATAGTGCATAGCAAATAAACAAACTGGTACCAAATGCTACCATGTAAAAAAATACATAAACATAAAACTGAGTATAAGAAGCCAGACCCCAAAGCACACATTGTATGATTCTATTTACATAAGAATCTAAAAGTGAAGAAGAGCTGATCTATGTTGTTAGAACTCAAAATATAGGTTTAACTTTCAGAAGCAGAAGGGGAGTGAGGAATAGTGATTAGAGGGGCCATAACACAGGCTTTTGGGTGCTGGTAATAGTCTTTTTCTTAGCCAGGGTAGTGGATATACAAGCGAGTTTCAGTTGGTCTCAGAAGCTCAACTGGTATTCACTGTCTCCCTTCTGCACTGCCGTTCTAAATATTTCTCACCCTCAGCTGTCACCTCTGCAGGTCTTGATGGCTTACAGGTGGTATGACTCAAGCCTTTATTCCTGAGTAGTGGTAACCACAACCTTCTCAAGCCAAGGTTGCCGTACATGTCCATTTTCAGTTATAACTGGGTGAAGGATTATCAAATAGTACCCAGGTGGATCATCTGATTTCCACAAGTATGCCTCTCTCCCTACTGTGTAAAAAGAGCCCCTTTTTTCCCTTACTGATCTGCATAAATTGTCTCTGCCAAGACAGTGACTTATCTCCTTGATTGCTGATTGCTGGAAATGAAGAGTCCAATGTGTGCAGGTGGCAGCTGTAGCTTACATATCAATAAGGCCATTGTTCTTTCACTGAAAAGAGTTCTCTCCTTTCAGGGACCAGAATCTCTAACCCTACAGATTCCAGCACTGCAAGGACAAAAACATAAAATCCTACAGAAGATTCTAGGAAGGAATGATGAATGGGGTCACTCCGGTTTCCACCCCTTAGTTCCTGGCTCATATGGAAATAGAACCATATGGAGATGGTTGAGTCAGTGCATATACTGTGCTTTGAAGAATGGAATGTGATGCTTGAAGAGTACCCTCTCTGAGCTTGTATTTCAGTGGTGCCTTCAGTGGACCATTCAGATGCTGTATAAAGCTAGATACTTCTGGATGTTTAGTACATGACACAATGAGTGAACCCCAAAATTACGGACCTGCTCCTGCTTCTATTTGGCTATGAAATGAGTTATCTGGTCAGTTGCTATATTGTTGAGAATTCATGCCTATGGATCAGGCATTCTTTAATTATCATAAGACACCATAATCCTATGGAAATTGGTTCAGCAGGCAAGAAAGGAAAAGACCGTACCCTGAATAGGTGTCTATCTTTGAGGATGAGCCACTGGCCCTTTCAGGACAGAGGGGCTCAATGTAGTCGACTTGCCACCTAGAGACCTACTGATCTGTTTAGGAATAGACTTTATCAGCATTAGTCTCTGTGGCTTTAGTTTGGACATTCAAAGGTAGCATTATCTAGGTCAGCCTTAGTAAGTAATAAACCATGGCACCATTTCTGCAAATGGCCACTCCATTCTTATGACTATGATGCTAGTTCTGAGATGGTTGTTGATTCAGGATCAAGGTCCACACTTATGTGTTCAGTGGCTTTTCTATGATAAATGCTTTCTAAAGGGCAATTCTATGTGATGCAAAAATCTTCACACTTTGGGCACACTGCCATATGCTCATTCTCATGAATCTACCCAAGACTTCCTTGTCTTTCAATTTTCAAATCTTTTCCTTCCAGGCACCCTGGCGTTTGGCTAGATCATTGGACACTGATCAGAAGTTTGTATATATTCCTACTTCAGAGCACTTTTGCTTTCATGAAAGTAGATGACCAGGTGTATTTATTTGATCTTTGCCCATTGAGAAGATTGTTTTCTCTCCACTGTCTCTCAAGGTAATTTGCAAATGTACTTGTAATGCAACTGCTATCCATTTTTGGCCTATACCAATTTACTGGGCTTTAAACCAAGTTTAGGCTTTTTCTCTTTAAGCCAAGTCTTACAGAAACTTTCAATGGCCATAGGTATATGCTAGTGGAGAGGCACTGTAAAAACTATGGTGAGGGGCATGGCAACTCTGGGGCCTCCAGCTTATGGTTTACTCCTGTCCTCTTGTCCTGTGCAGCCTTGATCCCAAAACCACCATTACAAGACTATAATGAACTACTTGCTGGGCATGCATATCATTACACACTGGGCATGTAATCATAGCTTTATGATTTGGCAAGTTAAAAGCAGCCAGCTCACAAAAGGAAGCTCCAGATGCTTTGTCATTTAGTGCTCCATGGTCATTAATGATACACAAGCAGCTCTTCCTTGATTCTAGACAGCCTAGCTTTCTTCAGAACCCCATTTGTACTTGCCATCCACTGCATATTACTGACAGCTTCAACAGCCTGAGAACTGCTGGATCATATGGCCCAAGAAGGAAACCCGCTTCTACCATAGCCTATATCTGCTGCGGTTCTTTTCTACTTCAAGCAACACTCAAATTTGGCAGTCTTCTGTATTCCTCAGTATATATAACAGAAAGGAATTCCTTAGTATGGCATGAATTGCTCCTAGGACCCAAAGAAAACTACTAGCGATTGTGGTTCCTTTTTGTTTTGTGGTATGGGATACAAAATAGTACAAGTTTTCTTTTACTTTTGAGGGAGTATCTCAACATGTTAACATAATCATGGGATATAGCCCCTCCAGCTTGCTCTGTTCAGTCAATCTCACACATGTCACACATGTAAAAACTTTTGAGGGAGTATCTCAACATGACAAATTTTATCTTCTGCCTTCTGGGAAGCATAGATATTACCCAGGCCATTAGGATTTTAGCCCCTCCAGCTTGCTCTGTTCAGTCAACATGTTGACAGTGTGAGATAGACTGTTTAAGACAGTGTTCATCATGTCAAATAAATGTTGGTGTTCTTTTCATTCTAATGTAAGATGTTTCTGAATCCTTTTGATTAGAATGGAAAAAAAATAAATTCTCCAAATCAATGGCTTCATATGAAGTATGTGAAGCTTTAATGATCCTCTCTAATAACAATACTATGTCCAAAACAATAGCTGCAATTGGGACTACTACTTGGTTAAGATGGGATCATTTACAGTCATTCTCAAGGATCCATCTGGTTTCTGCAGGAAACTAAATGTTGAGTTAAATGGAGATATTCTTTAGGAAAAGTTGGTATTAATATCCACCATTAATGCTGGAATGCAATACTGGCTTTTGTGTTTGCTTTTTGTTTTGCTGTGTGTGTGTGTGTGTGTGGGTGTGTGTGTATGTGTGTGTGTGTTGTGTATTTAATTTGATTTGGTTTGGTTTTGGTTTTACAATATCTTGGCTGAGGTCAAGGGCATTTTCAGAAACTTCCACTTAGCCTTCCCCAGTATGATAGCTTTTACCCCACAGGCCAAAAGCTTAATGTGAATATCCTTCCAACTGGCAAGTATATTTATCTCAATTCAATTATACTCTAGAGACCTTGCAAAAAACAACTAAGTAGGTCTAGGGACCTAGTGGAATCACAGTAAAATAAACATTAGTCAGAATTTCATTCATTATCTAGTCCTTACAGGACCCCACTCTAACAAAGGACCCAGGGAGATGTTTTAGGTTTTCAGATTTCAATGTCTGCTCCTATCCTGTGCCTAACAGTCCTCGGTATAACTGGATGGTCTTCTTTCACGGTATACAGTCACCGGAGTAAGTAGCCATAGGTTTGGGGAAAGAGAAGGTTTGGGGAAATCATTATGGTATACAATTGTTTTTATGTTGCATTCTCTTCACTTATTGGGTCAAGGTCTGAAAATAGATCTGGTCCAAGAGCTAAAGAAGGAATCATGATTTTTTATTACGGTGACTGCTCTTAGCCCTCTATTCTTGCCGCCTTCTGATTGCAGACGGTAGGGAGCACCCTCATTAGCTGCCCATCTATCTTTCCCCTAGGAACATCAGAGTCTATTAGCCATCTCTGAAGGTCATTTCCACCTAGCTGCCTCTCCACCTTGCCATTTGGTACAGTAATTGCTGCTCTCTGGCCCCCTGACAGTTAAGCACCATCTTCTGTCTTCCATTACTTTTGAAGCCTCATCATTCCCATGGTCATTAACAAGCTCATTGCTAAGAATACCTAATATCTATTCTCCCCTTCTTTCAACAATTGTGTCCCCAAATTTTAGTTAGAAACATGTCAAGCTATAGACCACATGCCTAGTCTCCCTTACAGGTAGTCAAGGCATTTGTGGCCAATGAAAAATGAGCAAAATTCCTGTATTATACTTCCAGTTGGCACCCTTAGAGGCCATGCAGTCATAAGCTTGCTTTCTCTCTCTCTACTTCTGGATATGGAGTCGGCCTATCAAACATAATGACATATCATTTTGAGCACAGGATTGAGGTGATGCTGGAGTGATGAGGCAGAGATAGTCTGGGTTTCTAGAAGACTTCAAGGAATAAACAGTTTACCGGTCCTGAATCACCTACCTCTGAACTATCCCATAAGAAAGAAAGAAACTTCTATCTTGTTTAAGCTCTTTATCAGCTGAGTATTTTTAGAGCAGTTAAATCTGTATTCTAACTAAGACTCATCTCTGTCACTTCATCATAAATTTATTTTTAACTCTCAAACTTTGACTCTTAAAAACTAAGTAACCAGTCCTTTAATATAATTTCTGGTGTCACTGATATTTGCATGGATAATTATTACATAATGACATAGGTATCGTCACATTTAAAATGCATAACAGTGTCCATGAATTAACAGAGGATTAAATTCTAATTTATTGTTAATATCTTAATATTCAATTTCAAACATAAGTAGGCATTCTGTATTTAAGGTGGAATGAAATTCACTTCATGGGCTTGTTGCAATTTTTAGACATTTGCTGTATAGCTATGTTTTGGAAAAACTCTTAAACCATGTTGTTCTTCTGCTCTCACACCAACTCAACAATAATCAACACAGAAGAAGACTTCTGTACCTCAAAATATGTGGGGATTTCTTGCCATCAGCAAGGAAGCAATCAATTCTGCACCAGACACCAACTGGATGTCTGCCAATTCAATTCTGACACTACCCACCCGGAGATAGCATCAGATCCCCCAGATTGAGGGCTCAGTCTCCAAGACTGCCCCCCATCCCACACACCAGTCACAAGTCCGGGCCTCTAGTACTTCTAACCCACCAGCTTCAAGTTGGCATTTTCACAACGGTCTCTTTGAGTTTGATGAGTTTGCTGGAGTGGTTCATAGAACTTATGAACTTATGCATTTGCTGGTTTATTTTAAAGGATATTGCAAAAAACACAGATGAAGAGATGCATAAAGTGAGGTATTCAGGAAGAAGCGTGGATCTTCCATGCCTCCCCTTGGTGCACCACCCTCCAGGAACCTCTATGCGCTCAGCTATCCGGAAGCCCTTCAAATCCTGCCCTCTTGGATTTTTATAAAAGTTTCATGATATCAGCATTTCTTTCCCCAGGATAGAGGGCAGAACCCTCTCTGGAATAAGAGTCTTATGACCCACAGTCAGAAAGGCCAGTGATGGTTAGAGTCCTACTCTGGGGCAGGTGAAAGATGGGCAGGAGAAGGTCAGAGAGAGTCTGTTTCATGAGGCCTGCTCTTGAAGCCCAACACACGAATACACCCAACATTATAACAAAAGGCAGTTACAAGGGCTATGGGAGTTATGAGTTGGGAACTGTGGACAA
Source organism: Macaca thibetana thibetana (assembly GCF_024542745.1). NCBI lineage: Eukaryota > Metazoa > Chordata > Mammalia > Primates > Cercopithecidae > Macaca > Macaca thibetana. Next base: position 159,475,639 of record NC_065582.1, read on the forward strand.
AAACCTACACACACACACACACACACACACACACAAGTTTATAATGTCAGCATTCCTTTAATTTTAAAATACTATTAATGGTAGATTAGAAGGAATGATGACATCATGAAGCTTTAATAAATACCCAAGAACACAGGGTTTGAAGAGCTATCAGATAGCTGAACATGTGGAGATCCCTGGATTAAACATATAGCATGACACCACCATCTATTATTGAAATGGAAAATACCGTGATAAGCTAGTACAATGTGAAAGCTATTACTTTTATAAACAGAAGTAAATTTTAAGAATGTTAATTAAATAAACAGGTAAATAGACATGTAGTTATTTATATCCAATTTGAGTCAACAGTATATTAAGTACTGAACGGAAAAGTAAGAATTCTGATATTAATAGTATTTTAAAATTAAAATTTAACATTTGAGAATGGTATTTAGTTTTTGATTTTTGAATCTTTTTTTGGCCATAAGTCCTTCTAGAATAAGTTATATTTGGATATTCTTCACCATTTGAAAAGAGAAACTAAAATCAGAGGATCCATTTGCCAGTTCAAAATCTCATAAGAAGGAGAAATAGCAAAAACACATGCAACAACATAACAAAAACATTAGTCAAACAAGAAAATAAGACGTTACAAAAATGCTTTAGGAAGAATATTCCTTAAAGTTTTGACACTATGGGTGCTAAACACTTAAACAAAATCTTCGTTCTAATGATTGGCACAAACTGGCAAATATTTTTACTACTTGAAAAGGAAAGAATTTGAGAGATTTACAAAAACCTATTAACCTTAGATTCAAAGTTCTTGTTGGAAAAGAAGTTAAGAAAATCATTTTTTCTTTCTTCATTATATATTGCTATACATACAAAAGTCTGTGATATTATTAAACACATTCTTGCAGTCTAGTTAATCAGTTGCTTTCATAAACAGAAACAACAGATGATTTTTTCAAACATTTGAAAGTATGTGGATTCATGATAAATTCAACAATGCTTTCATTTTTACCAGCTAGCTGAGAGATTTCTGAGTTTCATATAGATAACAACATGGCCATTCGGATAGAAGAAATATTTACAGAATAGAAAATAACACTGTTAGGTTGAATGTTCATAAAGTGATTATAGTGCTGTATAATACAGATGAACTACTGGCTATTATCAGAAAGACAGGTAACAACTCTCATCACTCTTTTTCAGCCAAAGACAAGCTCCTAACATACAAGATTTTGTTATTGCCTTGTATAATATGTACTAACATGATGGAACAGCAGCAATTACATGCTTAAAAACACATTTTAGGGCAAAAGAATGCCTTGTGCTGTACCTTGCATATAATAATACTGAAATGTACTTTGCATACAATAATACTAAAATGATTGGACTTTTGGTTGCAGCAAAAACAGTTTATTTGCTGGAAACAAATAAACCTGATAAACCTTGACAGTGTGTATATTTCTTACCTGGTAATTTCTATAGCATTTTATATCAGAGCAGATGGTAAAATTCGTGCTTATGCAATGAAAGCCAAGACACTAATGCAAGTTGAGGTATCGTTATCTTTAAGCCATTTTTGCTTCATTTCCATATTTTCACATCTACATTTTCTGTATTGTATAAACAAAACGTTTTATTCTTATCGTGTAAAGCAAAAATATTAGAAATAAAAAATAATAAGTGGAGCAACAATCTCAAATTTGCTTCTGAAAATATTCAGTAAGCATCTTTTGTCAAGCAATATAAAAGGTATGACTGATGGGATTATTTCAATAAAACTACCTCATCACCACTGACAAAATCTTATGTGGGGATAAAAATGAGATGTCTTTACCTAGTGTTTTACTCACAGTAATAAATAAAAACTTTATTTATTCCCTATTGGGAATATCTTTATCACAAGTACCTTATGTGAGCAGAGCTAGAAAAAAAACTTAGTCTTTGAAAGTAAACATCAATTTAGCATCACAAAGATACAATATAGTTACTATCTGAACAATCTAGCAGCTGACAACGCTGAGGAGGTATTGATACAGTTCTGTAAGGTCAAGTTTTACAAAATTGATGGCTATTTTAAATAATACAGTTGAAAAATTGTGAACATAAATAATATTTGAATATAATTCAGATTTATTCTTATTCATAATAGGGACACTTGGCTTTGGCCAATTATTGCCTTAAACACCAGACCATTGATTCCAAATGTAAGTTCCATCACACACAAGTTAAATCGAGTAAAACACGTCAGGGAAGGAAGCAAGGCAGTGAGGTGGGTAAGCACAGTGGATTCTGTACTAAGTAGGGTGGCCAAGGTAGGCCTCCTCAGGGAGCAAGCAATGCAGATATCTAAGGAAAAAGAATTCCACGAAGGAATAACACTGAGGAAAGAAATTCACTGGTATATTCCAGGAACTGTAACTAGGTCATTGTGACTGGAGGAGATTGACCAAAAGGGTAGATTAGCAGGTTATAAGGTCAGAGAGAAAGGAGCCAGGAATACAAGGTCTGTTGGCCTATTTTTAAAACTTAGCTATTTTTTCTGAGTGAAATGAGGAACCATTGGCATTCTTTGAGCTCAGTGATGATATGAGCTGATCTGTGTTGTTGAAGGATCACTCAATCTTTCAGGTTAGTGTTAGCATGTAGGGTGTAAGGGTAGAAACAAAGAGAACAAATCCAGGTAAGAGATGGTGGTGGTCTGGGCCAGGGGGTAGCAGTTAAATGAGATGAGACATGGCCTGGTTCTGACATATTCTGAGGGGAGAGGTCACAATATTTGCAAACAAAGAGGATGTGAAGTGCAGGAGCAAGATAGTACTTAAACATGACTCCAAGATTTTATATTATGTGAGAAAAAGGGCAGGATATGGTACTTCACAAATGTAATCCTAGCCCTTTGGGAGGTCAAGGTGGATCTCAAGGGAGGATCACTTGAGTCCAGGTGTTTGAGACCAGCCTGGGCAATGTGGCAAAACTCTGTCTCTACAAAAGATAAGAAAAAAAAAAAGTAGCCAGGTGTGGTGGCATGCTCCTGTGGTCCCAGCTACTTGGGAAACTGAGACAGGAAGACTGTTTGTGCCTAGGAGGTTGAGGCTACAGTGAGCTGTGTGTTCACATCACTGCACTCCAGCTTGGGGGCATCAGAGTAAGACCCTGTCTCGAAGAAGAGGAGGAAGAAGGAGAAGGAGAGGAGAAGAAGGAGAAGGAGAAGAAGAAGGAAAAGGAGAAGGAAAAGGAAAAGAAGGAGGAGGAGGAGGAGGAAGAGAGGAGGGATGGAGGTAGTTGTCATTCACTGAGATGAGGGAAAATGTAACAGGAAGACAGGAAGCAAATTTTGGAAGGAAGATACAGACTTTAGTTTAGAACTTTGTAAGTTTGAGATGCATATTAGACATCCAACTGCTAAGTTGAGAATGTGCATATGAAATTTAGAGACTAAGTTGGGATGCTAATAGGACTTGGAAGACCTGAGGATAAGAATGAAATTTCAGGCCTTGAGACAGGAAAAGATCATCAAGGATAGAGGAAGGAACATTCCATTTCCTTTTATGCATTTTCAATTCCTTGTCCCCATTTTCTTCCACTTAATAGGATGTCCTACTCCTGGTTAAATTCAATCATCCTGCCACAAGTCTAAGCCTGTACAGCTGAAGGCAATGAAAGGAAAAGCACATGACTCTTAATCAAGGATCACAAATAAGGATGTTTTGGACTTGCCTGGAAGTCCTAATATATCCAGCACTCAATTCACTGTTCCCTCCCAAAAAAAGAAGTCTATTATTTTACTCTCTCCTCTGAGTTCTAACATACCCTCTCCTGACTCTTAGATATTGGCCTTACATTTTATTGTCCAAAGAAAGCAGAAGCACCAGAAAAGGCTATTTCATCATCCCTTCATTAGACCTAGTTTCTGTCTCTATCTGTATTTCTACACTCTGCTCACCCTCCTTTTTCAATAGATGTAATCCCTCAGCTTCCCTCCAAGGTTTGTGCTGCCATCCCTACTGTATTGTAACCATCTTCCATTTTAGCAACAGCAACAAATTCTCAGGCTTCAGGCTCTTTGTAGCTCCTTTAGAATTATCCTCAATTAATAAGAAAACTCCGAAAATATGTATCTCGACTCACTCTCCTGATTCCTTACCTCCAATTCTCTTTTAATTCACTCCATTCAGCCTTCTAGTCCTCACACCTCATTGAACTCACACTCACAACTCCTCTTACCACTTTTTGACTCAGTAAGTCACTACATTTTTGTTTTTGTTTTTGTTTTAAGTGGTGTCTCACTCTGTCACCAGGCTGGAGGGCAGTGGCACCATCTCGGCTCACTGCAACCTCCACCTCCTGGGTTCAAGCAGTTCTCCAGTCTCAGCCTCTCGAGTAGCTGGGATTACAGGCATGCATCACCATGCCCAGCTAATATTTTTGTATTTTTAGCAGAGATGGGGCTTCACCGTGTTGGCCAGGATGATCTCGATCTCCTGACCTCGTGATCCGCCTGCCTTGGCCTCCCAAAGTGCTGGGATTACAGGCGTGAGGCACCGCGCCGGGCCTAAAATTCCATATTAAAGAAAGAATCGTGTTTTCTATTTCTTCTAAGGCAACAATGGAAACCCTAGTGATGAACCATAGAATAATTTAATGTGTTTGTTTCTGAGGGTAAGTGACGTAGATTCTGTACGTGTGTGACATCACAAGTATCAGTTGTTTAATGCAGAAAAAGAAAACCCCAAAACAGAGTAAGCCTGGAATGCAGGCACAACATCCCATCCATCTGCCCTACCCCAGACCATAAGGTATTCAATAAATATAATCTTTAAAAAGTACATCAATTATCATTGGCGAGAAACTTAGAATAAAGAAGTATTATTCTCTCAATTTCACAATAAGAAAACTGAAGATTAAGTAAATTTCCCAAGGTTACATGATTAGTAATTAAATCTCCTTCCAGTATTCCTACGATTTAGTTTCCACTGACCCTTCAGCTATTCAAAAAAGCACCAATATTTTATAATCTCCTTTCACCCAGGAGGCGGAGCTTGCAGTGAGCCGAGACGCGCTGTTGCACTCCAGCCTGGGCAAGGAGCAAGACTTCATCTCAAAAAAAAAAAAAAAAAACGCCTTTTATCATTAAAAGCAAAAAGGTAACTTTTTCGGTATTAAAATTAGAACACTCGGCCGGGCGCGGTGGCTCAAGCCTGTAATCCCAGCACTTTGGGAGGCCGAGGCGGGCGGATCACAAGGTCAGGAGATCGAGACCACAGTGAAACCCCGTCTCTACTAAAAATACAAAAAATTAGCCGGGCGCGGTGGCGGGCGCCTGTAGTCCCAGCTACTCAGGAGGCTGAGGCAGGAGAATGGCGGGAACCCGGGAGGCGGAGCTTGCAGTGAGCCGAGATCGCGCCACTGCACTCCAGCCTGGGCAACAGCGTGAGACTCCGTCGCAAAAAAAAAAAAAAAAAAAAAAAAATTAGAACACTCATCTCAAGATGAATGAGGAAAATAATCTTGTGAAGAATTTTATCCCAAAAGGTAGCCTTTAGGCTCAAATAGGCGACAGCTGACCTGTATTAGCATATTTTAAGGCACAAAATAATATTTATTAAAATGTTTGTTTTGGGGAAAAAAATCTTTTTTCAGAAAACAAAACAGCTAAAATGGAAAACTCTTAGAAGCATTAGCTTTACAAACTGAGCAAACAAAGAAATTATTTTCATAAACATCAGAACACTAAACAGCTACCCCAGATTCTAATTTTGAATTTACTATTCTATTCATTTCTTTTTCAAAATTCCCTTTGAAATCATATTAGTATGGAGAGGTGACTATTTTGAGTATAAGAAATGAAAGCCAAGACAGCCATGGGTATTTGACATTTATACGTTTGTAATCACCTGATCTCTGTGTAAATATTTATGAGGAAATATTCCCTCCTGGTTTTAAGACAGGCACTTTTGTTTGCCAAATCTCAGCTCTGGTCCTAATTTCCATCTTGGGGGAAAAAAAATCTTTTGGCTCCACCTGAGTTAGGAAGTCTTCTGAATGAGGATATGAATGTTTTTGCATTATCACCCAGTTATCTTTATGAAGGTCTTTCAAGTTCGAATGGACTTTGGCTCCTTTATTTCAGAGGACAAAACTGAGGTACTCGATGATCAACCCCCACATGATAAAAACATCCAAGGGAAGTTAAGGATTCTTGTCCTCCAGACATGAGGCCCATTCAATATGTAACCTTTCATCAGGAAGATCCACAGAAACAGAAAAGATTTTTAAGTAAATGCGATCAGCCCATTTAAAAAAGGTACACACGAAGGCATGCCAGGTGATCCAGATGTATGAAGAGTATTAAAAACTTCCATTTACAAAGCTCCAAATGAAACAAGATAAACGCCTGAGGAAAAGGTTGAGTTTTTCTTTACTCCAGGTAGTTTTACATTTCACCCAAATAATTTGCATTTCCCCAACCCAGTGTGTCAGGTAACTCTTCAAATATTCAAATTTTCCTTCTCCTTAGCACTGATGTATGTATGCCATTCTAAAAGGTTGTAATTACATTTCCTTTTTAAAAACGAGCCTATATGTAACATTTGTTTTCTCTCAGGTACTTTAGCCCTGTATTTTTTAATTGCTTCTGTGGAACCGCAGTAAAGGACCATAAGTTCTTTTCCTTTATAGGCCTCTACAATGTTTTACACTTGAATGGAAAAACAAAAACAAAAAATGTGGTTAAATAGAGAAGTGAAACTATGAAGACGTAGAGTATAGGTTTAGCGAATAGCGTTTTTGACCATATACCTGATCCTTTCAACATCCTCAGAAAGGAAGAAGATTTAGGAGATGCAATCAGTTCCATCAGTTACATAGGTCAAGAATATTACAAATCCAAGCCTGTCCCTCTGTGTCTGATATCACTACCTTATTTTCCAAGCTTCCCCTCTGTTTACTCAGATGTCTGCAAATTCTCTATGATGGACTGGATTTTCCAAATATGGCCTCAAGAATATCTATCTCCCAACCCATACGGTCTTCTGAAACTTGCTGCGCACACATCAACAGGGGCAAACTATTCTTCTTGCACTACATCTAGGTGGTTTTGCGACTTGCCTGTAAGTAATAAAATGCTGTAACTCTGTGAAACTTCCAAAGCTGAATCATAAAGTGTGGCTCAGCTTCCACCTATTTGCTAAAACACTCACCCCATGCCTGGAGCCCAGAGCCACCACGGTAGGGGTCAAACTAGCCTCAGGCAGCCATGCTGCAAGGAAGTTGAACCATATGGAGTGGCCCGCATAGGTTATCTGGCTAGCGGTACTCATCATCTGTTCTTCCCAGTCCAGGAACTAGCCATACGGGTGAACAAGCTTTCATGTAATCCCAGCCTCCTGACGTCAAAGCACCTGCAGCTTTAAAGTCTTGAGGACCCAGACATCATGGAACAGAAATAAGCTGTCCCTGTTGTACTCGTTCTGTATTCCTGACCAACAGGATCCATGAATACATTAGTGTGGCTGTTTTAAGCTTCTGTGCTTGAGGGAAATTTGTTATGCAGCCTCATCATAGCAGTTCCTACTTCTGATCTGGTCTCCCCGTGGTTTGTTTCTCACAATGTTGCCAGTCCTCTGTCATCCTTCAGAAATAAAAAGGTAGCCATGCTATTCCCCACATGACCCTCTTTTCTCAGATCCTCATTGCTTGCTACTACAAATTATTTGTCTTTAGCCTCAACAGCGCCCTAAACATGCACCAAAAATGCATTAATTCAGCCCTGGTCAATGAACTCTCTCATTGCCCCCAGAGTTTATTCTACCTCTTTACCAATAATCTGTAAGCTACTATTCCAGTAACTCTCAGAAAATTTTATTGTCATTTTTTCTCACTAGGAAAACTAATGATATCCAGGGGCAAATTATTTCAATTATCAACCCCCATCCCAATTTCATTCTACGGACACACATCTTTGGTTTTTTCCCTTCTGTCTCAGATCAGTAGTATCTTTCTTCTGTCTAAGGAAGAGTATTCAATCTTATACCGTTTATCACATTTTATTCCATCACCTCTGGAAATTTACTCCAACATTTATCTATTCTCTTGCATAAATATTTTTAACTCTCATTACCTCTTGGCCATCTGGCTGAATCTGTAACAGTATTCACAATTTTTTCCACACTCACAAAAAGTTATCTGTTTAAAAAAAAAAATCCCTTAAAACTTATCTCCCTTCAATCTCTTGCAGAACTTAGCTACAGTATTTTTCCATTCTTGTATGCATTCTTTGTTGTCATGAGATTTTTGACACTCCCCCACCAATGGATGAAGTCTCTATCTCTTGAATCTGAATGTCCCTGTAAATTGCTTTGACTAACAGAATATTGCCAACATAGGCAAAAGCCCAACCTAGCTTCCATTTAGAGAGATCCGGTTATTCCAGACATCACAATCACCTTCCCTGAGGTCCTATGCATAACAGCAAGGTCAAGTGTACAATGGGGCCAGAGATAAGTAATCCCAGCTGAGCCCAGATCAAATGGCCAACCAACAGAATTGTGAGCAAAAAAGTGATTATTGTTTCAAGTCACCAAGTTTATTGGTGGTTTGTTATGCAGCAAAAGTTAACTAATATAGCAGTTCATACCTAGAAGTGAGATGCTGCCGTGACAAACATCTAATACAGGTGTCATTAGTTTTGGAACCAGTTTCCAGTTGGAGGCTGGAAAAGCAGAAATGAAACTATGAACAGATACTTGAAAAGTGGTGAGAAGGACACAAAAATTGTGACCTCTCTTATGAAACAGACAAACAATTGTCAAGCTGTAAACTACACAAATTTGGAAGATAGAATGGGTACCTAATGAAGTTGTAGATTTGGCTAAGGATATTGGCAAGCAGAATGTTGAAATGAGCAAAGAAGAAATTGTTCCAGTTCACAAACAGAATTTTGAAAAAAATACAGAATGCCTAGAACTTGCTGAGTTAGAAAATAAAACTGTTTCTTACTTAGTCTTTCAAACCAGTAAACAGTTCTAACAGTAATAAATGGCTTTGTGCTAAAGGTAAAACTGAAGATGGAGCTATAAGGGTCCATGGGATGTCTGAGTAAAGCGAGGACTATCCCAACGAAACTTGTGTGATTTTTAACTGATGTTGTGGATTATAACATGATACACAAGATATGGATGAGCCTGGAGGATATTATGTTAAGTGATATAAGCCAGCCATAGCAGGATAAATACTGCATATTTTCACCCATATGTGGGAGCTAAAAAAAAGGGCTCATAGAAATAGAGTAGAAATATGATTATTAAAGGCTAAGAAAGGTATGGGGGGAGGGAAGAATAGGGAGAGGTTGGCTAATGGATAGAAAATTACAGCTGAATAGGAGGAATACATTCTAGTGTTCTATAGTACTGTAGGGTAAATATGGTTAAGAATAATTTTTTGTATATTTTCAAAACTTAGACAGGATTTTGAATGTTCACAGCACAAAGAAATGATAATAAATGTTTGAGGTGAGCATGCTAATTACTCTGATTTGATCATTTTGTAATTATTGTATACACCTGTAGATATGTCACACTGTAACTCATAATTACTACATCAACTAAAAGGAAAATAAAAAGCATGATGCACAGGAAATCCACCTCACAAAGTATTTAAAAGATCTGTAACACTGTAGACTGAAAAAGACTGGGACTCTTAAAATAAAATGGGGCCTCTGTGTCCCAAGTTTCTTATTTTAATATTATTTTTATTTTATTTTATTTTTTAATGACAGCATTTGCTCTGACTTCCAGGCTGGATTGCAGTGGCGCAATCATAGATCACTGCAGCCGTGAACTCCTGAGCTCACGTGATCCTTCTGCCTCAGCCTCCCTAGTAGCTGAGATTATTGGCACATCACCAGCCCAGGTATTTTTTTTTTTATTTTAATTTTTTGTGGAAACCAGGTCTCAATTTATTATACAGACTCATCTCAAATTCCTGGCTTCAAACCATCTTCATGCCTTGGGCTTCCAACTTTCTGTAAAAAATTAGCAAGCAAAAAAACTGCTAGCTAGGCCTTTTCTTATACGAAGGAAAGGGCATCTCAGAAGGCATATCCAAGAAACCAAAAGGCAGAGTCAAGAGCCTTTGAGAATAATACATTAGAAGATTCCCTCCAAGGGAGCACAATAGACCTTAATAAAGGAATACCTGGTGCCTCCAGGCCAAAAGAACCTGGTAACTTGTATCCTGCTGGATTTCATTGCTGTGGTCTAGTAACTATTTCCTTTTCATTCTTTTTTTTTTTTTTTTTTTAACGAATAACAGTAATTACTGTAGTCATTGTTTCCTTGTATTGCATGCTGAATGTGTGTGAAGCAAATAACTTTTCTTTTACTATTTTTTGAAACAGGGTCTCACTCGGTCACCCAGGCTGGAGTGCAGTGGTGTGATCACAGCTCACTGCAGTCTTGACCTCCCAGGCTAAAGTGACCCTCCTACCCAGTGCAAATAATTTTTATAATTATTATTATTTTTCACAGATCTCACACAAGGAGACACTCCGAAGAGTTTCATTTTCAACTAGACCTGAATCAGACCATGCAGTCATAAACTTTGAACTTTGGACTTTATGACAAAAATAGTTGAGAATTGTTTTAGTCCTGAAACAAGCATGAGCATATGTGACATGCAGGAGAAGTGTGTGTCTTTTGTGGACACAGAGAACACAGTAGTAAATGACCATGAATTGCGCTTGCTTTAGCATGCATATTACTTTGCAATGCAGCTTCTCTCATCCTCCCATCAAGATAGAAGTCTGCCCCTTCACCCCTTGAACATTGGCTGACCTTGTGTCCTGCTTTAACTGCTCAAAATGGCAGAAATGAACTTGAACAAGTTTTGAGCATAGACTTGAAGAGGCCTGACACAGAACATGCTCCTGCAATGATACCACCATGTGAACAAGCTTGACTGTCTTGAGGATGAGAGATTTTGTATAAAGAGAAGTCCAGCTGCCTAAAATATCTCAGACTTCCTAGCTGATGTCCCAGACATATGAATAAGCCTAGTCAGTACTCCATGACACAGAAAGCAGCCATCCTATCTAAGCCCAGTTCCAAGTGCCAGCCCTCAGAACTGTGAGCAAATTCAAATTGCTGCTTTAAGCCACTAGGTTTAGGGATTCTTTTTACACATCAATAGAAAACTGATACGAAGTCTTTCTTTTTATCCAGCCAGGAAAATTTCTTGAAAGACACCTTATTTTAAATCAATTTCTTCACTTCCCTTTTATGTTCTATTTGGAAAATTGTCATTAATTGTATGGTTTTAAAAGCCACAATTAATGTCCTGATATTAGAAAATACTTATCTCCAGTCACTTCTTGTTGAAAAACCTATTTATGTTCCTAATGTACATTGGAACTAATAATTGTAGTGCCTTTACTTAAGATTTATTTTGAGGATTCAATGCACTAATGCATAGAGCGTACTTTAAGAGATACCAAGTACGTAAGTGCATAAACGCATGAAGTATATTATATATTACTTCTAATCATTATTATCATTATAACTAACTTCATCTTACTATCTTTTATTTTACTATTACCCATAGTCCAATATATTTTAACTAGTAAAGCTAGTAAATTGAATGCTAGAAATCTCAAGTATTATGATAAAGTGGGAGATAATTTTTGGAAAAGGGGGATGTTTAAAATAAGAATTCTAAATTAGGAACTAGCTACCCACTGGCCAGTCTACCTGTAGTTATTTCTTCCCTGACTCATACGCTGATGAAAAAAGATTATTAATCTTGTCAATCTAGAAAGGACTTCAGAGATCTCTAGTCTAAATTTATTTTATAATAGGTAAACTGATACCCAGAGAGAATATATAATTTATCTGAGGACACCTAATAAATTACTATAGTCTTGGCACTGAAACACAAGCAAAACCCCGTTTCTACTAAAAAAAAAAAAAAAAAAAAAAAAAAAAAAGCCAGGTGTGGTGGTGGGCACCTGTAGTCCTAGCTACTAGGGAGGCTGAGGCAGGAGAATGGTGTGAACCTGGGAGGTGGAGCTTACAACGAGCCGAGATCATGCCACTGCACTCTAGCCTGGGCAACAGAGCGAGACTCCATCAAAAAAAAAAAAAAAAGAAAGAAAGAAAAGAAAAGAAAGAGACCTTTTCCAAAATCAATGACAGGCCCCAAACCCCAGATCCAAGAAGCCAAGGCAACACCAAGCTAGGTAAGTACCAAAGCAGGGAAAGAAATCAAAAAACAGAATAAAAAAGCTCGTTTGCACCTATCATTTGAACTGTCAAAAACCAAAGACAATATTAAAAACAACCATAGGACAAAGACACCTTACATACAGAAAAACCAAGACAAGATTTATAAAAGAGTTCTTACCAAAAACCATGTAAGACAGAAAACAGTGAAGGGCTATCTTTAAAGTGCTGAAAGAAATAAACTCTCAAGACATAATTATGTACTTAGTAAAACTATAAACAAAGATTGTCTCACATAAATGAAATGGAGGAAGCTAATTGCCATGGGTCTGCACTACAAGAAATGATAAAGTTCTTTAGGAAGAAATACATGATAGCAGACAAAAAACCAGATCTAAAACAAGAAATAAAGATCACAAGAAATGGAATAAATTAAATAAAATATATTTTAATTGAAATTACACTTTTTAAAAAAACTGTCTAAAGCAAAAGTAGTAGCAATGTATTGCATATTTATACCATATATACACGTAAAACATATAATGACAATAGCACAAAAATACCAAGGAAAAATGTGGAATATACTATTCTACTGGTTTATATTACATGTGAGATGTATATTGTTTGAATAAAGACCACTATTTTTCGAGATGTGCACTTTAAATCCTAAGGCAACCATTAAAAGTAATAAAAGCAATTCAGTGTTTTCTTAATATTCCTTGATTATATTACAATAATAAAAATACTATCTAAATATTTGGAAATTGATGACCAAATGTCAAATTTTTCTCAGCTACTTAGTGCCTTTGTGTTTTGCTTATTTTTATAAACTTCTTTGCTGTCTCTTCCTCATATAAAGACTTCCAATTGATATATATATACCCATACTTAAGTACCTAATTATTATCTCACAAACACTTGTCTTGTCTTCATACAAAGACTGTACTTTTCTTAATGTCAAAAGCTTTTCATTGCTTTTCTAAATCTTAGATCTAACAGAGTTCTCAGCACTTGACATACATTAAGTCAAATATTATTTATAGATGAGAGCCTCAGTGGTAGATGGTGAGATTTTCTTAACTTTCTCTGCTTATCTCAGATCTTAGCTATGTCTGGCACTGACCTCTAACTGCCAATACTTAGGACTACTGGCAGATGCTACCATAATGTTTCATCTTTCACTGGACTAGTCACGCTGGCAGTAAAGGCAAACTTAACATCATATTTCTGGCATTAGCTCTATCTTGCTTCTCAACAAAAAAGATTAAGTTTTTGTTAATGCTGTCAGTCATCTTTGCTTCATTTTGAAACCCTGTCAGAAATGGATAAAACAAAGCAGAATATCAAAAGTGCCCTTGTGTTATAACTGAAAAGGTGGTTAGACTGGATGAGCTCCTTATGCTCTTTTAAAATCTAAAATTTAGTGATTTGCTTTTTGCAGGTTTATTAAAAATGGCAACCCATGCCATAGTCTCAAAAAGAAAATGCCATGATTGTAACTTAGAAAGCAAGCCCTCGACAAGGCCTACCAGGATATTTCAGGTCCTTATAGCAATGGGGCTTGACTGATGGTTAAATTATTATTACTTTTTGGTGGGGAAGTCAAACTTACTCCATCGAACACAGACACATGACTAGTATTCAGCCTCTGAATCTCATATGGTATAGCTACAATACCACATGCTACTATACCACAGACAATTTCAGGGTCAAGTTGATTTTCTATTGTCTAAGATTGAAGAGGAATGGTAGCAGAAATCCAAAAATGAAGGCTTATTTTTTTTAGCCTTTGTATGCAGATAATGGAACAGATAAATACTGATTTGTGAGGGACATACCATAGAAATAGAAACGTGGGGGCAATCTTTTCTCCACCCGGGGCGTGAAGCCACAGAATGAAAATACATATTTCCAGAATAGAATAAAGAAGGAAAAAAATACCATGGTTTTTTCCCAGAGTAGAAATACACTGTTTTTTAAAAAAATTTATGTTTATGGGTTAAGCATTTATCAGCTTCAGATACTTTAATTGTGAATACCTTAAAGCCACAGGTTTCTAAATTAATCACATTAATCTTTAGTAACATTTAACTTTAAAGAAAAGTAAAGCAATTAAAACTTTTAGAATGCATTATGACTTTTTATAAACCAATGTCCCATCCCACTATAAATATTATAATGTTTGACAGCTTAATGATAATAAAATCAACTTCCCAAACATTTTTCAATTTTTCTATGTATTTCAAGACAATTCTAATGAGATAAGTGGAAGATACAAAGATAAAATATGTCAAAACTGAGAAAAATTATGTTCTATAGTTACACCATTTATCAGTTCTCTAGCTACTATATTTGTTATTCATTTTTATTATCATTACTACTTTAATGGTGTTTAGATACCTATCACAATAAAAATAAAATCATGTTAATTTTGATTAGCTGAATACAATACCTGGGATGCTGAAACAGATACATACAGCCAGAGCAAAAATTTCAATTGATTTACTTAGGAATAGCAAATAATAAACTTTTTTAAAAAAAAGAAAAGTGGATTAAAGGCACGTAGACATTTTTGTATACCATCATTTTTTGGCTAGTCACCAACTTTGCCATTGAAAGTAATGGCAAAAACCACAATTATGTCTGCACCAACCTAATAAATACTTATTAGGATTGGACAGTAATACAAACTGATACTGACATAGTCAGGAGGAGGACGGTCCACTGGAAAGAATAGGAGAGGGCTAATTGGTAGGTTCTGGGAACTGGGTGGAAACATATTCACCAATCTGGACCAGATTCTAGGTAACAGGACTAAATGCAGAAAGGTCTTACTCAAACAATGCTTAAAATATAGTGTCTAAAACATAAGTAGTATCTGAAATATAAGTGATGTCTAAAATAGAAATATAGATTCAGGTACAGGAGAAGAAGCAGCAGGGCAAGCAATGTGCTTCCACATCACAATAAGCCCTCAAATGTCTCCATGTAACATCTCCCTGCTATTATAACACGTAAGACTTTGGAGTTGAAATCCTTGTCTACATGTGGGCCCTGCCATTTCCAGAGTTTTAAGCTTGGGTACATGACTCGACCTTGCTAGGATTTAGTTCTCTCATTTATAATAAAGGAATAGTATTTGTCTAATAGAGTTGATTCAATGAAATTGCAAAGATTCAATAAAACAGTATTTTTGTAAGGTTAACACAGAATTATCACCCAATAATAGTTGTAATTATATTTATAGGGGTGGGGTGTGTGGTATGGAATGTCACAAACTCAGTTACTGAATCAGTATTGTAAATATATTAGATGTCTTATTGAAATATAGTGCATGTTTTATTTGCTCCATGACAGTGTGAAATTTGATATTTCCTTGCTTCTGGTATGGCTGGGGAGTTCCTAGTTTCAGTCCTCATGAAAATGGCAACTTAACCCTGGAAAAATTGTTGTAAAACAGCCAACTAAGGTCTGGAGACTAAAAAGACGCATCAGAGAGTGAAGGAAAATCAACTCCTGAAAGGAGGCAACAGCCCTGAGTGAATTTCCTAATTTAGGACTTGTACCTGAGAACAGGCTCTGGTCTCCACAATGTAGAAAGGCTAAAACTCTGGTAGAAAACCCACAGTCCTAACTGACTTGAAAAACCAGACAGCAGAGTTGAGAGCAAATGCAACCAATAGAAAGCGAGAAAGAAAATCCTAGAAAACAGAGTCCAGAAGCTCGGAACCTGTGAACAAATTCTTTTCAAATCTCTGGCTACTTGTGAACCACGCATGCACAGCATAAATTCCAAGCACCCCAGGTAAAGCCAACAAAACAAACAAACAAACAAACGGCAACAGCAAAATTTAAACTGTTACCCACCAAGGGGAAGATGGATTTTATACTTTGAATCCAGTCAAGTGCCTGCTAACACAAAGGAACAACAACAAAAGTATTAAATAGAATTTAATAGGTAGTGGCTCCCATAGATGTTATAGAATAACATCTATAACATCAATATAGAATATATTTAGAATCTATAACATCTATATAGAATAATATCTATAACATCATCCACAATGTCCCAGAAACAATCAAAAATCAATTCACATATAAAGAAACAGGAAAATAAGACTTATTTTTAAGGAAAGGAAACAATAGAGGACAGCCCCAGGATGACCCAGAAGTGAAAATTTTAATATAAGGACTTTATAACAGTGATTATAACTGTGTTCAAGGAAAGGAAATTATGCTTATCATGAATGAAAAGATTGGAAATATTAGTAAAGAAATAGAAATCCTAGAAAAAATGAAATGGGAATTCTAGGATGAAAATAACATAATATCTAAAATATAAAGTGAGAAGAGTGAAAATCACCTAACCTTACACAGCATACGTAGTCACAAAGACAATAACGCTGATCAAAATGTTTATGACGGCTACTGGAGCCTATATCAACAGGGATTCAATTTA
The DNA here is from genome assembly GCF_024542745.1 of Macaca thibetana thibetana. Lineage (NCBI taxonomy): Eukaryota > Metazoa > Chordata > Mammalia > Primates > Cercopithecidae > Macaca > Macaca thibetana. Next base: position 159,492,307 of record NC_065582.1, read on the forward strand.
ATCTAGGAGATCAAGGAAGGCTTCTCTAACAATGAGATATTGAAGCTGAGATCTGAAGAATGAGTAAAATTGACCTAGGATAAAGAGTGGCAGAAGCAGGGGAGGAAAGGTGATGAATTCTCAGCAATGGGAAAAACGTTTCAGCAGGATCAGAAGAAAAGCAATTTGAATAAACTAAAAAGTAGAGAACATGAAAACATGAGTCCATAGAATACACCAAGACCAAACTATTTAGGGTCATGTAAATCATGCTCAAGAGTGTTCTGTGCTACGTGAATGTATTGAGTGATTTTATTCAGAAGCAAAACACGATTAAATCTACATTTCCAAATATTTATTTCCTGTGCATCAATTTTTTCATATGCAGTGGGAATGATGTGGCCACTTACAGCTTTCAAATTCTGTGAGATACAAATTAGGAGTCTTAGTAGATTTGCTCAGCAATCTATACATTCAAGTAATTGTGATTCCAAAGGACCATTGGCTTCGATGACAAAATCTATTATCTGAGATGCCAAAAATGCCTATGAAGAATTGAGTCCTTGTTATTCTATGTGAAGTAACTAAGGAATGGAAAACCAAACATTGTATGTTCTCACTGATATGTGGGAGCTAAGCTACGAGGACGCAAAGGCATAAGAATGATACAATGGACTTTGGGGACTTGTGGGGAAGAGTGGGAGGGGGTCTAGGGATAAAACACTACAAACATGGTGCAGTGTATACTACTCGGGTGATGCGTGCACCAAAATCTCACAAATCACCACTAAAGAACTTACTCATGTAACCAAATACCACCTGTACCCCAATAACTTATGGAAATTAATTAATTAATTTAAAACAAAACTGAGTCTTTCTGGGAAAAAAGTAACTATGAGCTTATCTTCTGCTTCTTTGGGGCAAAAGTGACTGATGGCAGAATAGGGAACCTATCCAAAAAAATACTTTGTACATTTTATTCTACCCTGTGTTCATATTATAACCTTGCATATAGAACATAGATATTATTTTTGCCAGAGAATAAGCAAAATAGAATATATATTCTATTTCAAGTCATGAGTCCTTTATACCAGGGAGATTATAAACATAATAGTAATAATAACATTAATAATACTTGAGCATTATGTACCAGGCACTTTGTGTTTTTTTTTTAAATAGACACTCTCATTTTAATTTCACAACAATTGTGTAGATTTTCTACTATTATTATCATTCCCATTTTAAAGATAGTAAAATCAGACATAGAAAGGTACTTCTGTTGGCCAAATTCATTCAGGTATTTTTAGGTTGAAGCAAGATTTCTTCCCCAGCGTTCTAATTTTAGAATGCACGCTCTGGTGCATCCAATTACACTGTATAGAGTTATTCGTATGCACATCCCTGTTCCATTTAAAACAAAGTTACGTTTTGTGGGGTGAAGCAGATAGGAGTGCAAAGGTGCCTCTAAAAACACGAGATCCACCTAGACATACCTGAATATAAAGAAGCCCCTGTTTTTACCACTTCTGCATCGGCGGTTTATTAAGAAAAAAACAGCACATTTTTGGACTCACTGGTATGTTATGTTCCCAATAATAAGCTGATTTACAAACAATAAAGGACAAAGTCTCTCTTCCAAGAAATTCACAATTTCACCCACTTGAATCATTTTCTTCCCGTCTGGCTGGAAATTCCCATTTCCTCCAGGTGCGGAAGCCATCTTATCTGCTCAGGCTTTCCTGCAGGTGACAGCGTAGCCTTCTAGAAGAAAGGCAGTGGGGGAGAAAAAGCAATGCTCATTAAGAGAAAATCAGATTCATATTCCTCACACATATGCCTTCATGTCCACACACTGAGAATTTTTAAAGTTGGAACAAGGATACTTTGCCTGCTTTATTTCTGTTCACCCTCACACATTTCTGCCTCTCTGAAGAAATCGAAAGCAATGAGAACAGTAAAGATTTGACATGCAGTTGCAGAATTGTCCATGTACATAACCTGGCAGTCCCAGGTGTTGGGAAAATGCTTCTTCCCCATTTCAAATCATTTCCTCCCTGTTCATTCAAATAATCAACCATTTTTGTAACATCAGTGGCATCTCTTTACCGTGTTTCTTTCCCACGGAGAAAAGTGACTTACCTGAGAAGGGATTTTGATGCAAAAATGTGTATTTCAATGAATATAATCTCTGAAAATGCAATAACATTAGACATTAACAATAAAATACTGATAATTAGGAATATCATCTATTTTAAAAAATACATATCATGTGTTTTTAAATAATTAGTTAAGTATTATCATGGGTATTAGAAAATATTTAGAACTGAGTTTAAGAGAAAACATTACATATCAAATTTTGTAATGTACAGATAGTAAAATATCGAAACACAAATACACACGTAATGTTACGTGTATACTTTATGAAAAGTATAACTGAAAATTAATGAGGTTATTATTCAAATGATACAGTTAGACAAAATAACAGAAATAAAGTAGAGAAAAGAATGAGAATAATGAACACAAATCAGTGAAAAAGATTTCCATAAACAAAATTTATTATTTTAATGGAATAATAAAACATCTTGTAGTATGATTGATCAAGAACAAGAAAACACACTATTCAGACAATAGGTATCCTTTTACAATAGCATAATCACAATAATAATCTCTGTATTTCATTCAATTCCAACAAAATTCTAATAGAGATTCACCATATTTTAAAAACTCATTCTAAAATTAACTTGGAAACATAAAGTTAAAATTTGACAAGGTAGAAGGAAAATAGAAGGACATGAAGAAGAAAAGGAGAAAGATATAGAGAAAAAAGAAGGAAAGGAGAAACAAAAAAGCAAAAGAAGAGAAAGAAATACTGATAATCTACCAGATATCTATAATTTCTGTAAAATTATTTTAATCAAAATGTAGTATTACTATAAGGATAGAACAAACTATTAAGGCTAATATCTGTCCCACGCACACATAGCAGCTTGGTTTATGATGGAATCTACATTACAAATTAGTTGATATATCAAATAAGACAAATGTAAAAAAGTGAATAGTGGCTTCGACCCGGTCCTCAACCTTTTAAACTTTACGTGAAGGATGAAAAAAAAATGGGGACGAAGAAGTGCATAGAGTCCTTATCAAATCTCTTATACACTTCTACTCTTACAGAGGAAAAGAGAAATGGAGCTAGAGATGGCATCAGATCAATGGAGAACTATTTTTAAAATTTGAGGACCACAAGGAATGATGGCATGTTAAGGGAAAGTATCCAATGTACAAGAAATTGTTGATGTAGGAGATAGAATATTTTGTGAGTAAATTCTTGAGTCGGTAAGAGAATATGTGATCTAGAGCATTATGAAGTGGCAGATTTAGGAGTAGGAAAAGTACTGTTATGTAAGGGATGGGAAATGTATGGGAATAAATGAAGTTGGTAGTAGAAAGATAAGGGATTCCTGTCTGGTTGCTGACTCTGTCCTCACCAGTTGGGGGACCTACTTTAGACAAATACCTCTGCTTTCTGATCTCTGTGTCCTTCAAATAGAAATGGAAAAAAATATACATTAACCTCATAGTATTTTGTGATGATCAAAAGAGATGGTGTATATAAGGCACTTAGCATACTGCCTGGTGCATAATTAGTGCTCAATTAAAAAGACATTCTTATGTGGCAATATATTCTGAGGAAGGCACCACACAAATCCACTGGAACTTGCTGAACACTTTAGCAAGTGGATTAGCTGGCATTTACTTATAAGCAAAAGGTACAATTTTGACAGAGAGGAAGAGAAATTTTAAAGGTTAGAAAATTATGAATATCAAAGCCAAAATCTGAGATCAATTAAAAGTTTGAATATGGGAATCCCAAGTATTTATGTTTCTGACTCCACTTTTCCTTCTCAGCGCCTCTATTCTTTCATATATGAATTAGGAGAAATGATAGTACTATCTCACAGGTAGGTTTTGGATTAATGGTTAATAATGTAAAACATAGAGAATGATACCTTGCACAGCAATTGTTATTATACAGTTTTGCAATTATATATATTTATATAAATATTTCATAATAGAATATGTAAATCATAAATAAAATATACTTTTTTTTTTTTTTTTTTTTTTTTTTTTTTTTTTGAGACGGAGTCTCGCTCTGCCGCCCAGGCTGGAGTGCAGTGGCCGGATCTCAGCTCACTGCAAGCTCCGCCTCCCGGGTTCACGCCATTCTCCTGCCTCAGCCTCCCGAGTAGCTGGGACTACAGGCGCCCGCCACCGCGCCCGGCTAGTTTTTTGTATTTTTTAGTAGAGACGGGGTTTCACCGTGTTAGCCAGGATGGTCTCGATCTCCTGACCTCGTGATCCGCCCATCTCGGCCTCCCACAGTGCTGGGATTACAGGCTTGAGCCACCGCGCCCGGCCTAAAATATACTTTTATAAGTGTAAAACACTAGTTGTATAAATTAGTTACATAGATATTACCATATAAATTTTCTCCAACAGTGGAGAAGAATTAAGAATTATAATAATGTTTTTCATTTACTTCTTTTTGACCCTTTTGCAACATGTTGTGTCTTTGAACCCTCACAGTTTAATCCAAGAGTGAATTAAGATAATGGTGAAAATTAATTAACATTCAAAGTATATAAAATCCTATCTTTTATGCCACCTAATTTTATGATGGATCAAATCAATTCTATTTTATTCCTCTTTGTTTAAACCAAAGTAGCTCAACTACATCACCTTGAGCCTTTATTTAGAAAAGAATGGCAAAACAAAGTTCTCACCAACAAAACTTCTTGGCGTTCAAATGCTTGGAATTACTACACTGTTTGTCGTTTCATTTTCAGATCCTCTGGCAATAGATGCAGCAGAAGGGCTCTCCAAAAACCCTTTGTCCTGCTGCTCTTCTGGTTTGATTTGCCATTTCAAAGATTTTGAGAAAGCAAAGGATTCTAGGTTTGATATGTGGTTCAATTAACAAAATAGCATCCTCTATCTGATACAAAACACAGAGAAATTCTTGGCCTTGGAAGTAGTGGTTTTCCCATCATTAAAGCATTTAAGCAGATGCCTCACAGCCACTCCACAAGAACGTGAGAAGTCTCAAGGCTTCCAGCAGGCTGAGCCATTTCTTCTGTGAAATGCTTCCTCCTCACTCCCGCCACAGGTTTCTAATGGAGGCTTTCATATTCTTATTTGATGCTGGGTCTCTATATGTGGATTAATGGGCTAATAATGAACAAGTAAGTCTAAAGGGACCATCAGGGGCTTTTCCTAGACTTTTCAACCTGAATCTGAGAGAGACACTAGAATTTAGAGTTGAAGATTTGGGACGGCGGACCAGGCTCCCCATGGTTGTATCAGTTCCTCCACTTACAAGTTTGGGGTAACCAGAGAGGTTACTGGACACCTCAGTCTCTTTTTCTTCATTTGTAAAATGAAAGAATAAGAAAACAGCGTTGTCATGAGACTTGCATGAGTTACCACATGTAAAAGACTTCCTATAGTTTTTGGCAGAGTAAACTCTCAATTAAAATTAGATAGCATTAATATATGATTACTATCAATCAACTCTCATTGCTCATAGATTTGTAGGAAGTAGATCTGAGTGGTGAAGAAGGGAGGTCCCTGGTCAGTTAAGTCTATTTCTAGTTATTCGTGAAACTGGATGCATTTCTTCCCTTCCAATAAATTCTCCTTTTCCCTGGGGGGGGAAAAAAAAAACAAAACAAAACTGGATTTCTATCAGTTGTCATAAAACCAAATTATTTGATAATGAACTTTGCATAATATCAGATAGGTGGCAGCTATGGAATTCTACACTTCAGTGATTCTATACCTAATTCAGATTGGCCCATGCAAGATGCCCTCTAGCCTGGCTTTTGCTATTAAATACTGTGCTGCAAGAACTCAATCTCAGTTTATAAAGTAGTAGTCAGCTTTGGACATGTAAATTACTATAGCAGAAGCAGAAGACTCAGTCCTTACTTCCAAATGAAAATAATAATATTATGAAAAAAAAAGTATTAATACATGGTAGAAAGACACATCCCCCTCAAAAAAAAAAAAAAAAAAAAAAAAAGCCATTTTTTTTCTTTACCCAGAAAAGCACATAAAAATCTTTATCTAGACCGGGCGCGGTGGCTCACCACTATAATCCCAGCACTTTGGGAGGCTGAGGCAGATGGATCATGAGGTCAGGAGATCGAGACCATCCTGGCCAACATGGTGAAACCCCATCTCTACTAAAATACAAAAAGTTAGTCAGGCATGGTGGTGTGCACCTGTAGTCCCAGCTACTTGGGAGGCTGAGGCAAGGGAATTGCTTGAACCCAGGAGGTGGAAGTTGCAGTGAGCCAAGAATCTGTTCTTTCTTAATCTTTAAATATTATTTTAAATAGTATCAGTCTTTTATTTCAATTTGTTTATTTTTTTTCTTTCTGGAGAATAGTAACAAAAAATTATTTAAAGTCAATAGGAATAGGAAAGCTGAGCTTATTGATCCTGAAGCAGAGTTTAATAAGCAACCTTTAGTTTATCTGTCCATAGCTATAGCTATCCATGTATCTATCTGTCTTTATAGAAGGATAGATGGAGAAATCAAGTAGAGTTCCTTGCTCCCAGATTAAATGATTCGGTGTGAATTAAGGTAGATGCCATGTAGCGTAGATGGAAATAGAGTAACCTAGAGAATTTTATGGGCTTCCTTTAGAGGAGATATTTTAGTGTAGGTGTAGGACAAACTTGTTGAAGAATCTGAATGTGGATGGAAAGGAAAGAAATAAAATGTACTCATTGAAAACAGACTTACCTCAAGTTCTTGAAATCTTCTCAGAATTCTACTGTGTTGGCATCTGTGTATAATCATCAGTTAAAAATAAAATCTAGACTTTCTCAAATATCCATAAGCCTATAATATGATGAAAATAAGGAAGATTTGAACATATGAGCTGTAAGTGCCAATTCTAATTCTACCACAACTATTATGTGACCTTAGGCAAATACCTTAACATCTGTAAGTTCAGTTTACTCATCTTTATAAGAGAACAATGCTCGTATCATGCTTTAATTATAGTAGCTAAGTAAGAAGAAAAATAAAAAATATAAGCCACAAAGTACAAATACAAATAAAAACAACTACTAGA